>NW_027491868.1:0-600000 GCF_021521415.1 Bidens hawaiensis | reverse complement strand
ACGTTCCGCCCTATCACGGAGCCCCTGTAACTCGGTGGAGGCTTGGTTGTTTGTCTCAGTGTGAGACTGCAAAAGGGAGTCGTATGCATATTGCATTTCAACAATAGTCTTATCCTTAAGCTCGGACTGCTCCCCTTGCAATCTCAACGCTTCCCCGAGCTCTTGAATCCGGGCGTCCTGACGAGACACCTCGTCCTATGCCTGCGCCAATTCGTCCTTCTTCTTTTGAGTTTCAGCTCGAGAAGCTGCAAGAGTGGCGTTAGACCTTTCACAGGCCTCTTTCCAACTCTTAGCAGCTTCAGCACTCCGGTTGTTCTAACTTAAGAGCAGCTACGGCATCGACTTGTTTCCATTTTGCCGCTACCGCTGCCTTCCACTGCTCCTCAGCTTCTCTCTCCGCAATATTCACAGCCTCGGAAGCTGAACCTAGTTTCCCACCCATAGTTCACCACTCCCGCAAGATTTCCTGACTACAAGCTAAGCTATTAGTCAAAGAAACAGCTATATCAGTATGAAGTTCTTGGCGGGAGCGAGTTTGTTGATACGCTATTTCAGCAGGTGGCATACAATGTTCAACAAAACTCATACAGGTCTTGGGGTTAGAAACACGACACCCGTTGACAATGTCCCAAGGCGGGACAAACAAGTCAAAATCTCCTCCTAATTGCACTTGAGAACTTGAAGTCCCGAGACGGATAGGGGAGGAAGAAGTCTGCTGGGGGTCATTTTGCGAAGAACCTCCCCCAATCTCATGAGCAGATGGTCCAAAATGGAATTCCCCTTCCCCGCCTGACATAAAAGGCGAAGAAGTAGAATAAAATTGAGAAGCAAATCGGAGGGGGAGATTCATTAACCCTGAAGCCCTCCGCGGTAACCTCAGGGTTATCATGTTGAAACCCAGCAACATCTCCACCCTGGAAAAGATAATCCAAGGACCCAAAAGTTACTGGTTGGGTGTGAGATCCCTCCACAGTAACTTCAGCGGGTGGAGTAACAGGCTTGTCAGCCTCTTTTTCGGAAGAGGTGATGGTTGCTTTTCAGCATTCGGCGCAGGCGTCGACGATCTGCCAAACGTACGACCCTTTGCAATGGATGGATCTGCATAACAAAATTGAAGTCAGGTTTCATCTTCATGTGTAACAGAAAGTTAGTCCATAAAAACTCACCAGTTACAGTTCCCAATCGATCCGCAAGGCTGGGCGGTAGTAGTTTCCGCGGACGATGTGTCCGGCTTTTCTTCATCTTCGGCTCCTTCCCGGCGTCTAAAGCACTAGGACCCGCGTCACTCGCCTGCGATACATGGAAGGACCTCTTCCGATAGAGTTACGCTAATAGATGAGAGACAGATGAGACTTCAGTGGCATCATCTAAGCTTTCCTCCTCAAGAATATCAGACTCATCACTCGGAACGACGATCACCCCATCAGAGGTCAACATATTAAGAGGCGGAGGGTTTAGAATGTACGCACCTGTTTCAAAGATAGCCTCTGAAACAACTGGTTCGGCGCGCAACTTGGTTGGGAAAAGGAAGTGTTCAGCAATCCTTTCAAGGATAGGAACATTCTTAGCATCACGAACAGTTTTTCCCACACAGCCCTTGCCATCGTCTAAGGCGTCCAACATCGACCCAAAACCTGCAAGTAACAGACAAGCATCAGACAATAAAAACTCAGAAAAAAGAAAGTAAGAATAAGGTAGTAAAAACCCACTGCCATCTAGCTGGATAAAAACAGGCTCAATAAATGGAGAAGGCCACAAACGACTCATACCCGCCCACACAAGGGCTTCTTCCGGGAGCGCTCGCATTGGTGTAAGTGGGGTAGTAAGTTTTCGAAACCAGTCGCGCTTCTCATGAGCAGCTGGTGTGATGTTGATAAGAGCGTCATTCGGAGAACGACGAACCATGGATTCCGGTATCACATCCTCGGAAATCCAGAAAAAATTTTTCTTCCAATACTTGGAGGTCGCTTCGGTGACATTGCCAATAGTCCTATCTGGCAAGCTATGGCAAGTAAACCATCCATTACGATTCGCCATCTTGTAAAACACAGCGAATCGGTCCAACCGGGGCACTAAGTCATGTGCCATACACACAAACTCGAAATGTCGAATTCGCATGACGGCACGTGGATGAAGTTGGGATAAGTGAATCCCAAACGCCTTAATCACTCGTTGAAAGAACTTTGTGACAGGAAGGCGGAAATTCCCATGATCAAAATAATCGGCGTATAAAGCCATCTTTCCAGGAGGTGGAAAGCTGGCTATGGAACCAGCAGAAGGAAATTCCGGTTCCCACTCTGGCGGAATACCATAAGTCGTGATAAGCTTCTAGTATTCCCCTTGGTCCCAGCAGACCTCTATTTCGTCAACTTCGGATTGTACAGATGCCATTACAAGAAAACTCGTTACAGTATTGAAGTAAATAAAAGGAAAAATCAAAGGTTTCAAAAAAAGAAAGAAAGTTAATATTCTAAAGGCAAAGGTGATAAAACTTCAAAAAGAAGTTAACTCTCTCTATTTATACCCACCGCAAATGGGATATGAACAGTAGAGAGAGAAAAAACCGTTCAGTAACAAATCGCCACGTCACGCAGGAAATTCGAAAAAGCGAAAAAGTTGAACAGTCGGATACAGTTACAGCCGTCATAAACGTCCTGTCACCTGCACGCGCGCCTGCGAGTGGGCAACTTGAACTTTTTCATGATTATCCACAATAACAGAAGATATTTTCTACCAACTTGTAGATATAAAAACCCCCAAATTCACATTAAGTTCAGAATTTCACCCGCATAAAATACTTCACACGAAAGAAACACTGGACTGGGGGGACTTATAGAGGTAGGGTACCAAAAAGACCCAAATACCCTTAAGGACTACCCGCGGGGCATACAAGTCATCCGCACAATCATTTGAGGAAGAAACACTTCCATAGCACATGCGGAAGCATCATAGCACCCTCTAAAGTCATCCGCAAGAAGGAATACCCTTCCGCGTAAATGACCACGAGGTAATGCTCCGGGACAGCTGTCAATAACTAATTACCTTCTAGAAGATTTACCTAAATTCTTTCTTGGGCAATACATGATCCTTCGGCCAATCAGCCAATAACACCTGGAAAGGTCGTTATAACCGTGCACATGGCCAATATTCTCTCATTAACCAATGATAAAGAGACACGTGTCCAAGTTGTTATACATGCACATGCAACGTATAAACTGAACCAATCACATAAGGACACGCGTCCAGACGGTTATGCAGGTATCTTCTTAAGGGACAGCTGGCCCAACCACCTTCTCACCCCCCTTCGGCTATAAATACCCTCTCAATCATCATGAGGTATTCATTCACTCCCACAGTACTCTCTCAATTTACTTAAGTGCTTATCTCCTACAGTACAGTACTTACTCTCACGCCGGAGGGTGGTTACGGGAAGACCCCCCTCTTGTTCTTCCCGTAACGAGCTCACGGTGTCTGTTTTGCAGGGGTTCGTCATTGGACTTTAGGCAATTGGGTTCATATCGTTTGGCAGTTAACCGTATCCTACCCTGTTGACTCATTGGATCTAGGACCCATACTTGGGGAGTAGATCCATGTTTCTTAAGTTATATGTTTTAAGGATAAATTTAAAATACAAAGGGAGACAAAAATGAGAAGTGTGAGAATGATTTGTGATCACATAAAAAGAACCCTTAAAAATAAATTCAAAAATAATAAAAAAAATCATAAATTAAAATATATATAAAAAACGATTTAAAAACTAAAATTGTTCCTCCATCATTCCCGTTAAAAAAATACAAAAAAATAAAAAAAAATGACGAAAGGCATAATGGTGATATCAAAGACACAATGACGAAAGTGAATAAAATACACAACTAGAACTAAAAAAGACGCAATAAATCGCAAAATATAACACAATGCCGAATAAAATATAACACAATGTTTAGTAATATAACACAACTAGTTTTTAAATCCCATATTACGGGGGCTGTTTTACATTATTCGTTTTTAATATTTATATTCTTTTTTGGAGTTTAATTTTATTTATTGTAAGGAAATTTATAATAACTTAGAGCTTGAAGATAAAAAGGTTTCACAAATAACTAAGATGTTATAACCCAGTTTAAAAGTTATATGGGTTTGGTGAGACCCAACACCCGTTTATTATTTAGTGAGATGTTATAACCCGTTTAAGGAATATCTGGGTTTGGTAAGACACATGCCTGTGAATTCGGGTCAAATGCATAAGAAGCCTCCATTTAAAAATCAAGCAAATCTGGTGACTCCTAAAAAAGGGAAAGCGACCACATCGCGACACATAAGACTTTTATGTTTTCATTTATATATATTATAAATATAAATTAAAAAAGACACAATGTCAAAGAAAAAAGACTCAATCAATGACGAAAATAAACACAAAACACAATAATAAACAAAAAAAAAACACGACGACTTTTTTCGCTTACCATTGTGGTTTTTTTTTATGAGAACTAGAAAGATGGTGGAAACATTTTTGTGTTTTTACTTTTTTCGTTTTTTATTAAATTTTGAGTTATGATTTTTGCATTTATTTTTTGTAGTTTTTTATTGAGGATTTTTTTATGTGGCTAGATATTCTTCTCGTTCTTCTCATTTTTGTTCCTTTTTGTAAATTAACATGACCATATGTTTTAATTGTTTGTACTTCTATAATATATGTAAATTTTACTATTATTGATCATTTTGCCTTTTCTACGGCCCATGTTATCAAGTGTAGTGTGCAATATACTTATATACATACCCATAAATTTTACAACAGTTTGTTAGTTTACGTATCATTGAATTTGTGATGAGATAACCAAGTGAACACAACACTTTAGCTTGAAAATTGCTCCCCTCCTGCATGGGATACTTGTGACATTCGTTAATTTTGGGTTAACTTGTTTGTACGATTGAACTGTAAATCGACCCGATTTGTAACCCGAATCTTTTGATGATATAAAATAATGGGTTTTTATGTTACATAATCATCTCGCACTTGTCGGATTTCGAAAACACCTTTTTACGGCTTTAAAAACGCTTATAAAACGCCTCGAAACGAACAGCAGGGACCAAAGTTGTCAAACAACCAAACCTGACCCCCCTTAGCACGCCGCGCGACCAGGGAGGCCAGGCTGGTCGCGCGGCACCTCCTGGTGCCTGCAGCCGCAAGTTCGTTTTGTTACCTTGTTTGGCTTGTTTAACCAATTAAAATACATGCAAGTCTTGAAATAAAACATGGAAATAAACCTTGACCATTACCATATATAAACAAGTTTATCTCCCTCATTTCAACCTTGCTCATTCACTTCTTTCTCTCCCAAATAAATATTATAACTTCATCTCTTCAAGGTTTCTTAATAATCAAACAATAACCATTCTTTAATTTTGTTTTGTTACTTAGTAATTGAAGCTTGTGGTACAACATATATATATATATTCACCTTTGTTTCCTTCGGCTTTCACCTTCTCCGGCCATGATCGGGTGAGGTGATACGCTACAAGGCAAGGCTACATGGAGGACTCATTATAGTCCTTGATTATACTATATTTCCTTTTAATGCTTACTAGTCTTGTTTAAAGTATAAGTAGTTTAGTTTCTAATTCATGTTAAATGAGTTCCATGGTATTGGGTATGTGGTCACTAGCCTCGGTTTTATCCACTCATAACATCGAGGTCCTGAGTGCATAGGGGAGCGTATAATCATACTTAATTAGGAAACCATGAGCACGTAATCTTTGAGCAAGTAAGCAAATAAACACACAAGTCCATGATAATGAATTGTAGTTTGAAAATAATGAATAAACGAATTTGTAATTTAGATAAGATATATATGCTACCCCCAAAAGTAGTAAAAGAGTAAAAAGGGTGTGTGAGAAACTCACCTTTGATATTGAAGATAACTTGAAATAATAACCGAAAGCGCGTTTAAGGAAATCGAAACGATCGAACCTCACAAACTATAATTAAAAGGAAATACAAAATTTACCGATTAACTATCGGGATTATAAAAGTTAAATAATATTTGTTTTAGGAATTATGCATTATTTATATATATACATTTCATTAACTTATGACAACTGGGGACTTGGTGATTTTTTATTTAAAACGAGTTTAACAAAAATGACTTAATGATATTATTGTCACGTAATAGAGCCACATGTGTTTTGAGCAATCTGTACGTCACACCCGGGCATATTCCGCTTTAGCCGGGGTGTTACAGATTGGTATCAGAGCCGTGACTATAAGATAGGACATTAGACGTAGTGTTCTAGTTAATTATAGTTTATTTGCTTAATTGTTTAGGTTGCATGATTAGAAAATTATATGGGCCTTATATGATTGTTCAATGCACTTGCTTAATACTTAATTGTCAACTCATTTGCGCCTCATGTACACAAAGCACACACAAGTCCAAAGCTTATGCCTAAAAACAAAGATTTTCCAAACATTTTCAATTATCGATTTTTATTGTGGTGTTCCGATATTTTTTTCTTCTTAAAGATGGTTCTATATGGCGGGTATGTAGTAAACTGTAAGGGGGACGTGCTTGTTTTCCGAAACTCTTGACACCAAGGTTATTAAAACCTAAGGATAAGCAATGCACATAAATCCCAATCAGACGCGAGACCCGGTTACTTACCTGGAGAGTTAGGAAAGGGCATGAACTCTATTAAGCCAAAGCATACCACTTTCAACACCATATGAATCACCACTTTAAGTTTTCAAACGTGACCATGTTCTCTTTGTGAAAAGAATATGGTTGCACTCCTAAGGTTGTCACGCAAGTCATGGTGGTTCATGCAACGTGTGACCCCGACCCTCAGTGTTTTACAATGCATTTTAACTGGAAGTCTGTCAAGTCGTGGTGGTACACGAATACCCAGTTTTTGGTTCAATTTGATTTCGAGTTTCTTTGATGTTTGGAAAATAAGAGTTCATGGTGGTTCATGAAAACTCTAAAGTCTACACAAGATTTATTACCATTGTTATGATTTTATGTATCTATTTATTTCTTTTAAAGCAAACTTTAACAAGGATTTTTATACCACGCCCTATTCCGAGTCTCACGATTTTTGTCACTATTGTTCGCAGAATGTCTCTTTGTTTCAACAAGCACCGTTCCTCTGAAACCTCTAGCCGCAAGTTGACCGCTCATATCACCAAACAACTAGCCGCGGTCATTCCCGATATGATGACCCAAAATCACCAGAACATTTCTGCTAGTATCACCTCTGCTTCAAGCGAGCTTAAAGCATCTCACTGTTCGTTTAAGACTTCACCAGCACCAAACCCCCAGAGTTTGACGGGACCAAAGGTGCCACCGTTCTACTTCAGTGGTACGAACAAATGGAGAGCAAATTCCTCCACATTGAGTGTACCGATGAAAAACGAACCCGTTTCGCTACAATTGTCTTTGAAAAAGGGGCATTTACCTGGTGGGTGAAGGAAAAGTCAACCCGTGGTGCCGAAGTTGCCATGGCTATGCCATGGGATGAATTGAAAGAACTGATGACCAAGCAGTTATGCCCTCCAAGTGAGCTTATGAATTTGAAAGTTGAGTTTTGGAACCTCAAACAAGAGAGTGGTTAGCACGCAGCTACAAGAGAGTGGTTAGCACGCAGCTTACACTTCTCATTTCAATGAACTTAGTGTACTAGTACCTCATCTTGTTACCCCAACTTCGCGTGCCATCGATAAGTACATACGGGGACTACCGAGACAAATTCAAGATAGTGTCTTGAGTAGTGCTCCCAAGGAACTTGGTGACGCAATTAACCTTGCTGCAACTTTAACTAATAATCATGTTAAAGCCGGGACTTTGACATTGAAGGGATCGAAGAAACCTGCTGATAAACCCTCTATCGAGCCCAAAGAGACGAAATCTGAGCCATCCAAGCCTTCTCATTCCTCAAACCACCATAGCAAGAAGCGCAAGAACTATGTGCTAACCCAACAAACCGCACGTACCTCAACCTCAACCTAACTTTGCATCACCACCCAAGAAACTCTACAACGGACCCCATCCGTATTGCAACTTTTGCCGACGTCATCACCTCGCCAATGCTGCTTGCCGCCAATGCACTCGTTGCAATCGTTTTTGGCACCTTAGCATCACTTGTCTTGAGACTGCTATTGTACCAACTGCTCCACAGCAGTTTGCTCAACCCATTAACCAAATGCGAGCTTGCTATAATTGCGGTGACCCTAACCACTTTCGCAACGCGTTTCCACAACTCGCACATGTGAATGCACTACAGCTTGCTCCAGCTCTGCTGTACCAGGTTCAGACGTATCAAACCCAGCAAGCTTATCAGCCACATGTTCCACCATTGTTGGCTAACCAAGCTCAAGTTCAGCCGCATCCCGCCATTATAGCTCCTGCACCACAAGGTGGTCAAATCGTTCAAGCTACTCAAGTCCTCAAGTAAATCGTTGGTGTGCTTTCATGATTAACGCTATTCAAGCTCAGCAAAACGGTGATGTGGTGAACGGTATGTTCCTCGTAAATGACCGCTTTGCGATAATTTTATTTAATACCGGTGCCGATATGAGCTTTGTGTCTTTTAAATTTGAACCTTTACTTGCTAAACCCCGATCTAAGCTTAAAAACTTGTACTCTGCTGAGGTGGCTAATGGTAAAACTGTATCAATCAATTCAGTGATTCGAAATTGAAAGTTAGGTTCGTTTTGGTTGTTTTCGGGTGAAAGCTTTACTAAAAAACGGTTCGTTGAGTTGATTTCGGGTGAAAAGTTTACTAAAAAACGGTTCATTTTGGTTGTTTTCGAGTGAAAAGTTTACTAAAAAACGGTTCGTTGGGTTGATTTCGGGTGAAAAGTTTACTAATTTTGGCTTTAGTTGTTTTTCGGGTGAAAAGTTTACTAACAAACGGTTCGTTTTGGTTGTTTTCGGGTGAAATTTTTACTAAAAAACGGTTCGTTGGGTTGAATTCTGGTGAAATTTTACTAAAAAACGGTTCGTTTTGATTGTTTTCGGGGTGAAAATTTTACTAAAAAACAATTCGCTGGGTTGATTTCGGGTGAAAAGTTTTCTAAAAAACGGTTCGTTTTGGTTGTTTTCGGGTGAAAAGTTTACTAACAAACGGTTCGTTTTGGTTGTTTTCGGGTGAAAGTTTTTCTAAAAAATGGTTCATTGGGTTGATTTCGGTGTGAAAAGTTTACTAAAAAACGGTTTGTTTTGGTTGTTTTCGGGGTGAAAAGTTTACTAAAAAACGGTTCGTTGGGTTGATTTCGGGTGAAAAGTTTACTAAAAAACGGTTCGTTTTGGATGTTTTCGTGTTCGGTTTGGGTGAAAAGCTTAAAAATATGATGATTATGATGATAAAGATATGATGATTATGATATATATATGATGATTATGTTGATTATGATGATAAAGATATGGAATAATTGAGTTAGGAGATGATGATGATAAACTCTTTAATGAAAAGAAGGAATATATATTTAATATTGTATATGCATAACAAATGTTAGTTCAGTTCAAATGGTTGGTGTTGTTTGTTGTTAAACCAGGGGGTCGGGAGTTCGAACCCCACCCTCACACGATATTGATTATTAGTTTTAAAATTAATTATAGGCTCAGGGGTAAACTGGTCATTTCAACCTTTTTGGTCAGTAAACTAACAGTCAACTGACGGGAAGGGCACAGACTGCCCCGCCAATATATCACAGACGTTCAAAATGCGCAATTTCATTTTCAATGGTTATTCCATCTCCCGACGATATAACCCAGGGAGGCAAATTGGAATTTTCTCTATTTATAATTAAGAAACAATTATTTATTAAAAGAAAGTAAGCGGCTCTTGGGTCTCACCAAACCCAGATAACTTTTAAACCGGGTTATAACATCTTAGTTATTTGTGAAACCTTTTATCATCAAACTTTAAGTACTATATTATAAATTTTCTTGCAATAAATAAAAGTAAACTCAAAAAGTATATAAATATTAAAACAAGTAATGTAAAACAACCGATATCATAAAAATCCTGCTTGTTGCGATGTGGTCACTCCCCCGTTTTTTTAGTCGTCAGATTTGCTTAATTTTTAAATGGAAGCTTCTTAAACATTTGACCTGATTTCACGGGTATGTGTCTCATCAAACCCAAATATTTCTTAAACGGTTTATAACATCTTATTTAATTAAAAAATAATCTCGCCAAATATTTCATTTAAAAATCCTATAAAGTAGAGATATACTAAAAATTAATATATGATATATTTAAAAAAAGATATATATTATTTATAATTAAAAAACCAATTTTATAGTAAAAAAAATAAACGGGTCTCGTGTCTCTTTAAACCCATATAACTTCTAAACCGGGTTATAACATCTCATTTATTTGTGAAACAATTTATCATTAAACCAAAAGTATATATTAAATTTCATACAATAAAATAAATAAACATTAAAAAAATAGATAAACATTAGAAACAAATAATACAAACAATCCCCGTAATACGGGGAATAAAAACTAGTAACATAAATATAAATACATGACTATTACTTTTAGTGACAAATTTTATTGAAAAATATGTATCGGAAAATATGTTAATCTAAGTTAACATTATTATAATAGCATAAGCCTAAAATAAAATCTTAGTACGTTTAATATCCATACATATACAGTTTGATATCCATCCATACAACATATACAAACGTCTCGCTAACTCTTTTTTTATTATTATTAAATAGTTGCCAACTTGTATTGAAATGCTAAAACATATATATGTAATTGTGTTTAGATTTTGGGAGTGTTGGACTTGGCATAGAGGCAGCCCAGGCCCTGTCGAAAATTTTAAATTGAATAGTGGTTATATTTTTCACCAAGTAGTTTCCCACGCAGAAAATCTGGTCAAAACTAAATCTTAAATTCTGGTTCCACGTTAATCATCTTCCATATTATAAGCTATTGTTCATTGGTGTGTTCCTAGTGTTAGTCTCTCACAAATCATTCGGTGTTCTTTTTTCATCGCCTCTAATCAACAGCTCATCGGTTCTAGGTAGGAATGTGCATACATTCAAGTGTTTAATTCTGAACATGGTAGTCGTTAAGTCGTCTATGGTATAATTGATTGAAGTTTCCAGTCTTCTTGTTTGCTGATCTGTTTATATTTCTTGATTATTCTGTTAATTTGCTAAGCTTAGTAATTTTTTTTTAACTGATAAGACTATCTAATATTAAAACTTATAATTCAAATAAAAAGATCCAATTACAATAAAAATAGAGCAACGTGCGACCGTATCATTATTGGAAGCCTTAATTCATGGCCATCAACAGAACTCTTGTTTCTTTTATGATCTTTTGATAAATGGAAGCATGCGATTTTTTTTAAAAAAGGATATGATTGTTGCTAGCTCTGAAAATGCTCTAATGAAGCAAAGATGCCTAACATATTATGGTAAGACGTGACTCGTTTTGGATTAACATTTATTTATTTTGTTTTTTTTGTTGACATTTTTTAAACTTTTGCTGACTTTGTTACAAATTGGATTGGATAGCTCCAGGGTCGAACCAACCATTTTGGAGGCCCAAAGCAATGTGAAAATACAGGGCTCTTTCCTATTTATTTATTTTTACCTTGAATTGGTGTGTATAATGTTGTAAATTGAGGAGAACTACGAATTAAAATAATGGAATAAAGCTATAAAAATCAATGAAAATATGACATAAATAACTAAAACATGATAACAGTTAAAGTGTTCACATTTAATATTTCATACATATATTGAATATAGTGTCTAGATAGAAATTATTATTATTTAATTTCATAAAAAGTTGGATTGTAATTAATCTTTTGGGGTGAAAGAAACCAGATTGTAGAAAGAAATGCAAACAAATGTACAATTTACGAATTGATGGAAGTGGAAACAAAAATGTACAATTTATGAAATGATGGAACAAGCTGATTTAATTAATCTTTTGGGGGTGAAAGAAACCAGATTGTAGAATGAAGTCAAACAAATGTACAATTTATGAATTGATGGGTGAAAGAAACCAGATTGTAGAATGAAGTGCAAACACATGTACAATTTATGAATTGATGGAAGTAAAAACAAAAATGTACACTTTATGAAATGATGGAACAAGCTGATTTAATTAATCTTTTGGGGTGAAAGAAACTGATTGTAGAAAGAAGTGGAAACAAATGTACAATTTATGAATTGTTGGAAGTGGAAACAAAAATGTACAATTTATGAATTGTTGGAACAAGCTAAAAGAAACCAAATTGTAAAAAAAAAACTTGAAATGATTTACAACTGAGGAAAGGAAGAATCAAACTAGAGACCTTTGAGAACCAAAATGAGTTTCTAACCACCCAACCACAACAACAATATGTTCAACTTAGTTAATGCAATTGATAAATGCATAAATTTTTATTTTTTTTTTAATTGGAGGTCCAAAGCCTTAACTTTTGTTATCAAAGCTAACGGGTCCGCCCTGGATAGTTCAGGTCTTGAATGTTGTGTGTTTTAAGGATGTTCGGTTCTTTAGTTTCCTTTTAAGTGTTTATTGTGATGCATTTATTTGATTAGCTTTAGTTATAAGCTTATGAGAATGTTTATTTTATTTTTTTCCGGATGTGAGGAAGGGTGACCCCATTTTTATTGATCAAGCTTGTTCACTAAGGTATTTTGGTTTAGTTCTATCTCCAATCAAAAGATTTTTAATATTTGTTTGAAAGAAATGAAATTAAAAAAAAGACTTAGCACGTTAGCGTTGTGCCAAATAATGGTGTATACGGATGATATACTGTATAGATGCTATTTGTAGGGTGTTTTAAAATGTTAATTCATTCTTATTTGTGGTTTGTTTTTCTATTGAAAGAGAATAAGTTACTAGCCAATAGATACAATGCACAAAATGTGATTCTTAATGTTGCTACTTAAGTTATTAGCGCGCACCACAAGAAAATGTAGCTATTGCAACCTCGTTAAAATGTTGCATTAGGCCTAACGCAGCCATTTTACAATGGTTGCATTAGGTGCAGTTGCATTAGACCTAATGCAACATTTTCAAGACATAATGCAACCTTTTTTAATAGTGTTGCATTTACCATTCAAATGCAACTTTTTTAGTATGCAACCTTTTTACATTTTAATGCAACTTTTTAAATACTCAAATGCAACTTTTCTTTTAGTTTAGTTACAAAAACGTAACACTTTCTACACTCAATTACAACTTGTCTACATCAAATGCAACCATTTTTCTTAGGTGAATGCAACCACTGTTTTTGACAGACGCAACCACTTTGTTTAAACTTATATGAAATTTTATAACGTCAATGTTTAAACTTTAAAGAACAAATTATAATGACAGTAATAACATGTACATCATAGATAATGTTATAATGTATTTTAACAAATACATTCAAACTCAAAATAACAATATAGTAAAGTTATCAATTACAATAATAAAAAACATTGAAAACCCTTTTACTCATGTTAAATTTTGGCTTCCAAGAGGTCGTTGTTCCATATGATTCCGTCTCGTAGCTTCAAAGTTTTCTCAATGTTTGACAATATCTTCTCATGCAAGCTTGTTCGAAAACGAACTTTTTGGTTGCATGTCATATGCACTGGTTTGTGATCTTGGTTAAAGGAAACACGTCTATGATCGCCATTCTACTAAGTAAGTCTTTTTATACCGTTGGAATTAGAAGTAGAACAAAATGTATGAACATATCCTAACCCCAAAATTTTTCACACATATCTTCAACATGTATAAATGTTAACAAAAGAAAATACAAAATACTTACAAAAATCTATGTGTTGCCTCAATTCAGAAGAACTTGCTAAACTGCCGCAACCAAAAACGCTACATTAATAAATTATTTTCAATTATATGATTCAATAAACACTCTACAACTTTAGACCACAACCATATCATGAATTGAAGCCAAACGCTAAAATCCTCAACACTGAACCAAAATATAACAATCGAAATTTTTTTTTTATCAAAACATAAACCACTCAAAAGCCTAAATCAAAGTTACAATTAGGGGTGTGCAATAAACCAAAAAAACCGAACCAAAACAAAAATCGAATTTGGTTTTATGCTTTTGTAAAAACCGAACTAACGGTCTGGTTTTGGTTTTGCATGTAATAAAAACCGTAAAACCGAACCGAATTCCTAAATTTTTGTTTTTTAATATTTTATATTAAATAATTTATAATATTTAATAAATACGTAACTCAAATATTTTTTTTTAAATGTACAATAGTTTATTATTTTACAATATATGCCTAAATTTATTATTTTTTGCCAACTTTATTTTCGACCTAAATTTTTCAAGATCAAATGTCAAAAACCGAAACCAAAACGAAAACCGGAAAACCGAAGTTTTGGTTTTCGGTTCGGTTTTTTCCAAAAACCGCACCAAACTGCACCACGTACGCCCCTAGTTACAATAACCATTGTGTTTTTGAAAATTAAGCTTTTATAGAAATTACCCACAACTTCAATGGCAACAAAATAAAAGGGCAAATTAGAGTACTTTTGAATAAACTAAACCAACACTAATGTGTAGTCAAAAGCCAAAGCCATTGATTGAACATTTCTTCAGTAATATGATGATCATCTATATAGTATAAAACACAAATTTGGCGTCATAAAAGCAAGTTCCGTACTTTGATTACATGTTGGATATTTGTGGTCAGTAAATAGATTTTCAATTCTAACTAGATGGTTGTCCTGGTATAGTGGTTTCACTTTATTACACAGGTTGCCCGGGTTCGATACCTTCCTAAGACACATACTTCAATTTTTTTCCTTTTTTTCCTTTTATGTTATTGTTGTTTGTGTGCCCGCCTATATGATAGATGTCCTTTTACCTTTTTCTTAGTTTTTCAATTGCATGATGCATATTCTTCATTTTCTAATTTAGTTTTTGTCTATTAGCTATTTAATGGTTTTCTTAATTTCATATAATTAGGATTTTCCATGAGTGTTGAGTTTTGTATTTTGCATGCGCTTATGATTATATATTACGATTATTACTATATAAAATTAACAAGTTTGGTGCCGCAAATGACCTATTGTTCCACTTGGCGGCACCGTTTTGATCGGTAAGTTTTGTTTTTTTAATTAAGTTACCATAAAAAACATAATGAAAACCTACCAAACGTCATTTTTTTGGTTTTAGTTCCGATACTATAACATATCTGAAAGAAACCGACCGAGTTCGTGCAGACTCGCTGCCTTTTTTAAAGCCGATAACCGACAACGCTACCAACCCCACGCCCCCCCCCCATAAATTGGTCGTCGGTCCACCTCCGGTTGATATCTTTTCGTTTTTTAGTTCCGGTACCGTAAGATATATAATCAAAACGACTGAATTTGTGTCAAGTTATCGCCTTAATGTCTGATACCATAACAAATCTGAAATAAACCGACCAAGTTCGTGCAGACTCTGCTTGCACTTCTGTTAACTTCTGCTATGGAGCCTATGGTCAATTGGTTTGATTTGTTTGATTTGTTTGATTTCAGGATCCGACTTTACTTTTATCTAAATACAATATAATCACATTTTAACCTGAAAAAGAGGTATACGGTGCAATTATATCTATATGTTATGTGTTTTAATTGTTTGTACTTCTATAATATATGTACGTTTTACTATTATATATCATTTTGCCTCTTATATGGCCCATGTTATTAGATGTACTATGCAATATACTTAACCGCATACCCATAAATTTTACAAAATTTTGTTAGGTCATTTGTAGTTATAACTTTTCATCTTTAGGCGTTATGCGTCATATGATGTCCAGTCAGAATTATGGTTTTTTGCAAAAAGAGAGTGTAGTCATTACTTTCAACCTCTGGGCGCTATGCGTCACGTGCCGCCCGGTCACTTTTACACTTTTTTGTTTTTTTTTAAATTTTTTTATTAAGAATAATCAAATAATACTAATATTTAATTAAATAAATATTACATCAAAATAAAAAAAAAACTACTAGTCTCCATCGTATTCACCTTCGTCGTCTTCATCGTCTTCACCCTCGTCGTCGTCGTCTTCACCATCATATTCATTGTTGCCCTCGTTTTGATTGTCATTTTCACCTGACAAATGCCGATTTATCCAAAGATGTTTGACCAAATCTCTGTTAAGTGCGTTATGTATCTCTCTTGACCATATGAGATACGAGTTTTCGAGTCTTTGCTCCATACTTGCTGGAGTTCGTGGTGGATCCGAGATCGGTATGAAAGTTGGACATATTGCTCTTCCCTCGTCTTCGATGATCATGTTATGCATTATGATACACGCATACATAGCACTTTTCATTATTTCTAAAGACCATAAACGACAAGGATTTTTAACAAAATGCCAGCGTTGTTGAAGAACCCCAAAACACCTTTCGATATCCTTTCTCGCAGACTCTTGTACTTTCTTAAAATACTGTCATTTTTTATCCATCGGGTCTCTGAATGTTGTCACGATAATCGCATCCTCTGGATATATTCCATCACCCATTCCATCACCCAGATAGTACCCATGATGGCAAAAGTTATCGTTTGCCCAAAACGAAGCTACGAGAACGGTCCCAGATAGGTAACTCTCCATCACAAGCGATTGTTCTAAGACAGTTATGTCATTGTTGGAACCGGGAACACCAAAGAATGCCAACCAAATCCAAATGTCGTATGAAGCAATTTGAAGGCTAGTCGTTGGTCCCTTTTGGTCACCTTGTGTGTATTGACCTCGCAATGCAGTTGGACAATTAGCTCATTCACAATGCATGCAATCTACACTCCCTATCATGCCGGGTAAACTATGCACCCTTGCATGAGCCTCGTAAAGACGTTGTAGATCGTTCCAGTTGGGCTCTCTCAGATAATGTGGTCCATATAGTTTCAATATTCCTATATTTTACACAACTTTTATAAAATATTTGATTAAAGTAAACAAGTGATATAATTATTTAAAAAAAAAATGAAACGTACCGTAAAAAAAATACTCCAAGGTGTCCTTAGTTGTTTTATCGGTCATCTTTAAATACTCGTCGTTGATGTCGGCCGTGTTTCCGTATGCGAGCATGCGTACGGCTGACGTAACCTTCTGAATAACCATGAATCCTAACGTCCCTCGACCGTTCGGCTTTTGCTTAAAGTAATCATGCTCGCGCTCCAAATCATTGGTGATGCGCATAAATATATTTTTAGACATCCGAAAGTGACGCCTAAAGGTCTTCGGGTTCTTGTATCTCAGCGAGTCACTGAAGTAATCCACCAGCAACCAGTTGTTAACTTCGATACGATCTTGTTTGACATATGTTCTTTTTGAAACCGGGGTTGGAGGAGAGCTAACAAAATTCATATAAGTTGTCGCGAGGACAATAGCACTCGTAACCGCCTCTTCATCCGCATTGTCTTCGCCTTGTCGGTCGGGCCCGAAAAACTGATTATATATAGAAGTAGGAGAATCCATTTATAGGGAAGTTGGTGTAAAGAAATATAGAGTATAAAGAAAGATTTATAAGTTTGGTGAGTTTTGATTGAGGATGAAGTTGGTTAATATATATATATATATATATATCTAATTTTTTTTAAACAATCATATGACCTTTGGGAGGGTTGTTTTTTTTTTTTTATTTTCGAGCCAAACATGCGTTATACATAAAACACCGGCAAAAAAAACCCAAAACGCCGGGGGGCGGTGTTATACTCCAAAACGCCGGCCATAACGTTGGACTACGGATGGTCTTAGGTTACGTGTCATGGAATTCAAAGAGATAAGTTAGTCCCCTCCTGTGTGGGCTATAGTGCACACATAACTTTAGTTTGAAAATTGGTGTCCCCTCCTGCATGGGATTCTCACCATACACCAATTAGGGCAATTAGAGAGTGTACTATGAGGAATTGATGTTATTCTATTTTAGTGAAAGAACATCATCTTTTAAAATATTATGCATCTCTCTTTTTTCTTTTGTTTAATTCAGAAGATTCTTGCTTGAACTTGTGATTATATATGGGGATGAATTATATAATATAATAATAAAACATATAGATACGTTGCTTGATCTTTTCACATTTAAAGTGATTATTTGGATTAATGCTTGGAATCAAGACGTATGACACTTTGTTTATGTGGATCTCGTACTTAATTTATACTTAAAATTGGCTATGCACTAAATGTCCAATTTATTGTGAACTATCACTATTTCTCAACATGATAACACAGATTGACATGTTATGCATCTAACTAAGGTAGAAGTGTATAAACCGGTGTTTTCATCTAAACCGATTTCAGGTTAAACCGAACCGGTTTTTGGTCAAAACAATCAAACCCGGTTTTTGTCTAAACCAGTTAGAACCTAAACCGGTTAGAAGGATTCAAAAATATAACCTGGTTTAACTGGTTAAGGTTGGTTCCAAACCGGTTTTACGTAACCTGGTTTTAAACCGGTTTTTTTTATGAATATTAAAAAACAGTCTGTTTGCATTAAAAGATCATATTTAATGAATTTATTGACAATGTAGCTGTGAATTAACAGTGTAATTACTTGTTTCCTAATTTATTAATGCATCGTTTGAACTTCAACATTTTAAATATTTATATTTGTTTTGTTCAATTAACCCTTAACAAACATAGTATAAATATAGTATGTGTAAATCATAGAATTAATAATTTAATAGATGAGCATAAGATTTAATTAATGGAATGGCACTTCGTTTGCATTGAATGCTTTACGTCGTACATTGAATGTATATTATTATTAAAGCATTCAGCGTAATAAATGAACAAACCGGTTTGTAACCGGTGATAAAAATGCTCCAAGCCTCCACATGCAAAGTGGCTGACTAGTCAACAGCAGAAGAAGTCAGAGTATGATCATGGGCCGAGTTATCTGCATGTTAGCTTTGTTTGTTTTTGAATAAGTTTGTTTTGTTCAACGTGTCCTTTATTTTAGCATGTTTGTTATTTTCTCTTCCTATTTAAGAATGGTCTAATGCTCTGTAACTTCACAACAATTAATATTAAAAGTATTCCCTTGTATCACTGATCTTTTCAATGGTATCAGAGCAAAGTGTTCTGATCCTTTGACATTCGAAAAAAAAAACAAAAACAAAACTCCCTTCATGGCTGAACCAACTACCGCTATTCAAACTCAACCAACACCGATCCCTATCTTCAAAGGGGACGGGTATGACTACTGGAGCATAAGGATGAAGACCATCCTGCAATCTCGAGATCTATGGGATCATGTGGAGTCTGGTTACAACAACGCTGAAACCGATCAAAGCAAAATCAAAGCTGCAGTGAAGAAGGACGCGTATGCTATGACCATTATTCAGCAGGCAGTCCACGATCAACTTTTCTCCAGAATTGCTGCTGCCAAGACTGCAAAAGAAACATAGGACATCCTAAAAATGGAGTTCCAAGGTGATGAACAAGTAAAAGCGATTAAGTTGCAGGGCCTGAGAACAGATTTCGAGAATCTCTCTATGAATGAAGGTGAATTAATCGGTGATTACTTCTCCCGGGTCATGGCAATCGTTAGTCAGAAACGGTCATATGGGGAAGTCATCTCCGATCAAACAATCGTTGAGAAAGTCTTGAGAAGCCTTACTCCTCGATTTGACTTCATAGATCCGACTATTGAAGTTTCATCGGATCTCTCCACGTTGACTCCAGTGAAGTTGATGGGATCATTGCAATCCCAAGAGGCTCGTCTCATTAGCCGATCCAAAGAGAAAGGAGAGAAGGTTGAAGAACAGGCATTACAGGTACAAACGCCAAACATCGGCTTTCACTCAAACTACCCAAGAGGAAGAGGCCGTAGTTCTTCAAGGGGTAGAGGCCGAGGTCGAACCGGAGACCGTAACAAACTCCCTCAATGTCATATTTGCAACAAGTACGGTCACCAGAAACGTGATTGTTGGTATAACGAGGATAATCAAGCCCTGGTTGTTACTGATGAGACTCCAACTAATGAACCCGAAGAAGAGCAACAACATCTCTTTATGATGTTCACGGATAGCCTTGATGAGCATTCTAATCACCTTTGGTTCTTGGACTCAGGTTGTTCTCATCATATGACCGGTGTGAAGGAAAGTTTCACTCAACTTGATGAGTCTTTCACTGTAGAAGTAAATCTTGGTGATAAAAAGACATTAATGGTGGAAGGTAAAAGAACTGTACGCATCAAATTGGCTAATGGCAGTCACAGGTTACTTGAAGATGTCTACTACATACCGAGATT
Organism: Bidens hawaiensis; assembly: GCF_021521415.1. NCBI lineage: Eukaryota > Viridiplantae > Streptophyta > Magnoliopsida > Asterales > Asteraceae > Bidens > Bidens hawaiensis. The sequence continues at coordinate 579,756 of NW_027491868.1, read as the reverse complement.
GGAGTACAATCTCTTGATTGTAGGACAACTGATGAAGAAGGGATATGCCATCATGTTTGATGAAGGGAAGTGTGTGATCAAGAACAAGCAAACAGGAGCTGAGCTCATGCATATTAAGGTGGCAAAGAACAACATGTTCTTAGTTGATGCTTCCAAAGTCGTCTACCAACATAACCCTTCTCATGATGGCAGACATGCAGACTCTCATTCATGGCACTTAAGGTATGGACACTTACACTCTCAAGGTTTGAAAACCCTATCAGATAAAAATATGGTTCGTGGTCTTCCAAGGGTGCAACTTATAAATTCTTGTGATGGTTGTATTCTTGGGAAACTAAACCAACTGGCCTACTCTTCTCACTCTTGGAGAGCAACCAAGCCACTTGAACTTGTCCATGCAAACTTATGTGGTGAGATGCAAGTGAAAAGCTTGGGTGGCAGCCTGTATTATCTTCTACTCATTGATGACTTCTCAAGAATGAGTTGGGTATATTTTTTGAAAAATAAATCTCAAGCTTTTGACAAATTTAAAATCTTTAAAAACATGGTTGAAAAGGAAAGTGAACATCACATCAAGGTCCTCAGAACTGACCGAGGTGGTGAGTTTTGCTCTAATGAATTTAATCTTTTTTGTGATAACAATGGGATTAAAAGAGAACTCACGGTTTCATACACTCCTTAACACAACGGAGTGGTGGAACGAAAAAATCAAACAGTTATGGGGATGACACGAAGTATGTTAAAAGAAAAAGGCATGCCAAATTGTTTTTGGGCTGAGGGTGTTGTCACTGCTGTCTACTTGCTTAATCGTGCAATTCAAGATAAAACACCTTATGAATCTTGGTGTGGACATAGACCATTTGTGCATCATTTCAAAATTTTTGGATGCATTGCTTATGGTCATGTCCCTGTCCATCAAAGAAGAAAGCTAGATGATAGGGCAGAAAAATGCATTTTCCTTGGTTATTCTAATGAAAGCAAAGGGTATAGACTATATAACCCTATTACAAAAAAATTCCAAGTTAAAAGAAATGTGATATTTTCTGAAAATGCTAGTTGGCAATGGAATGATGGAGACAAGTCAAAGGACTTTGGGTTCGATGTAGCATGGGAAGACCCATTTCCCTTGTCCTTGCTTGAAGAGACTCATGTGACTGATAGTGACACATCAGTGGGTGAAGGCCAAACATCTTCACCTATACCCTCTAATACAAGTACCACAAATAGCCTTATTTCACCTAACATTCACCAGTCCACTACATCACCTTCTTTGAATCCTTCAAGCTCACCTTATATTACCTCACAAATACCTATGGCATCTACCAATCCTTTGACCACTCAACCTAACACATGCTCAACTCCCAACTACTCACATATGCCTTCAAAAAGAAAAACCAAAATTCCCTCTTGGCTACAAGATTATGAAAGTGGAGAGGGGCTTTCAGATGAAGATGCTCAGTTCATCTTCACTTTGGTGGAGAGGGGCTACAAGATTATGAAAGTGGAAAGGGAAACTTTGGTGGAAGGTTATATGGTCACTTCATCATTCTTCTAGATCGTGGTCGAGTGTTCTGGTTAGGCTCTCTTGTGCGGGTCCATGGAGGCAAATTGGAAAAACTGTAGAGGAGATTGAGCCGGTCGGGATCGAGTTAGGTAAAATGTTCCTCAAGGTAGTAAATAATGGGAAAAGTACTTGGTTTTGGTTGGATATTTAGATCGGAGATTGTCCGTTGTGCGACCGGTTTCCGAACCTTTTTCGATAGAAAAGTCGAAGTGGTGTTCGGTAGCCGACCGTCTTTTTATGATGGATGGGATCATTTGTGGAAGATGGGATTGGAGTAGACAACCAATTGGGCCAATTTTGGTAGAGGAGTTTAGAGACTTGTTAACTGTGTCCCAACATGTTCTTTTGGAGTCCGGATTCGACAAAACTATTTGGTGCGGAGACCCTTCAGGTGCATTTTCGGTTCGGAATTTTAAAAGAATTTTGGTAGATAAAATGTTGGTCAGGCCCGCTTCTATCTTTGATTGGAATAATTGGATTCCTAAAAAAGTGGGGTTTGTCGCCTGGAGGGCAATGCTTAATCGTTTACCTACTCTTGATGCTTTGGCTAGAAGAAACATTTCGATAAACTCTTTGGTTTGCCCAGCTTGCGGTAGTGAAGAGGAGTCGGTTGATCATGTTTTTATTTCTTGTGTTATAGCTCAAAAGGTGTGGTGTTTGATTTCCCAATGGTGTAAGGTTCCCTCAATTTATGCCTTTAGTGTTCGGGATTTGGTGGAGTTACACTTATACTCGTTATTTCCTAAAGATAAAGCTAAGGCGCTCCATGCGGTTTGCTTGGTTACGATGTGGTGTCTTTGGAAGAAGCGAAACGAGTTAATTCATAATGGGGTTCCGATTTAGATTTTGAGCATGATCGAAGAGATAAAGTCAATGAGTTTCCTTTGGGTAAAATACAGGTCCAAATGGAATGGGTTGACGTGGGAAGATTGGAGAAGATTTCGGTTGTAATCTTTTTAGTTTGTTGTTTGTTGTTTGTTGCTTGGTTTCTTGGGTGGTGCCCCGTTGGGTTTTTGTCGCAATTGCGGTGGCTTCTTGGTGTTTTTGTTTTTGGCGGGTCTAGCTTCTTACTAGTTTTATTTATTTATATATAAAATTTTGTTGGCCGTTCAAAAAAAAAAGATGAAGATGCTCAGTTTCTTGCCCTTTCCATTTCTGATCCTACCACCTTTTGTGAGGCTGCTGAGAAACCCGCATGGAAAAATGCAATGGCCAATGAGCTCGCAGCAATTGAAAAGCATGACACTTGGGAATTGGTTAGTTTACCTCATGAAAAAAAACCGTAGTTGGGTTGAAATGGCTTTGTAAGACAAAAATTGGAGCAGACGGTAAGATCATGAAGTATAAAGCAAGGTTGGTTGTAAAGGGGTACTCACAACAATATGGGATCGACTACCAGGAGACTTTTGCTCCGGTTGCTCGATTCGAGACTATTCGGGTTGTTATAGCTGTTGCTGCTCAAAAAGGTTGAAAACTACATCAATTAGATGTAAAAGCAGCCTTCTTAAATGGTGAGCTAACTGAAGAAATTTATGTCAATCAACCTAAAGGGTTCGAGAAGGTTGGAATTCAAGATAAGGTGTATCGTTTAAAGAAGGCCTTGTATGGGCTCAAGCAGGCCCCACGGGCCTGGTACTCTAGAATTGATGGGTACTTTACTCAAAATGGCTATGCTAGAAGCAACAACGAGCCAACTTTGTATGTTAAGAAGGTGGACAATGAGATAATATATGTGTGTTTATATGTAGATGACATCGTTTATACTAGCTCATCTGCACAACTGCTAAAGGAGTTCAAAGAAGGTATGGAGCGTGAGTTTGAAATGTCTGATATGGGCATGCTAAAGCTCTTTCTGGGTTTGGAAGTAAAACAAACTTCTAAGGGGGTGTTCTTATCACAAGAAAAGTATGCTAAGTCCCTTGTTTTCAAGTTTGGCATGGAAGAATTTCATGTTGAAAACACACCTATGAATGCAAATGAAAAATTACTTCGTGATGACAAGGCAGAAAAAACAAATGAGACGTTATTTAGGAGCCTAGTTGGTGGTTTAATTTATTTGACCAATACCAGGCCTGACTTAGCATACCCCGTCAGTTTGATTTCACGTTTCATGCAAGCTCCATCTAAGTTACACCTGGGTGCTGCCAAACGAGTTGTGAAGTATGTGGCAGGTACAATTGGTTATGGGTTTTGGTATGAGAAAGGCGTTCCCATCCAGTTAGTAGGTTACTCAGATAGCGACTGGGCAAGTTCCGTCGATGATAGGAAAAGCATTTCGGTGAGTGTTTTCTCTCTTGGAAGTGGAGCAGTGACGTGGAGCTCTAAGAAATAGAATACGGTCGCACTCTCAAGCACCGAGGCTGAGTATGTAGCCTCCTCAGCAGCCACATGTCAGGCCATATGGTTAAGAAGAATTTTAAGCGATTTGGATGTGGTACAAGACACCCCTACAGTCATTTTCTGTGACAATCAATCTGCCATTAACCTATCTAAGAATCCAGTGTTGCACGGTCGCTCCAAACATATAGAGATCAAACATCATTACATTCGTGACATGGTGGCTGAAAAAGAAATTTTCCTAGAGTATTGTGGTACAAATATGCAAGTTGCTGATGTGTTGACTAAGGCTTTAGCTCATGAAAAGTTTGTTCACTTCCGTCACCTTTTAGGAGTTGAGGAGTTTGAAGCAAGGGGGGGATGATAAAAATGCTCCAAGCCTCCACATGCAAAGTGGCTTGAGATGTGTGGAAGAAAGAGCATCGCTTGAAGCTGCAATCGAGACGAGAGTGAGGATGTATGTAGAACAAGTAAAGCCCTGATGAATTATATTATTATTAAATTCAAATGATGGTTAATTAATAATAGTTTTCAATCTGAAACTCAAAACCCTCACTCTCTTATCTCCCGATTGCTGCTCGCTTTTGTCTTCTTTCATCATCAATTCCGCCTCCGAACCTCGTGATGATTAGATCTGAAGGTTCAACTTATTAATTACTAGTCGTTGATTCTGATTATATGAATTTGAAATTTCAATTTCAGTATTTTATATAGTTTCTTCGTGAATTTGTTCAAATACATGATTATACATAGTCTGAGGGCATGATTTAAATGCATAGTTTCTTCGGCTCTTTTTTACAAGCTAAAGCTTGTGTATTTGCTTACTAACATTTTTAATTATTTGTATGTACTTGAGAAATCTTAAACGTGCCTAAGCTCAAGTTAAAATTAGTCAAAGCCTGGTTGTGTAGTGTGAAATTAATACATAAAAGTTGTAAAGAGCTAAAAAAGCTAAAATTTGAAGTTACACAAGGCTTGGCGAGTCTATGGGATTCCTTATATTACCTTCTTATAACTTTTCAATAAGTTAATAAACTACAAAAGTGTAATTTATTAACTTGTCTCTCTCACATCAAAAACAATCTCAAAAAACCTTATTATTTTTTAAAATGTTAATAAATTATAAGTTGGTGAAAATAAGCAATCCCAAACAGCCTTTAAAGAATCTTCTAATACAAGGCTCAAACTCGGATATAGTAACCGAACATGGGAAGATGATTGGTTATTCACCCGATACTCATACGAATGAGGTTTGTTTTGATATTGACGCAGAAGGGAAGGAAACAACACATTTTTGGCTTAGGCATAGTGAAAAGCTAGCAATGGCATTTGGTTAATGGTTACGGGTCTTGCAACTCCGATTAGAATAATGAATAATTTTACGATATGTAACGATTGTCACGTGCTCGCGAAGTTTGTATCGAAAGCGTTTGACCGGGATATAGCTGAATGAGGTTTGTTTTGATATTGACGCCAAAGGGAAGGAAACAACACATTTTAGGCTTAGGCATAGTGAAAAGCTAGCAATGGCATTTGGTTAATGGTTACGGGTCTTGCAACTCCGATTAGAATAATGAATAATTTTACGATATGTAACGATTGTCACGTGCTCGCGAATTTTGTATCGAAAGCGTTTGACCGGGATATAGCTGTAAGTGATTCGACATGTGTTTCACCACTTTAGGCAGGGTTAGTGTTCGTGTATGGAATGTTGGTAATGACTATCATATACATGTTGATTTGAAATTTGGACTTGGGATTATTTATAAGAATTTTGGTAATATTTTTTAAAAAGATTTGAAAATTTAGAAGAAAAAGTTAAGTGTTATGGGCTACTTGACATGTTAAGGTGCTCACTTAAGAGGGGAAAACATAAATCAATTTTGGCACGTTAGCTGACCCGAACCAACCTGTTTTGCAGTGTATGACAACGTATGTACTTCTATAATGCCTTTAGGCACATATCAGAAAAACCATATATACATTCATTTCAACACCTTAGATTTCTATATCGTTTTTTAGGATATGCGCCTTTAGGCCATATAAGCAATTAATGATCTTCCATCTTAACTAGCTGCTGATGTTTTAACATGTAGTATGTTACTATGATCTTATGAACCATTTGAACTATTAATATATAATTCGTTTTGAATAACATCAACCTGATTCGGGTTAACGGGTTCACTTGAAGTCAACTTTATTACTTTTACCACAACATCAACCTGTTCGAGTAAAGGAGCTTTCCAAGCTCGAATTTATGCTTTTTGGTCATGTCATCGGGGATCAGAAACAGGATTATTTTGATCTTAAAGCGGGATCAAGACGAGAAGTGAAAATCGAGGGGAGAAGTAGGAGGATAAACCAGAAAGTACCGATGGTTTGGAAGGAAACCGAGATGCAAAACAATGCATTATCACTGACTGACTCGAAGCAGCCAATGAAGCACTGTTCTTGAAAATAGAGCTAAACTGATGCTCAAAGGGGTACAATTTGATATTGGCGATTAGGGGTGGCAAATGGATTAGGATGATCCTCACATGTCACACCATTCACTTTCGGGTTTAATGCTAGATGGCATGTTGTCGCGGCTCCTTGAAAACCAAAACTAGTTAAATTAACAACATTTGTCCGGTGTAAGTTGTGTTTTATCTGGTCACAATGGTTAGCAAGCTATTGGTGTGGTTCTCTAAGTTTTTCCCGATAGAAATTTACAATAGAAAAATAAAAAACAGAGCTAAAGTACAAACTTGTGAAATCTTTAACGAAGTACTTCAAAACCATGTTGCTGATAACTATGCAATAAAGGATATCAACAAACAAGCACTAACTTGAAGTAAGTTTCTAGTTAACATTGTCGGATTATATAAGTACACGAGAAAACATTGTAGCTATGAAAAATGTAAATGACTATGAATTCGGAATTCAATGAGTTGACCGTTATTTTGACCCCCCTCATCCTATAATGTCATATCATGTATACCGGTCTCATAAATGAGTAACTGAAACTCGAATTATAGATGGCCAAAAGACTATAGTAGTCACCTTCAAACATGCTGCGAGCTCTTTAGATATTCTTGTAATTTGAAAAGGATGATTAAGAATTTGTGTTTTTGTTAACCTTGATTCATCGTTTATTAGATTAGAGAAAGGTCGATTGCATGCAAAACGATGACCTCTAGATGATACGTTGATTATTCGTCCTTCTGTATCTTGTTCGTATGAAGTTGTCTTCATCGCCCGGACAACATTTTTGTCAAAAGAAAATGACCTAAAAATATGAACCAAATTTGTTCATTTTCCTGAATTTTTGCAAGTCAATTATTTAAAAAAAAATCATCTAAACACACCAAAATGATTAGTTGCAAAATGTAGTTCGATCTCGTCCTTGGAAAGCTTGAATTGTGAAGACAAAACCCCAGCGTTGTTACTTACAACAAAACAAACACGAATATTGTATATTCTACAACCTGAATCAATGTACAAAGGTTGTAGTTTCAACCCGTTTAGTTTTAAATGTATAGGGGCTGCAATGTTGCCATATTTAGTTGTAAATCGTTGTATAGAGATGTCAGATTGTAGTTTTGAGTTTTGACCCTTGAAGTTATATATTTCTTATTTACTTTTACCTAACCCGTTTATAAGTCAATTTACCATTACGTTTTCTACATATGACACGATTTCTTACATTAGAATGTGTAAAGGAAGGCCCAAAGAACAGTATTTGGCTGCAAAATCCCTCACCAAGGCCAGAGAGCTTAGATCTAACTCCATGTCTCCATCACGTCGACTTTAGCGTTAGGTGTTTCCGTTAATATAGTTTCCTTGACGGTTATACCTTTCTCTGTGTCCCGTACCGCCATAACTACATGCACACCGCACAAGGCAAGGACACGTGCGATCTAAGCCCCGATATCGCTTGTAGCTCCTACATGCATGCATGCACAATTTTTTACCTCAACTCTTCAAATAAAACTAAGGAAGACCAATAGACGCATGCAAGCTCATACCTGTCACAATGGCGGTAAGACACCCGATCCAGCGATTCCATTGGTAACTTCTTCGGCTGTTGATGATGCTAAAATCGACATTCTCTTTCGGTTAATAAATCGATGTATTGGAGCTTGGTATAGATCAATAATATGTTCTTAGCTTTCTAAAAACTTGTTTATGTTATTGTGTGTTAGTAAGTGTTTGGTCTAAATATATATCTGACTAAGAAAATATCAAATTAATAATTCATTTTAATTTAATTACACTCTAATTAGGCTATATATCTGACATATGTATCATTTGTGTACTCTGTCGGAAAACATGACGTGGATAAAGAATTCACAGACAAATTTTATGAGAGATCATCAATGAGGAGTCAAGAGTGGGCTTGGCGGTTTTTTGCGGATAAACAAAAGAGAAGATTATAAGGTCATTTATACTAATTTCGGCAACATACCGAAAATCGAACATTTTATTGTTTGTTTTAAATAATTGTAATAGTAGAAATATGATGTTACTTCCCTTGTCACATAAGATCAAGTGACATGCTAAGTAATATTTCCACACTACAAGAAAAGTTATTAATAGGAGCTAAGAAGCTTTAGCGACGATAAATAGGATTGGCTAATGGCTACCACAATGACATGCCGTTGGCATAGCCTAAGGCTATATATACGGTGTGGCTACTGTTTTGTCACTGAATTACTGAGGTGGCGGTCGGTGCCGACGACAAACGTATCATTTTTTTTATTGTCTACCTTTCCCGACATCTTGTTGTCGATGTATATATCTTTTAGGTTGAATGGTTATCAATATTATAATTGGAACTTTAGTTTAAAATGTTAAGACGTGGGTATGGAGAAAGAGTAAATCTTGATTATTTTAATCACCGGTAGTAATCGTGTTGGGTTGACTGACTGATTAAACTGATGAACCCGAATATCACACATATATTTCGTAGTTAAAAACGATATCAACCCTAACTTGGACATACTTAAATACTTAAATGATATAACCCGGCCCCCTTGTAACTCATTTATATATTCTGATTTAAACAGGTTGATTGTTTATGGATTTGATGTGGCTTTACTCATTCCATCAAAGTCAAACCGTTTTCGAATGAAATTATTTTTCTTGGTAAGAAATGTGAACTACAATTTGGGTTATTGCCTCTTTATTTCTCTTTGTTCATAGTTGTTTTGAATAATTTGGTTCAATGTCATATATATAAATAAGTTATATATATTTCCTTAGTTTAATTTTATATTTGGGTTTGAATAATTTGGTTCAATTGCATACAAATCTAGGTACTTTAATTTTTTTTTTAATTGTGGTATTATATTCACAAAGAGAGTAGCAATTGAATAGTCACCAGCAAATACATAATTCACATCTCTTTTATTTGCGCGGTTACATAGGGTCCACTCTCAAGAAGCCTGATATTAAAATTTTTAAAAAATATATCTTATATAAAATTAATTTAAAACAACAACTTAAATTTAAAGCCCATTAACCTTTTTAAAACTTATTATTGAATTGGTATTGATAGCTATTAAATACGACATATTAAAGAGTATGAGTTATGAAGAGTTGATATTCACAACATCGCATCTAAGAATGTTAGGAAAGCCCCATGGTTTGTTTAAAAATGTAAACTATTTTTTTTTAAAAGAGTGTTGTGGAAAAAGTATTTACTAGAATGGTGTTTCTATAAAAATATTTATTAATTTAGTGTTTTTTAATTTCTCTCTCATAATGTTATTAGATAGCCTATAAAAACAAACTATTTAAATATTTTTAAAAGTAAGATTTTATTTTAAATTAAATAATTATGTTTTTATTTTTTCTTCTATTAAATAAACATGTTTTTAATATAATAATAACATAATATATATATATATATATTAACAAATGTAACACATAATTTTTTTTTCTGATCTTTATAAAATAAAAAATGAACAAATATTATCCTTATATAAATTCTTATGTTTATAAATTTTATATTACGTGTACATTTTTTTTGTCTTTTAGATATAATTATTGTAAATAAAAAATTAACGACCCATCTTGACGAGCCACGAGCTAGCTTAAGCTTTCAACAAGTCGAGTTTGAACTTGACTTTTCAACATGTTAAAATAAACGAGTCGAGTTAAGTCGGTTCGTTTTTAAGCTTGAGCCTGAGCCCTTGTTCAGCTCGTGAACAATTCTTATCCGATCAAGTTTGCCATTGGCAAATTTATTTTTCTTTATCCGTTGAATTCAAATATGGTGATTCAAACAACAATTTCATGTGTAACCTCATCAAGCTAAAACTTATATATTGTCATTGTCTAAAAATGTTATACCTTTTTGTCTTATTAATTATATAAAGTAATGCACTTATGTATATAAGAAAATGGTTTGCTAAAAAGTGAAATTATCACAAAGTAGAATTTAATATTTACTATAATCAAAATGAAGATTATATAAAAAGTGAATTTTAAAAAAATAATAAAAGTTATCAGATGATATAAAGAAAAAAAAACCAAACATATGTATTATTTTTTTACAAACCGTTTTAATACTAATAATGATATGACGAAAATTCTTCCAACTTACGAGACTTGCAAATTAAAAAAAAAGAAAAGAAAAAAACATGCTTTAATAATACAACGAAAAAACTCTTTCAATATTGTGAGACATGCGTATTAAAAAAATTGTATTCTTTTAAATTAAAAAAAATGCAGGTGTATTTAATAATAAAAATTGTTTACAAAATATTAAAACTAGTTTCTTTTATTAAAGTTAGAGGTTATCCAATTATATCAAGAGTGAGAAAAGCTAAAAACACTAAATTGGTAAATACTTTTAAATGAATACCATTCTAGTAAATACTTTTTCACACAACACTCTTTTAGGACAAAACTCATAATTTTGTTACAATATTTTTTAACTTTTTGTTTATTGTTATAAAAATTATCATCGTACTAATAAATTGTGTATGCAAGGTTCATTTATACTATTTGCACTGGACACCCGAATTCTAAGAGACGTCCTTAATACTTTGTTAACCAGCTTGTTTTTTCTCATCCTACATGTATGATCGTAGTGTGTCAACTAGGCAACCATGACTACCGGTTGAGATACCATCACATCTTTTGATTTACTCCTAAGAAGTTATGTTTTATACTTTTTTATTTAGATTTGTATACAATTGGAAGGTCAGCCATAATCTAAACGGGTTGTTACACATTTACTATAAAGTTTTTATCTTATGTTCATATGCTAGCTCAGACTCATTCACAATTTTCTTTTAAAATGGGTATGAGTACAAATATTTCACTTAGATCAACATACGCATTCTGAGTTTGCAATAACTATATTGATCAACTTTATCGCATGAGCTCGAGGATAATAACCCGTGGGTGCTATATAGTTTATACACCGACCTGGCCATAAGGGAATCACTCACTTGGAGCCAGGCTAAACTTCCACAACTCCTTGGCTAACTCTTGATCTTTAGCTCTAGTTGACGGTTCCACCAAATTACTATTGGAAAAATACTCTCCAGTCACACCTTTCACTTTTGGGTTTAAAACTAGACAGCATGTTGTTGACGCTCCCTGAAAATCAAAAGCTATTAATTAAACAGGCAATTTCGACTTCGTCAAATGAACATAATATTTCCAACATCATGAGGTTTCTTAACCCGTTAAGGACCATCTACACAGTGTAAGCCACATTTTAGCATAGGTTAGTGTAATGGTGTGGTTACATGAGTTTTCATAAACAGATTCTCACTGTTACCAAAAAACAATCAAACATCATGTACAAACCTGTGAAACGTCTTCCAAGAAATGCTTCAAAACCGTGTTGCAGGTAACAATGACAATTTTTTTTAATCAAGGAACGATCTTTAAAGTAAGTTTCTAGGAATATCGTAGGATTGTCTACGTACCCGAGAAAACATTGTAGTCATGAAAAATCTCAGTGGCTATGAATCCTGGATGCAATGAGTTTGCAGTGATATTGACCCCATCCTCCTAATAATAAGAGACCATCATTATAATTTAATAACTCACTCAAAACTAGTTATAGATGACAAAAAGGCAAAAGCCGAACTTGATCACCTTAAAACGCCTCGCGAGCTCATTAGCACGAAGTATGTTAGCCAGTTTTGATCAACCATAAACATTTATGTAAGGCCCCGTTACCGGTAGCCCTAATTTCGTGTTGGATTTACTCATAAACGCAGTTCTAAATATCATAGTTAATTTAAAACATTCGCGGAATATAAAAGTTTTCATAAAACATTTCATAACAAAACACCTCTTGTCTTAAAACAACATCTTGTCTTTCAAAATAAACAAAACATTAAACTTAAACGTCTTGAGTCTTCCGATGCCAGCCTCTTATTCAGTGCCACGTGTCTCCTCAAGCGAGCTGCCTCATCTTACTCACCTGCGTGCATACTAAAAGTCAGCTACGCTGAGTGAGTTCTAGTTAATCACATAATCATACAATACCTTCTTACATTTCATACTTAACCTCTTAACTTTCTTACATACACACGTAAGTGCATATACTTTCGTTCTTACCTTCATACTTCCTTTACATACATAATCATACGTTTTAAAGAGCCTTTCGCCCTATAACCTCACAGATATTATAAGGGTCTGGTCCCTAACATCACAGATATTATAAGGGTCTGGTCCCTAACATCACAGATATTATTAGGGTCTGGTCCCTAATATCACAGATATTTTTAGGGTCTGGTCCCTAACATCACAGATATTAATAGGGTCTGGTCCCTACCATCACAGATATTATTAGGGTCTGGTCTCTACCATCACAGATATTATTAGGGTATGGTCCCTTTGTTTCGTGTAACTGTACCGTACCTGTTCATTCATACTTTCCTTGACAATACGTGCAATCTCCGAAAAGCGTTCACGTACCATCATCATAACATATATACATTATGCATACATCATATATTCATACATACATCATATCTTTCATCATACTTATCAATCATATCTTAACTACCACCTGACGGTACATGCAATATCTGAAGATCGTTCACGCACCGTCAAACAATCATCATACATAAATCATACAAGGCATACACTTACCACTTAAGATAAGTGTATTAACTATCACATCGAGTATGCACATAGCCCCGAAAACATAACAAGGAAGTGGGGCTAGAAACTCACCTGAAGTCGGTTACGTTCACCGTTAATTGTTATTCCTTTCTTCAGTTGGGCACGGCTAACTGTATAATAATTACATGCATTAATTAACTATCACTACTTATCTCGCGTTTCTAGTCTAATTATAACCCTTGACGAACGGGGTCCGGGGGCAGCGCCCCTGGCAGCGGGGTCTAGGGGCGGCAGCCCCTAGCAGGGTCCAAGGGGCAGAGCCCCTGGCTGGGGTTAAGCTGCCAAGTCAGCTTGGAAAAATTTTATTTTCATTAACTGTCTTAACACATTTTCCATTAGCATTTCGAATCATTAAATAATATGCTACTTAAAAGTTCAAAGGCTTATTTGTAATTAAATCATTCTTTTCTAAGTTCAGGGACCATTCTGCCATTCTGTTAAACTTCTAATTCGTCCCAGTCCTTTAACGAATGGGGTTCATAACGAATGAACCCATTCGTTACCATATAACGAATCAGGCCTTATTCGTTTGGTCTGTTTAGCGAATTAAACCCTATGACGAATTGAACTCTTAGCGAATCAGTCCACATAGCGAATTAGTCCATATAACGAATTAGACCTTCTAATTCGTTATTTCTTTTAACAAACTAATCATAACGAATCAAGGGTAATTCGTTACCCTTTTCCCTTAACGAATCAGGGACGAATCATAGGCGAACTAGAGCTAGTTCGCTGTGCCCCCTTATGCGAATCAACTAGCGAATCACCCTCAGTTCGTTAAGTCCCCATAGCGAACTAGGGTTAGGTCAGGTAATGTCAGAACATTCCCTGACATTCCTTATTCTCGTACTACTATTCCGGCGCCGCCTTTCTGGCGCCGCCTTTGCCGGAAAGCAGCCGGAAAACCGCGAACACGTCGGAAAAACGAGTTTTAGCTCGTTTTTCACCGTTTTTCGTCCCGTTCGATCCAGATCTGAGCTAGGGTGACCCCTAAGCTCATCATAGGTTCGGTTTATACCCGATTCCACCCGGATCTCGTGACTTAAACAGTTTAACGGTGTCGGCTCGTCGTTTCGTGACCATAACTAACGGATTAAGCTCATACAACAAAATACTATCATACCTTGGGTCGGGATCCGTTTCTTCTTCTATATTTCGGCTAGAGTGAGAGAGAAACTTGAGAGATAATCTTAAGTGTGTGTTTTGGATGGTGTAAGGGATATGTGTAAATGAATTAAATGGAGGATTAAGGATATATATATTTTTGATCATGGGCTTAAGCCCATGGTCTTTCCTTCATTCCCCCATATCCCAAGTCCATAACCCATATCCATTTACCCAACACAAGTCCATCTCGTATTCTATTTAACTAAACCGATAACGACCCGCTATAAAACAAACGAACTTTATTTTATTAATATAACCGAAAGTAGGATGTTACAATTTAGAGAAGAACTATAACTATCACATACGTTTAAATCGCGTTAATGGCATGGTAAAAAAAGTTCTCGTACTTTGTAAAAGTCAGAATTTGTGTGTTTTTTTTCACCTTGATTCATGGTTTATTTGATCAAAGAAAGCAGGTAAATTGTATGCAAAACGATGACTTATAGATGATACATTGATTATTCGTCCTTCCGTTTTTTTTTTCATTTGAAGTTATCTTCATCGTCTCCAACAATAGATTTGTCAAAAGAAAATGGCTTGAAAATATGAACCAAATTTGTTCATTTTTTATATATTTCCAGAAAAAGATCGATTTTGACTAGAAAAAATCCAATACAGTGGTTTAAAAAGCAATTATTCAAAACAGAAAGCATACAACAGACCTAAATAATTAGTTGCAAAATGTTGTTCAATTCCATCCTTCGAGAGCTTGAATCCCGGTGATAAAATCCCTGCATTGTTGCTTACAACAAAACAAGCAAGGAATTCTCAGAGTCTTCAACCCAAATAAGGTGTAAAGGTGGTAAATTCGACCCGCTTAAGTATAAATTAATGGGGGTAGTGATTTAGATCAATTTAGTTATAAATGAATGTTAGAGGTGGTGATTACAACATGTTTACTTATAAATTAAGGTATACAGATGGTAATTTTAACCCATTTTAATTATAAATGAATGTTAGAGATGGTGATTACAACATGTTTACTTATAAATTAAGGTATACCGATGGTAATTTTAACCCATTTTAATTATAAATGAATGTTTGATGTGGTGATATTAACATGTTTACTTATATAAATGGGTAATTTTGGTTATACTTAATTGCACCAGAATAGGTAAAGAAATAGCCCAAAAGACTGTCAATAACTTAATGCATACAACTTCACTAAATCAGATTATTCAAACACTTAACTAATTTTAGTAATCTTGTTTTAAGACAAAATTGTTCCTTACAAACAAACAAACAAAAAAGATTAAAAAAAATGTTTCGGGTCAACCAAATCAAAATCACACATTACAACGACATTAAAATCTATTATATTTATCGTATGTTCTTTATCTTACATTAGAATGTGTAAGGGAAGACCCGAAGAACGGTATTTGGCTGCAAAATCCCTAACCGATGCCTGAGAGCTCAGATTTAACTCCATTATCTCGACTTTAGCATTAGGTGTTTCCGTCAATTTATTTTCCTTGACGGTTATACCATTTTGGGTGTTTCTTACCGCCATAACTACATGTACACCGCGCATGGCAAGAACTCGTGCGGTCTGAGCTCCGATACCACTTGTAGCACCTATATGCATACACCATTTTGACCTCAATTATGCAAGTGATAAATAAATAGAAGCTTGCAAGTTAGTTGATCATACCTACCGGTAACAATGGCAATAAGACCGAATCCATGGATTCCATCAGTGACTTCTGCTTTTGAAGATGATGAAAATCCTGATGCTCCTTTTCTTCCAAAAGTCCACATCCTAATAATAGATGGTAGGATAAAATATACGTACCTTAAATACTTAATCAATATTAATGTTCCTAATTAACTATTGTCAACCTGTTTCTGAGTGTTCAAAACGATCTACAAACGAGTTATATAACTTCCTTTAAGGTTATATTCAGATTTACCACTACTAGAAAGCAAATCATTTTCTCACAAAAACTTCATACAAATTTCCTAAAACAAGTAGTTACATCATATTTCTAACAAAAGAAAAATAACTCCAACTTTGCTACAATATTATCTAATAAACATTATGTCAAGTCAAAATAAATTTGTAGTGACACATATATGGTATAGTTAGGTGTAAAGTGCAAAAAAAAGGTTTTTGTCTACTAGATATATTCAAACTCATTAATTTCCACGATTTCAAACCATTTCATAAAATTAATGTAATCACCATTTAATTTTCTTTTGTATTCTTTGTTGTATTGCACCCAACAAGTAATTGGCAAATTAATTCACATTATATTTAATACTCAAGAATATTAATTCATTCA
Source organism: Bidens hawaiensis (assembly GCF_021521415.1). Classification (NCBI taxonomy): domain Eukaryota; kingdom Viridiplantae; phylum Streptophyta; class Magnoliopsida; order Asterales; family Asteraceae; genus Bidens; species Bidens hawaiensis. Next base: position 563,268 of record NW_027491868.1, on the reverse strand, counting down.
ATAATTAATTAACGAATCTCGTTAGTTCCAATTGATTTTATTATTTTTAGTTTTTAATGGTCATTGAGATCATTGACTCGGTCACCCGGGTTAACCCAACAACAAAAGACGACCCCACACCGACAGAACGGAGATGATTAAATGAGTTAGTGGCCAGTCAATGATCCCAACGACCAATAGAAAATAAAAATAAAAAAATCAATTGAAACTAACGAGATTTGTTAATTAATTATTGCATGAATTAATATTCTTGAGTATTAAATGTAATGTGAATTAATTTATCATTTATATGTTGGGTACGATACAGCAAGGAATACAAAAGAAAATTAAATGATGATCACATTAATTTATGAAATGGTTTGAAATTGTGGATCGGCTGATGATTTTACACAAATTATTGTGGATCACCATTTAATTTTCTTTTGTATTCTTTGTTGTATCGCACCCAACAAATAAATGGTAAATTAATTCACATTATATTTAATACTCAAGAATATTAATTCATTCAATAATTAATTAACAAAACTCATTAGTTTCAATTGATTTCATTATTTTAATTTTATTGGTCATTCGGGATCATTGACTGGGCACCAACTCATTTAATCATCTCCGTTCTGCCGATGTGGGGCTGTATTTTGTTTTTGGGTTAACCCGGGTGACTGAGTTTTATTCGTTGGTCGTTCAAATATATATATAATTTACATATTTATTATTCATTAATGCATATATGATACATCTCATAAGCATTCTATTATCAAAATTTGTAATTAATACTATGCATTTAAAGCACAAAGATTATTAAGGGAAAACTAATATCTTTTATATACATATATGATACGTCTCAACCACTTGGGTCTATCTCTCTTCCCATAGGCGCTCCGCTGATCACAGAGGTCAGTTCGCTGCCTAACGCTGTGTGATCCCAGTAAAGGTTAGTTTTACATAGATCATCTTCTCAAGCAGGCATTAACAATTATAATTATGGCTATCTTTATCTTGTTTTGTTCTTGCATGCGTATATATACATAATACATATATGATCCATCATCGAATCGAGTCGGGTTAATTCCTTCCTTATATCTTTGATGCATTCTAATGATCTGATCTTGTTGTACGAGAAATTAAAATAGATCTAGAAATTAATTAATATATATTTGTCCTCTAAACAAGTGGAGATTTTCTCTTGAACATGTTAAGAAGAAATGTTTGTGGAGTTCTTAATCTTACGGGATAGACAAACGATGAGCTAATAGTTTGTTATGAGCGGAATTTTATTGGACAAGTTCTTTGTTTGTTTATTCGTTTAAGAGTCATTTTTTTAAAAATTGAATATATATATATATATATATATATATATATATATATATATATATATATATATATATATGGTTTTGTTTTTCATACACCCATAGAAGCTGCGGACAAAAAATTTAAATTACCATTTACTTATGTAGTTTACATAAAAAAATGGTGCATGATTACTAGATTAGGCGTATGGAAAGAACTGATAATAGCTGCATATGACAATTTTGGAATCTATTGCCTTTAGGTCATTTGTTTTAGTATTTTGCTAGAAAACGAAGATCCAATGACAGACAACAATATATATACGAACGATGGAACAGTCACCCTAAAACACGAACGTGCGATAAAGAGGAAAACAGGAAACTGGAAGGCTTGCCCGTTCATTCTAGGTACGATATACATCTTTTCATACGTTGAGATCATGATTATAGCTATTGTTATTCTTGTAGTTTTTATACACATGTTTATTTGTTTTATAGGTAATGAATGTTGTGAAAGGTTGGCATACTATGGAATGAGCACAAATTTGGTGAACTATCTTTCGGATCGCCTTAACCAAGGAAATGTGTGCGCCTCTACCAACGTTGCAAATTGGGCGGGGACGTGCTACGCTACACCGTTGCTTGGAGCTTTCTTAGCCGACGCCTACTTTGGACGATATTGGACTATTGCGAGTTTCTCCATTATTTACTTCATTGTAAGTTGACCCGTTTCTTGTTTTCCACACATGTTTGTCAAGATTCTAATATTGTAATGTGTTTTAAAACTGTTTAGTGAAGTTAGTTTGTTGAAGTTTAAATCTCAAACGTAAAAAGATAAAGTAACCAATATATAAAAAGTTTGTTTTCTATATAAGGATAACTTCATAAACTAACTTTATCATTTTGAAATCAATTACTAAACTTTTGTTGCAAATTGGCAACACCAATTTCTAAGCAAGCTGGATGGAGTACCATATATTTGTCACGAAATTGTATAAAAAAGGAAAAAAAAACCGACAAAGTTTCATCTCAGATTAATCTTTCAAATCTCTCAAGAGATGGTGCAATGATAAGCAATTGATTCTCCTTTTGCTTTCATTGTTAAGTCAACTGCAATCTGACCTAATTGTGTTGGTTAGCAGCGCATTAGCGGCATCATGTGAGTTTTCATGTTTACAACACTCAACTGATTATGTAATTGTTGCTGGTTTTTGGGTTTGTAGAGTGTTCTAATAATACATTTAACATATAATTTGATTTTTCTCTGCAATATTAACTTTTCAAATAATTCATTTAACATAGTTTTGTTCCCAAAAACCATATACAAGCACTTTCAATTATCATGAACCCAAAGTGACAGTAACTTCACTTTATGTTTATGTAGGGAATGACTCTATTAACTCTATCAGCCTCGTTGAAAGCACTACAGCCTATCTGTGATGCGGATGCAACTACTTGCCACCCAACCTCAACCCAAACAACGCTCACCTTTGTCGCCCTCTATCTGATCGCTTTAGGAACCGGTGGCATAAAACCATGCGTGTCATCCTTCGGGGCTGATCAGTTTGATGAGACTGATGTAAGGGAGAGAAAAAAGAAGAGTTCATTCTTCAACTGGTTCTATCTTTCCATCAACATAGGCGCACTTTTTGCGGCTTCCGTATTGGTATGGGTACAAATGAATGTAGGGTGGGGATGGGGGTTCGGTGTCCCGGCTGTTGCTATGGGGGCAGCTGTTGTCTTTTTCTTCTCAGGGAGCTCTTTGTATAGGATTCAAAAGGCTACCGGTAGTCCTTTTGTTAGTCTTTTTCAAGTGGTAATCGCATCGTTTAGAAAGATCAATGTTAAACCCCCCAAGGAGAAGTCGCTTCTTTACGAGACCATTGATACCGAATCTCAAATTGTTGGAAGCCGAAAGCTTGAGCACACCGATAAGTTAAGGTACCATACATATCTATCATATATTCATATATATTCATATATATATATATATTGTCTAGGTACAATGGTCTATTTGTACAACTTTTAAAAAATACGCCTAAAAACAGCCTATTGTACACCTTTTAACAAAATGCCTAAATTACTTCCCATATCTTTTATTTAAGACATCTTCGAATCCGAAAAAATCTTGGACAAATAACATCAATTCTACACAATTTGTTCGCATATTCACAGTACTAGGGACTGCATGGATTTATGTTTTGCAATCTACTTTAAACTTTTTGTATACATGATCAATTATCAGGTTTTTCGACAAGGCTGCAGTGGAGATGGACTCAGATCGCAACAAGGCCACGCGTAACGCATGGAAACTATGCACCGTAACCCAAGTTGAAGAGCTCAAATGTGTCATCGGACTCCTCCCCGTTTGGGCAACGGGGATCATATTCGCAGCCGTCTACAGCCAAATGAGCACCATGTTCGTCCTCCAAGGAAACACCATGGACCAACACATTGGCCCCAACTTCAGAATCCCATCAGCTTCCCTCTCACTTTTCGACACGCTTAGCGTCATCTTCTGGGCTCCAGTCTACGAACGCATCCTCATCCCAATCGTCAGACGGTTCACAAAGCACGAACGTGGGTTCACGCAGCTTCAACGAATGGGTATCGGCCTATTAATATCCTTGTTTTCCATGATGGCAGCTGCAGGGTTGGAAGTAGTCCGATTAAACTATGTCCGAACACACAATCTTTATAATGAGGAGACAATACCCATCACCATATTCTGGCAAGTGCCTCAGTATTTCTTGATCGGTTGTGCTGAGGTTTTTACATTTATCGGGCAGTTGGAGTTTTTCTACGACCAGGCGCCCTACGCGATGAGGAGTTTGTGTTCTGCGTTGTCGTTGACGACGATTGCATTGGGGAATTACCTGAGCTCGGTGCTGGTGCAGGTGGTCGCGAAGGTTACGACGGAAAATGGGAAGCCGGGGTGGATACCTGATAATTTGAATGAGGGGCATCTTGATTATTTCTTTGGCCTCTTGGCCATTTTGAGCTTGTTGAATTTGGTTGTTTATGTCTTCATTGCCAAAAGCTACACCTACAAGAAAGTTAGTGGCTTGCCAAATTGAGTATAGTCAGGTCTTTAGTAATTTATTGATTGTAAATGTTGGGACGATATTGGATTATTTGTTTCTTGATTTTGTTTATAGTATGTCAAGATGTTTATTTATTTTCTTCTTCTTTTCTTTATTTTGGTATTGGTTTTTGAATAAAAATTATATGTAAACGTCTTATAATTTAAATCGATCGCGCCTCGTAAATGTAAGCTTTAGGTATCCCTCACTCGTGGCTTAATGATAGGAAGAGTTTAGTGGAGACCCAAGTTCGATTCACATTTGTGTCACTTTAAGGGATATCGACGACAATGAATGATTTGAGTTAGGCTTTGCGTGGTTCTCAGTTTTGATACCGAGTCCACCTGTATTTTCGTCTCACTGTGTGTACGCCAGGGATTCTGCACTTGTGGCGGCACACCGACTTTAAAGTGGCAGTCGGCGGTATAGTTTTTCGGGGAACGCCTAAGCTAAACTCTGAAGCCAGTGTGATCTCAGTTAATACAACATAGACTGGCCAGAATAAGATAACAAGACTTTCCAAATTAAAGAGTGTTGTGACATAAACACAAAAGAAAATCGTTGTTCTAAATAAAAGTAAAAAGAAAAAAAAGAGAAACCTTTAGGTAACTTTGACTAGATAACATTGAAAAGCTAGAGCAATTAATATTTTATATAATAATATACATATGGATCTTTGAAAGTGGCAGGTGACAAACAACTAAAACTATGACTTGGATGACATGTGTATCTAACGTTAAGGCCGCATAGTTGAATTGGTTCTAATTGGTTATAGTTATAGGTGAGTATGTGACAGGTAGAGCTAACTAGCATACAACCGAATTAAATATACATAAACTAAATTAATTGAAAAAACTAAACCTAAATATTAACCGGCGATTTGTTTTGAATAATCGATTTCTCGGTTTGATTTTGGTTAATCAATTTTTAATAACCGAACCGATTAATCAATAAATTTAGTGGTAACAATCATTTTTTTCTAATGATATTTTCTTCCAATACTTCAAAATAATACTTATTTAACTTTTATTAACCATTGTATTCTTAATCTAGGATATTTCATTCTAGGTACATTGGATTTTAATAATCTCACATTTTTGCAGTTGACTGATAGTAATCACACCTTAGCTTTCATCGGTCTCATCTTTCACAGTAATTGTTTTCATTGGACATCCATTAAAAAGAACTTAACGTCATTAAGTTTTTTCAAATTTCAAACTGATGTTTTAGTGCTTTGATTGTAATGAGGATATAAGTCGATTGATGTAAAACTTACATCGAAATGGTGTTTCAAATAAATTGACTTTTGTTAACTGGAAGTTTAAACACCTTAATCGAAGCACTGTTTCGTCATTTGGAGTACCGTCTCGAGGTAAGTTTTACGCCGATCAACTCGTATCTTCTATTCATTCCGATCAAAAGCTCTAAAAAATTAGTTTGAAATTTGGAAAAAAAAAAAAACCTAACGCCGTTAAGTTTTTTTAACAGAGGTCAAATAAAAACAATTAGTGTGAAAAGTGAGACATTTGACAACTATTTTCTATATGAGATTATTATTGGCAAATTGTAAAAAGTTGAGATTATTATCGGTCAATTGTAAAAATATGGGATTATTAAAATTCAATATGTCTTCCTTGATGAGTGAGGAAAGTTACATTCAAGCCCTAGAAAGTCATTGAAGATATTTAGTTATAATGTATAAATGTTCATAGTTTTTTTTGTTATTAATGCAATGGATTAAGGATTAACACTCGGTAGCATGTTGAAATAGTTTGGGGGAGTCTTGACCATGACATGGGTGGCCAAATGGGCAAGTGGTGCACCACGTTGAAATAGTTAGTTATGTCAGAACATACTTTTTTTTGTGTGTTCTTATTGAAACATATAATGTTACTGCTTAGAATGAAAAAAAAAAAAGAAAAAGAAATACTTACGTCATTATTATTATTATTATTATTATTATTATTATTATTTGACTCTTTGTTTGCATTAGATTGTTTGAAGCCAAATTCGAATCAATAAACCAAATTCGAATTAAAACTAGAAAAACCTATTTGAATCCAAAATATAAATTCTGCTTGAACTCGGGTTACAACCCATTTCCTTTAATCTCAGCCGTAGAAAGTCTCCAACTTTCAATCTCATTTGTTCACAGTCTCTTGAATGGCAGTTACAGGAGGTTTCTTTCTCTCGCTGACGGTTTTTGATTCCTCCCACATCGTCGCTCCTTAAACCAATAAAGTAGTAGTGAACGACATCGTCAATCATCTGTTCAAACATCAAGGTAACACTAAAACAATATGCTCCATTCAATACTCTTAAGTCTCATCCATATTCTATCTATAAATCAATAATTCACAGTCACACATTTCTGTTTCTGTTCGTTGATGCATCATCATGTTTTCACCAACGGGCAATAATCAGCTTCTTAGATTCATATTTGAAAGAATAATATGTATTTTTTGTTCGATTATGTGCCCTGTTAGATTAACAATAACGTTATTTGTATCAACAGGTTGAAAGTGTCAAACCTCTACTTGAAGTTGAGGTGAGGAGATATTTAATTGAGATGAATTTTGAAGAGGTAGGTCCCAGCAGAGCCCAGTTGGACCCGCAAGACTCACCTTGAATAGGGACGTCTGCGCAACGACCAACTGCTCCCGCAGGACCCACCATGCTCAGAGAACCTTACGCGCAGTACGCCAGCTGTACCCGCAGGGAAAGCCTCCCAATGGTGAAGTACCCCGCCTGTTCCCGCAGTTGCGGATACAAGCCATCAGGGAAGGCTACCCGCACTAACAGCAAGGCTACACGCACAAGGCACTAGCTACTTCAGTAGTCACATGAAGGAATGAGCAAGGCGGGAATACTCCCGCCTAAATGAGCCAGTCCGTATGCTTCTGGAAGATCTTTTGTACTATACCTACTAAGGTATGGGCAGAACAGACGATTTGACCAGAACAGCCCATGAACCAATCACAGGGTGACAGCTCACCGACAACAGTACGAGGAGGAGCACCCTCTAGTACCGTTTGTCACTATTAGCCGCTGCCTACTCACCAACCCTTACGATGGGACGTGCGCAGCCTACAGTTGGTGGAACAGTGCGCAGCCGGCAGTAAAGGAACAGTGTACAGCCGACCTTATTACTGTCGGCCGTAGCCTATCCACCAACCAGCATGGCCTGTGCGTAGTCCACTGTTGGTGGAACAGGAATACTATTCAGCCAGCTGTACCTTCTAGGAAACCTACCTTCGGCTATAAATACTCCAACACCTTGGAATGGTAAGGACATCATCTGATATCTCTCTTATCTAGCAATCTCTTAATATACACTTATATTCAGAGCAATCTAGTCTGATTCTCACGCCGGAGGGTGGTCACAAGGAGGAACCCCCCCCCCCCTTCTCAGTGACGAGCTTGCGGTGTCTGTTTTGCAGGTCCCCTGAAGAACAACCTTCTCTGCTGGATCTCATCCTCGTGGGAAACATTACTTAACCCCCAGATTATCTATAATCTGCCCAGGGTTCACTTAGTGTTTCTTCATTGGCGCCATCCGTGCATAAAAGCTAGAACTAATCCTTAGTTTTTTCAAAATTTCTGAAGAAATGGTTAACGTTACTCCGGTCCAAAGGCCAGTAATCGACCAAGAAACCCCGGTAACCACAACCCCAGCAACTGGGGGGAACACCGGCGGTTATACAAATCTTACGAACACTACCCCGGTTACCCAAGCCGGGGCAAGTGCAGTAAATATTCCACTGGGGTTCACTGATGCCCAGTTGGAAAAACGAACGAGGGTCCCTCGCCAAACACTAGATCAAGTTAAGGCGTGGGCCGAGGCACGTCAGAAAGAGTTCCAAGCTGAATTGGATGAACGCTTGCGTTCAGTTCAACAGGCTGACGAATTCGGCAGTACTCGCCAACATCTCAATATGAACAGTGAGTGCGAGTACTCAGACGATGAGAGGGAAGAATCCGATACCGACGCAAACCCTCGCCATAAGGCGAAAGGGAAGCGTAAGGAAACGGACTTCCAACCAAAAAGGAATTTTGGGGAAGCCTTTAAACCAACGAATGCGGAGAGAAACCCGCGTGACTTCTCCAAAACCTTTAGACCAACTGCTACAAATGCAGGAATGTCAAAGTTCGCAAGGGACATTGCGGAAGCAATCGCCCCGAGAAGTGCCAAACAAATGTCCAACATTGGCACTTATGATGGTCTATCCGACCCAGACGACCACTTGAACAGATTCATTGCGGGGGCAACCGTCAGTAACTGGACGGAACCCACGTGGTGTTATATGTTCCAGATGACTCTGGTTGGAGCGGCCAGGGCATGGTTCGATCGTTTACCGGTCCACCACATTTATGATTGGGCGGACTTTCAGAACAAGTTCAGCCAGCACTTCAGCCAACAGAGGAAATATACTGAAGAACAGTGGACGATCCTCAACTGCGTTAGAGAGGAGGATGAATCTTTACTAGACTTCATCACTCGCTTCAACTCCAAAAAGCTAATTCTCGGCAACATAAGTGAAGATCTTGTTCGCGCCGCTTTCATCCAGGGCGCCGAATACCCAGAGCTTATCCGCACATTGACGGGTAAGGATGACATGCCATCAACATGGGATGCCATCATGACGGCGGCCAAGCGCTTTGCCGAGACGGAGAAGCAGCTGGGAAGGGATCTTCCCCAGAGTACACACCTCTACACGCAGAGGACTAGAGAAAACAATGTTCGGATCGCCCGGCAGAACAAAAAGAGGAAGCTAGGTATCTGGCAGTCAAGGGTAAACTTTGACACCTCATCCAGCTCTCACCCTCTTGTTGGCGGAAGAAATCACACACCCTTCAAGCCAAAAACACCGGTGGACGCCACTCACCAAAAGCGTCACGGAGATATTTGCCACTGAAAAGCTACCATGGCCAAAAGCTCCAATGATCCGGCAGCGACCTAATGCGGATCAGAGCAAATCCTGTGACTTCCACGGGACAAAAGGTCATAGTACGGAAGAGTGTACATCCTTGAAGGATATTGTTGAAGCATTCGTCAAGGATGGAAGACTGGCACACCTGGTGGCATCAATCAAGAAGGGAGGAAGGAACGACAACCGGTACCGAGGCAACGGACGAAAGCCCGTTGACATCAGCATCAACATGGTTCATGGCAAGATCAGAGGAAGAAAAAGGCGAACGACAGAACCATGTGCGTGGAAGGAAGCTGAGGTGCGCTTCTCGCGAGTGCCAGGAGGACCCAGCAAAGAAGGCCCTATCGTCATCAAAAGCCAGCTGGGGCACTACATCACTTCTCGCACTCTTGCTGACAACGGCGCCTCGTCAACGGTGATGTACAGGCAGTTCTTCGACAAGCTAGATGACGAAGACAAAGAGTGCCTGGAAACGATCTACGCCTCGATGGAAGGGTTCGATGGCAGCACAAACACCCCCCTGGGCATCCTATCTTTCCCCGTCACTCTTACGGACGGGAATCACTCACGCACAGAAGACGTGGATTTTGTCGTAATGAGGAAGCCACACCACACATACGACATTCTCTTCGGAAGAGACGGGATGGCAAGATTCAACGCCGTGGTATCCTCAGTCCACGGCATGATGGGATGGCCAACAGCTGAGGGTGTAGCGATGATCACCGGCATTCCCCAGGTATGCATCGCATCTGTCTCATCTAAACCCAAACCAAAGATGGCTAAACCAACCATCACCGAGCCAGAAAGATGGGCCTTCAACGGCAAGTACCCTGACCAGGCCGTTTCCATTGGCCCAACAGTTGTTGATCCCACACGCACCTTACTCAAGCGCTTATTACAGAAAAACGCTGACATCTTCGCGTGGACACCAGCTGACATGACTGGTGTACCCCGAAGTAAGGCAGAGCATAAGCTCAAATGCGATCCGGCTGTTACGCCAATCGTACAAAAGCGCAGAGTAATGGGGCCAGAACAAACTAACGCGTGTAGAACCCAAGTCAAGGAACTCCTTGACGCAGGCATCGTACGCGTTAGTAGATATCAAACTTGGGTTGCAAATCCCGTTATGGTACCGAAGAATAACAAACAATGGCGCATGTGCATAGATTTCAAGGACTTGAACAAAGCATGCCCCAAAGATTGTTATCCGTTACCTGAAATTGATCTTAAGGTGGATTCGTTAGCACCGTTCCGCCTTAAATGCTTCCTGGACGCGTATAAGGGGTACCATCAAATCCACATGGCCGTTGATGATCAGGACAAAACCGCTTTTCGGACGCCCGATGTCACATTTTGTTATCAAATGATGCCATTCGGACTTAAGAATGCCGGGTCCACATACCAACGCCTGATGGACAACCAGTTTCATGCCCAAATTGGGAGGAACTTGGAAGTCTACATGGATGACTTGGTCATCAAAAGCCCTGACCCAGAAGCGATGTTGAAAGACATCGAAGAAACTTTCAACACGCTCAGGAAGATAAACATGAAGCTCAACCCGAGCAAGTGTGCCTTTGGAATGGAAGAAGGGAAGTTCTTGGGGGTCATCGTCACTAAAGATGGCTTCAGAGCGAACCCTGAAAAGGTCGAAGCCATTATCAAAATGGAATCACCTACTACCATCAAACAGGCTCAGACACTGAATGGACGACTAGTGGCACTTAATCGCTTTTTGGCAAACCACGCGGATAAGTCGTTTCCCTTCGTGTCAACGTTGAGAAACTGTTTAAAGAAAACGAACTTCCGCTGGACACCAGAAGCGGAAGCAGCTTTTCAGGAGATTCGGTCACGCTTGATCGAACTCCCAACGCTCACAGCACCAAAAGCGGGAGAGGAGTTAATCCTATACCTTTCCGCAATGGATAGAGCAACCGGGGCAGTCCTGCTAGTAGAGCGAAAAGGCATCCAGATGCCAATCTATTATGTCAGTCATATCCTAACAGACGTAGAAACCCGGTACTCTACCCTCGAAAAATTAGTCTTAGCACTTATACACGCTTCACGCAGGTTAAGACGATATTTCCAGGGTCACCCAATCACCATTCTCTCCAACTTCAAACTTGCAAACGTTCTAGGCAAACCCGAGTTATCGGGACGCCTAGCCAAATGGGCAATTGAGTTGGGGGAGTACGCGATAAAGTATAAGCCAAGACCAGCCATAAAAGGCCAGGTTTTGGCCGACTTTATTGCAGAAGTGCTTGCATCGCGGGAAAAAGAGTGCCAGGAAGAGGCTCAACCCTCTCCAGCACAAGACATCAATGATGTCTGGCGACTCTACACTGATGGAGCAGCCAGTAACGAGGGTTCAGGCGCAGGGCTGAAACTAACCAACCCAGCAGGCCAAGAATACACTTACGCTATTCGACTAGATTTTCCAAGTACGAATAACGAAGCCGAGTATGAGGCATTCTTGGCTGGGCTGAGAATTGCGCGTAAGATGGGAGTGAAACACTTGGAAGCCCACGTGGATTCCATGTTAGTAGCCAATCAAATCAACGGGACGTACACGGCCGTGAACGACACAATGGCCATGTACCTCGCACAAGCAAAATCTCTTATGCGCGATTTCAACGACTGCAAAGTCATACACGTCAAGCGAAGTGAAAACAAATCTGCGGATGCGTTAAACAAGCTTGCATCGTTAGCCTTCACCCACTTAGGAAAGGACATCCGCATTGAACTCCTCGAGACACCTTCGGTCCCGCACAAGGAAATTTGTGTCATCCAAACCGGCACAGAAACATGGATGACACCAATAATAAAATACCTTGCGGCAGGTACACTACCAGAGTCAAAAACACAGGCAAGAAAACTACGCTGTAAAGCACTGAATTATCAACTCATCGATGACATCCTTTACAGGCGTAACTTTCTTGGCCCACTCTTAAGATGCGTGGACAACCAAGATGCTGACTACCTCCTAAGGGAAGTACACGAAGGCATCTGTGGAGTACACGCAGGTCCCCGCGCTGTTGTAGCTAAGCTAAACAACGCGGGATACTTTTGGCCGGGGATGCATACGGATGCGCTGGCATACATCAGAAAATGCAGGCCTTGCCAGCTTTACGCACCCAACACGCACCGCCCGAAGAATGAACTTGTTCCAGTCACCTCTTCATGGCCATTTCAGAAGTGGGCCATCGATGTGACAGGCCCATTTCCTACAGCAGCAGGAAATGTTCAGTTCCTAGTGGTAGCCATCGACTACTTCACCAAGTGGATAGAAGCAAAACCCTTAGCCCAAACAACCGCGAAACATATCAAAAAATTTATTTGGGAATTTATTATTTGTCGTTTTGGACTTCCACAGAATTTGGTGAGCGATAACGGCACCAACTTTGCTGACAAGAAGCTAAAACAGTGGCTGAAAGAACTTCAAATCACCCACACCTTTACCTCAGTGGCACACCCGCAAGGTAATGGTGAGGTGGAAAGATCAAATAAGAGCATCGTTGAAGGCATAAAGAAAAGACTCTTGGAACACAGATCCGGCTGGGTGGACGAGCTTCCGCACGTCCTTTGGGCAAACAGAACGCTGAAAAAGGCCAGTACGGGAGAAACCCCGTTCAGCCTCACTTATGGCACTGAAGCTATGGTCCCGGTCGAAATTGGTTTACCTTCACTAAGGGTCTTGATTCAGCCAGAAGACAATGATGCGGAAAGACGGTTAGATCTTATGCTAACCGAGGAACGCAGAGACTTAGCCGCAGTGCGTGAAGAGAACTACAAGCGACAAATGCAAAAGTACTACAACACGCGGGTAAAACTCTGCAACTTCAATGTAGGAGACTACATACTGCGTAACAACGAGGCTTCGAACCAAGAACGCCCAGGAAAGCTGGCCCCGGTCTGGGAAGGGCCATACCTTATCAAAGAAGTTCTGGGAAAGGGCGCATACCGGCTCGAAAGGCTCGATGGCACTCCCATCCCAAGAACATGGAATGGAGCTCAATTACGCAAATGTTATATGTAGATCAATTCCAAACTTGTAAAGAAAAGGCCTAGAGCCACTTCTAATGGAAATAATTCTCCTTTCACAATGTGTTAATAGCCTTACCTTTATACTTATGAACTTCCCACACTGATGTGCCGGTATTCACCGCATAAATCGGGGAAGAAGTAAATCGTTACGTGTGGAAGGCGGCAAAACCCGCATAAACACAACGGTAAAAATTTCAAGTTTTAAGGAAAACCTACACGCATGTCAGATGTAAGTAAAGTTTAGCCATCCCTGTAAGTGCAAGTGACGGTCTTACCCGCACAATCACGAACAAGGAAGCAAAACTTCAACCTATCATCTACCACGTTCAAAGGTTAACTTATTCTGAACACTTAGAAAATTTCAAAGGGAAAGATGAGGAAAACTTCCACGCAGGTCAGATATAAGTAAAGTTAAGCCATCCTACTAAGTGTAAGTGACGGTCATACCCGCACAATCATGAAAGAGGAAGCGAAACAAACTTATAATTTGCCACGTTAAAAAGTTAACTTATCTAAGTACTAAAGAAATTGCTAAGTTAGATCAAAACATGCGTAAAATAAACAAGGCAAAGAACTAACACAATCTTTATTCCATCAAATTCAAATATTACAAAGATAGCTATACAAAAGCAAAAATCTACGCTAATGGTGGAAAGGGATCTTCAGAATTAAGCTTCAGGACCACTTCCACTTGGACCCGCTCCATCAGTAGAGCGTGGTGGTTCAAGGAAAGCTTTAAGTATAGCTAGCCCATCATCATCAGCAGCGACTTCGTTCACCTTCTCCACCACCGGATGCGGGAAGGCGGCATACTGGTTCACTGCTTGGTCATAAACAGCTTCAGTATCCACATCATACAAAGGGAAGTTGGAAGGCGGGATGCCTTTCTCAACGAACCCTAGACCAAGCAGGAAGCCGGCCTTTTCCCCATCCTCATGAGAAGCGTTGAGGGCTGCGCTCATAGCGTCGTCATAAGACGTCTTTGAGAAGACCCGATGCACAACCTACAAAGAAAAAAATACAAGTATCAGAACCTTTTCTATTTACAAAGAAAAACGTAAAGACATGAAAAGCTTACCTGAGACAACGCTTCTCGAAGAAGCCATTCCTTGGCAACCAGAGCTTCTTGGAGGGCGGCTTGAGCTTGGGTACAGGCGCGTTCGGCTTCACTTTTATTAAGGTTGGCAAGCAACACTTCCTTTGCAGCAGCCTCTTCGACGCCCTTTAGCTTCCGCTCAGTGTGGTCAAGCACGCCCCTCTGGTCCAGGATCTCTTAGAGCTTCTTCGTGTCCTCCATCGCCAAGGCATCATGAGCCTGCTGGAGAGCCTCTAATTTGGCTTTAAGCTCTTCATTCTCCACGCGTAGAGGCTCAGCAACAGCTTCAGCCTTGGTGGCCCTTTCAGTTGCGTTCCTAGCAGTTTCCTTAGCCAGCCGAAGCTGTTCATTAACAGCTTGGGCAGCCTTGGAGCGAGCCTCGAGACGGGCCTGAACCTCAACTTCAAGGGCCTTGAACGCCTTCTCCTTCTCCGCCGCCGCGGCGGAAAGCCTCCTATTCTCCTCCCGGACAGCCCGCGCCTGAGCTACTTCCTGAAGGCGAGCTGCTTTTAACTTGTCGTTTTCACGACAAAGCAGCTCGACGCGCGGCTGCATCCGGGCCAGGAGAACCCGAAGCTCATTGCTTAGCCTACCCTCCTGGTAGCTAGCCATGGCTTCCCCCAACGCACCACTGGGAGCAGCGTGACGAGCCCACTCCACGCACTCCATAGGTGTGCGAAGGGTTGTTCCTCGGCGGATGTTCCAGCGTGGAACATACACTTCATTGGAATCCGACACTGCAAAACACAAAAAGCAGTTAGGAAAAGATGATATATAAAAAAAAATAATAATAATAATAATATATAATAATAGGCCAAGAGAACCCTACGCACCTGTAGGGTCGATAACAGGCCGATAGCCGCCAAACCCGTCACCTGAACCCAAGGGAAATCCGTCCAAGAGGTCAGGTAGACGGGAAGGAGGCAGAGGTTGGCGAGAAGCCCCATGCATACCTGAAGGATCGGCCGTCGATGCCGATGACGGAGGAGGCATGGTGAACTCCGCCGCGGTCGCCGTTGCAGAGTCCGCAGCAAAAGTAACCGCCGGCTCAGTGAAAGATGCTGTAAAAATAGCACTCACAGCCGGCGGTGACGTCATCACAGCTGGAACAGTCGGCTCAAAGGAGTGAGCAACTGAACCAGTGGAAGCAGGCGCAGGCGCCTGGGTCGTCGCCTCAGGTAGGCTGACCAAGCCTACCTTCATTGGCGGGGAGGTACTCCTCTGCGCTCCACCCTGGAATGCGTCAACATCCACGCCTGCACAAAGAAGATAAAGTATTAATAATGGAAAAACTATGAAGTTAAAGATAAAGGAAGTTTGTACTCACGGGTTTTCTTGAGCCTGAAAGTACGGACAGGCGGGGATGAACCCGATGGAGCCGGCCTCTTTGCGCCGCTCACCGTCGTCATCCGGGGCTCTCCGGAGGTGACAGTCGTCACAACCTCCGGAGCGGTGGTCTTCTCACCACCGGGGTTCCCCGCCACCTCTTCGCTCTCGGCCTCGGAGTCAGACCGAGGCACCGGATCGGCAGTGGAGGCCACCTTCTCCTTCCCCTTTCCGCCGGCAGCCTTCTTCTTCCGCACCAACGGAGGACCGTCTGCGGATTCCTCATCAGAACATAAGATTAGAGGAATTCCAGCAGAGGTTTCAACATTGAGGGGTCGAGGGTCGAATAGCGCCTTACCTGGCCGCCTGGCGCTCAGGATCTCGTAGCCTAGCGGGTAGACCTCCACGAACCGATCCGCCGTTTGTTCTAGGATGGGCAACTCGTTCTCGTCTAGAGCGCGAGTACCCATCCGAGCGGGACTGTCAGCCTCCCGCGGATGCAGGAGCGACTGCAAGTCGTTCCCCTCTGAAATAAACAGAAAAAAAGTTAGAAGAGATTCTAAATCAACAAAAAGAAACAGAGCATACCATAAGGAACAGAGTTCGAACCGTATTCGAGGACGATCGGAATCTTTCGCGCATCCGCATCCTTCCACACCCGGCTCATCCCGAGCATCACCATCCCGGACTCCGCAAACCGGTAAACCGGAGATTGGACCCGGGATATCTTCGAGAACCATTCCGCCTCCTGGTAGTTGGAGGCGTGAAGGCTTGGGAGAGCTTGCCCATTTTTAAATTTCATGGCAAGGGGGATGGCGCGAGCAGAGAGGTAGAAGAACTCCCTCTTCCACGAACGAAGACTGCGCTCGGTTGCGCAAATCTTCAAACCCTTGATTCGGGTTATCAGGGTATACCACCCCTGGATGCACCTCCAAGAGTAGAAGGTCATCAGGCGGTCAACATAGGGCTCAATGCCCAGAATCCGGCACACCCACTCGAAGTGCCGAATCTTGGCAATCGCCATCGGGTGCACCTCGGTCAGGTGCACACCGTGCCTCTCCAGGACACGGTACACAAACTTTGTCAATGGGAACCTAAGATTCCCATAAACAAAGAATGCAGCATATACCCCGATCTTGCCTCTGGGGGCATCGTACACCGTCTGATGGGGTTCAGGAAACTCAGGCTCGAGAGACTCGAGCATGAACTTCCTGACGACGTACTGATACAGATCGACAGGCAGAGCACACTGGCACTCGCCAGCAGTACTCTTGTCATCGGCTGTAGCTTCGACATCGTGAGAAGACATCTTGCAGATGAAAGAAGAAAACGATTTCAAGAGAATGCTCGACTGAAAAGGTGAGTATTCGCCGGAAATCGTTAAAGATGAAGAGAAGTGAAAGTGTGAATTGCAAAGAACCCTCTCCCCCTTTATATACTAATCGCAATTAATGCGATGAAATTAATGCGGAGGAGAGAGAAATCGAAGGTGCAATGAAACTATGACACGTGGCAAAAAGCAAGCTGGCAACAGCTGTTGAAAGGACGCGTACCATTAATTTCGCGGCCACGCGCCCGAAAAATCGCGCCCACGCGCCTGAAAAGGCGTCTGGAATGACCATGTACTGTCACGTCACCATAACTTCCTGCACGTCCTGACACAGTCAGAAGAAACCGTCGCACGACGTTTCAGATGTTTGGACTGTTCTTATCCTTTCACCAACTCTTCGAATTTCAAAAAATTCAAAAAAGATTCAAACGTAGGCGGGAAAATACCCCTTACCTTGGCAACCAAGTAACCATAAGACGGTTGCGGGTACAGTGTCAAGGCAAAACCCTTCACATACTTAGCACCCGCAGGGAATTGACACCAGGAATACCTTGGAAATAAAGTAACCGTAAGACGAGTGCGGGTACAGTGTCAAGGCAAAACCCTTCACATACTTAGCACTCTGCAGGGAATTCAAACCAAGAAGGATCTTCTGGGCCATGCTTGCGGAAACGGGAATAACATCCCCGCATGACGGGAACGTCGAGAACTATATTGTTTGAAACTCCAAGATGGAATTGGTGGTTTTAGCATAATTGATCACTATGTTGAAAACTACCAAAACCCCATGGAGAATCCACACAAGTGGGACTCAACGCTCCTGACTTGCGAGAAGGTTACAAACCTACCCGCTTCATACCCTAAGATCAAGCAGAAAAGTCGGGAATTTCTGCGTGACATCAGGAAAACCGCGGGAAGAATCACCACGGAAAACCTAAAAACTAAACCCTTTTCAAAACCCCTTGCTAAGTCCAAAAGTTCACCTCACTTATTAATAATTCATGAGAAGAACATTGGACTGGGGGGACTTGAAGAGGTAGGTCCCAGCAGAGCCCAGTTGGACCCGTAAGACTCACCTTGAATAGGGACGTCTGCGCAACGACCAACTGCTCCCGCAGGACCCACCATGCTCAGAGAACCTTACGCGCAGTACGCCAGCTGTACCCGCAGGGAAAGCCTCCCAATGGTGAAGTACCCCGCCTGTTCCCGCAGTTGCGGATACAAGCCATCAGGGAAGGCTACCCGCACTAACAGCAAGGCTACACGCACAAGGCACTAGCTACTTCAGTAGTCACATGAAGGAATGAGCAAGGCGGGAATACTCCCGCCTAAATGAGCCAGTCCGTATGGTTCTGGAAGATCTTTTGTACTATACCTACTAAGGTATGGGCAGAACAGACGATTTGACCAGAACAGCCCATGAACCAATCACAGGGTGACAGCTCACTGACAACAGTACGAGGAGGAGCACCCTCTAGTACTGTTTGTCACTATTAGCCGCTGCCTACTCACCAACCCTTACGATGGGACGTGCGCAGCCTACAGTTGGTGGAACAGTGCGCAGCCGGCAGTAAAGGAACAGTGTACAGCCGACCTTATTACTGTCGGCCGTAGTCTATCCACCAACCAGCATGGCCTGTGCGTAGTCCACTGTTGGTGGAACAGGAATACTATTCAGCCGGCTGTACCTTCTAGGAAACCTACCTTCGGCTATAAATACTCCAACACCTTGGAATGGTAAGGACATCATCTGATATCTCTCTTATCTAGCAATCTCTTAATATACACTTATATTCAGAGCAATCTAGTCTGATTCTCACGCCGGAGGGTGGTCACAAGGAGGAACCCCCCCCCCCTTCTCAGTGACGAGCTTGCGGTGTCTGTTTTGCAGGTCCCCTGAAGAACAACCTTCTCTGCTGGACCTCATCCTCGTGGGAAACATTACTTAACCCCCAGATTATCTATAATCTGCCCAGGGTTCACTTAGTGTTTCTTCAAATTTCTTTATAGTTTTGACATTTGATGTGGAGGGTAGAGTTTGATACCTTCGTTTCAATTTTGTATTAATTGTAGTATACAGTGTACATTGTACACTTTTGTGCTTTAAATTGATGTAATGACAAATAGTCTCAACTGCAACAACATATGCTTCACTATGGAAAGGACACGCGGAAAGCTGAGACACAGAATGGTCGGGGTGTTACTGGTTGAGATTTGGTGAAGGTAAAAATGGGTTGGGTTGACCCAAAACACTTTCTATCCACCTTTTATGGCATTATGCTACCAATTAGTATAAAGGTACCTCTTTAACTTTTTAGTAAGATCATTGACAATGAAACATCAGGCATTATTTGTATTTTATTCATATGCACTTCGTGTATTATGTAATAATCATTTTATTGTATAATGTAGTTTGGTGCTATACATGGTCTTCATTTTCTTTAAAATGCTACAGTACTCACATTCATCTTGCTACAATGTTTTTATTTTTTATTTTTTACATATACAGGATTGAAGAACGCCTCCTATATGGATCATGTTAGTGCTTATCCTCACCCTTATATTTTTATAGAAATGTGAAACGTCATTCAAGTTCATTTTAAAAAATGCTACAATTTTAATTTCAAAAACGTCTCAAAGTATATTGTTTGATACAAATATTATAACTTCTTTACCAAATGAAAAAACATTTCTAGAGCATTTTAAGCATTGTAATCGATCTAAAAAAATTATCAAACTGTAGAAGACTAAGGGTACATATGTTATTGTCCTATCATAACAACATTTTATTTTAAAAAATAAAAAGATGTTAAAAACATAACATGAATTCCGATGGTGCAATTTAAATGCACAAATAAACAATTACATTTTCTTATAAAAACACATTCAATTACTTGAACATCACCCAAGACTTGGGTTCACTATGTCCGCATTGTCCCCATTGAACCTATAAATATTACACAATTATCATATATGTATAAATGTATTCATCCAAATTGAAAAAAAAAACAATAATGACACAAAATTATAATGAAAAAATCTCAAACCTTAAGAACAGTTTTCATGTAATTAGGGATCCTAGACAATAAATCATTACTTTATTTTGTAGTAATGCATGTTCGTAGAGATAATAAAGTCAAGAATAGCTGCAACAACATTAGCAATAGTATAAATAAGCCTTTTAGCTAATCGATCAAGTTTCACAACTTCTATGGGTCAAGAAACTTAACATGGTTCGGCCTGATAAAAAAACGATAACAATTAGACCCAAAATCAATCAAGGAAAAACAAAATTAAAATTCAATTTCTTGATTGCTTCTAAAGAAATCGAACACAAAAAAATAACCGTACATACCGATCTTGATTAGATAACAGTAAATATAATAATTGAGACAATGAAGACGCAAACAGAATGGTCCATGTCAAGTTCAATAAGCTCTTTGATGAGCTCTAGATCAAAAGGGTCCAATTGATAACCGTCGTTTGAGTCATGCAAAAACCTAATTAACCTAAGTAGCTAGGATAAGTAAGGTATCGTATCCACCGGGAGTATGTGGTCAATGCAAATCATGTAACAAATTTAATATTATGAAGTAGCAAATTTTAGTGCTGATCACACAAGCAAATAGTTTAGTTTAGAATTAAGCAAACGAACAAGCAAAGAAGTTTCAATCAATTAATATAAGCAAATCACACCTGGGACTTCAAGTAAGCAACTT
The DNA here is from genome assembly GCF_021521415.1 of Bidens hawaiensis. NCBI lineage: Eukaryota > Viridiplantae > Streptophyta > Magnoliopsida > Asterales > Asteraceae > Bidens > Bidens hawaiensis. Next base: position 542,456 of record NW_027491868.1, on the reverse strand, counting down.
ACAGTAATCTCATGCAACCTAACATATTAATCATTAACGGTTAACTACAGACTGATCAATTAGACAAAACCTTAGACATCAATAATCGCTTTACACACGACACTGGTTATCAAACAGTCTCTGCCAGTTTGACTCAGTTAAGGGCAATCATATGTTTTATCGTATTCAACCTAATCGAACAGTCGTGTGATCAATTATTATAACAACTGGTAACTAATCGTTCAGATCAACGTAAACCTAAACCGATTGAACACACAGAAATACTAAACATCAATAATCATAGATTAACCATAAACAATTATACATAAACGTTCTTAGTTACATGAGAAAACTGAATCGTTACAAAGTTTACATTCCCGGGTGAGATTCTAAGAGCTTAGCCGCGTCTCGGCATCGTAAGATCTTCAATCTGGATGATATGGATCATATGTGGGTTCTCCGGTTGACTTGGAATGATGGAATCGCCTCCTCTAAGCTCTGGAAATCACCTCTCTTCATAAAAACCAAGTTCAGTTCGTCAGTGAAGAAGATAACATAAAAACCCTAAACTTTCCCGTCTGCACCCCCATCGCGATACGCGATGGGATCTTCACTGGTCCATCTGATTACAATGTGATTACATCAGAATTAGCGATACGCGATGGGGTCTTCACTGGTCCATAATGAACTAAAGTTTGAAAGAATAACAGAAAGGTCCCTGGATTAATTACAAAGAAGCCCTCGAACTTTATGAGTTAGCAAATAAAATAATAATTTAGAATTCTAATGAAAAATGTGTTAAGACAGCTCGACCCCAGCCAGGGGCTCTGCCCCTTGGACCCTGCTAGGGGTTGTCGCCCCTATAACCCCGCTGCCAGGGGCCGCTACCCCTGGACCCCCGTTCGTTGAGAGTTATAATAAACTAGAAATGTGATAAGGGTAGTGATAGTTGATTGATACGTGTGATTGTTATACAGTTAGCCGCGCCCGGTTAAAGAAGGGAGTTACCATTAACTCTGAGAGGAACCGAGTTCATGTGAGTATCTAGCCCTATTTCCTTGTTATATTTTCGGGGCTGTGTGCATACTCGATGTGAAGTTTGAATATCTTAAGTGGTAAGTGTATGCTATAAATGATGTATGGTCCTCACGCAGAGGTTATGAATGAATATCTGATGATGCATGAATGATCTTCGGATATTGCACGTGTCGACTGAGGAAAATGATCTCTAAGTGGTTATAAGGGTGTGTGAATGTTATGATGTGACCTGCTTATTATGTAAATGATGAACCAATAGGAAGCGTGTTGTATACAAGTAGAATAAAGCGTGATAGAAGTGGAAAGGGGTCTACTAAGGGTGTTAGTGGCATAACGATAGTACGTGGTAGGGTAAGCATATACGTGCATTTGTTATTAAAATGGCATAATGAGAGAACGTGGGAGGACATGCCTCTACGTGCCTTCGTTATTAAAGTGGCATAACGTGAGTGCGAGGGAGGGCAAGCCTCTTCGTACCCACGTAAACAAGTGGTTAAGACGTAGGTGACAGTTAAGCGGTCAAGCGGTAGGGGGAGCAGGATAGACAGCGGACTATGTGTCTTCGGATACATATATAATGCATGTAATGGTTGTATGGTAAGTTGCTTGATTAGCTAGAACTCACTCAGCGTAGCTGACTTTTAGTATGCACACATGTGAACAGGTTTAAAGAGCTAGCATGAGGATGACGCATGGCATGGATCGAATGGCTGACAGTTAAAGATAGAAGAAATAATGTTTAAACACGATGATTTATGTTATGATTTAAGGACAAGTTAGAATGTTTTGTAATTGATTTCCGCGAAAGTTTTAATTAACTCTAATTTGTAGAACTGTGTTTATGAGTAAATCTGACGCTAAAGTAGGACAACGAGATTGGGGCCTTACACATTTCAAATGGAAGAAGTGACTTATTTACCATGTGTTCCGCCATTTGGAATGACGGAACCCCACTCTTACCCTTTATAGCCCACCCCTATACATTTGTTTCACTTCAGCAATTTGAAATGACATTAGTGAATAGTAATATTTCTGACACGTCTGACGAGACCTTTTGACCACGTTTTTCACTCATGTCATTTCAAATGTCGAAAGTTGACAATACTGACACTGATAACATATTAACAATATTTTTTTTTCTTTTTGACCATACTATTCATTCATGTCATTTCAAATGAAAAGAGTGGAGTTGTATATTTTTTTACAGTATTATATTTCTTAAAAATTTTTAGTTTAATAATATAGTTTTAAATTTTAATAGTAACCTTTATTTTTCTTTTAATTTTTTCTGATAACTGTGAAACCAGAGTTTTTTTTAACATTTTTATAATTTTTATTTCATAAGTAAAGTATAATTTAAATATTTTATAATAAATATCATAGGTAATTAAAAAATATAATTTAAATATTTCATAGGTAATTTATTTTCTTCAATTTCTTTATTAATTTGTTTACTTTATATAACAAATATGTAATAAATAAATATTTTATAATAAATATCATTAGAAACACATAATATTTACAAATATAACATTAATTAACTTAAGTGGCAACGTAATTGACTATATCATTACAATAAACATCATTACAAACATAATAATAATTTACTTAAGTAGCAACATAGTTAGACTGTATCACATTCTCATTCTCAGTTTGCAATAATTATATTAATCGACTGTATCACATGAGCACGAGGATAATAACCCATGGGTGCTATATAGTTTATACACCGACCCGACCATAAGGGAATCATTGAATCACTCATTGGAGCCCGTCAAAGCCAAACTAAACTTCCACAACTCCTTGGCTAAATCTTGATCTTTAGCTCTAGGTGATGGTTCCACCAAATTACTATTAGAAAAAATACTCTCCGGTCACACCTTTCACTTTTGGGTTTAAAGCTAGATAGCATGTTGTCGCTGCTCCCTGAAAATCAAAATCTATTAAACAAGCAACTTTGACATTGTCAATTAAACATAATATTTCCAACATCATGAGGTGTCTTAACCCGTTAAGGACCATCTACATAGTGTAAGCCACGTTTTAGCATTCATTGGAGTAATGGTGGGGTTACACGAGTTTTCATAAACAGATTCTCATTGTTTCCAAAAAAAACTAATCAAACATCATGTACAAACCTGTGAAATGTCTTTCAAGAAATGCTTCAAAACCGTGTTGCAGATAACTGTGACAATTTTTTTTTTATCAAGGAACGATCTTTAAAGTAAGTTTCAAGGCAATACTGTAGGATTATCTACGTACCCGAGAAAACATTGTAGTCACGGAAAATCTCAGTGGCTATGTATCCGGGGAGCAACGAGTTTGCAGTGATATTGACCCCCTCCTCCTAATAAGAGGCCGTCATTAAAATTTAATAACTCAAACGACTCAAAACTAGCTATAGATGATAAAAAGGCAAAAGCCGAACTTGATCACCTTAAAACGCCTCGCGAGCTCATTAGCATGAAGTATGTTAGCCAGTTTTGATCGACCATAAGCATATAGAGAAGAACTATGACTATCACATATGTTTATATTGCGTTAATGGCAAGGTAAAAAAGTTCTCGTACATTGTAAAAGTCAGAATTTGTGTTTTTTTTTTCACCTTGATTCATGGTTTATTTGATCAGAGAAAGCATGTAGATTGTATGCAAAACAATGACTTATAGATGATACATTGATTATTCGTCCTTCAGTTTTTTGCTCATTTGAAGTTATCTTCATCGTCTCCAACAATAGATTTGTCAAAAGAAAATGACCTAAAAAAATATGAAATATGAACCAAATTTGTTCACTATATTTGCAGAAAAAGATCGATTTTGACTATAAAGAGTCCAATACAATGGTTTAAAAAGTAATTATTCAAAATAGAAAGCATACAACATACCTATATAATTAGTTGCAAAATGTTGTTCCATTCCATCCTTCGAGAGCTTGAATCCCGGTGATAAAATCCCTGCATTGTTGCTTACAACAAAACAAGCAAGGAATTCTCAGAGCCTTCAACATAAATAGGGTGTAGAAGTGGTAAATTTGACCCACTTATGTATAAATTAATGGGGTAGTGATTCAGATCAGTTTGGTTATAAATGAATGTTAGAGGTGGTGATTACAACATGTTTACTTATAAATTAAGGTATACAAATGGTAATTTTAACCCATTTTAATTATAAATTAATGTTAGATGTGGTGATTGCAACATGTTTACTTATATATTAAGGTATACATGTGGTAATTTTAACCCATTTTAGTTATAAATGAATGTTAGATGTGGTGATTTCAACATGTTTACTTATAAAAAATTGGGTAATGTTGGTTATACTTAATTGCGCCAGAATAGGTAAAGAAACAGCCCAAAAGACTGTCAATAACTTAATGCGTACAACTTTACTAAATCAGATTATTCAAAAACTTAACTAATTTTAGTAATCTTGTTTTAAGACAAAATTGGTCCTCACAAACGAACAAAAAAAAATAAAGTTTTACGGGTCAGCCTAACCAGAATCATACGTATCCACGATATAATTAAAAAACTATTATATTTACTGTTTACTTTTTATCCAACCCGTCTATTTTACCACCTTATGTACACATGACACGTTTTCTTACATTAGAATGTTTAAGGGAAGACCAGACGAATGGTATTTGGTTGCGAAATCTCTAATTGATGTCTGAGAGCTCAGATCTAACTCCATTATCTCGACTTTAGCGTTAGGTGTTCCTGTTAATATATTTTCCTTGATAGTTATACCTTTTTGGGTGTTTCTTACCGCCATAACTACATGTACACCACGCATAGCAAGAACTCGTGCAGTCTCAGCTCTGATACTGCTTGTAGCACCTACACGCATACAACATTTTGACCTCAGTTATGCAAGTGATAAATAAATAGAAGCTTGTAAGTTAGTTGATCATACCTACCTGTAACAAAGGCAATAAGACTGAATCCATGGATTCCATCAGTGACTTCTTCTGCTGTTGAAGATGATGAATATCCAGATGCTCCTTTTCTTCCAAAAGTCCACATCCTAATAATAGATGGTAGGACAAAATATATGTACCTTAAATCCTTAGTCAATCTTAATGTTCCTAATTAATGTCAACTTGTTTCCGAGTGTTCAAAACTATCTACAAACGAGTTATACTTCCTTTAAGGTTATATTTAGATTTACATTTCTTGATTTCTTTTTAAAATCATAAACATTTTTGAAGCTATAATAATCTATTTAACTCCGTAAATTTATTGAACAGAAAGTTGTTATTTTTTCACTTTGGGCGGATATTGGCAATAAAAGATTTGAGCTAGACCTTGCGAGGTTATTAGTTCGGATCCTGAGCCCACCCATATTTTCGTCCCACCGTGCGTTACGCCACAGAGTTTTACTCTTGTGGCGGCACAATGACTGTAAAGTTGCAGCCAACGGTATGGTTTCCTGGGGTAATGTCCAGCCAAATTCTGAAGCCAGCATGGAACCGGTTAAACAATATAGTAGGGGTGTTCAGTATTCAAATCAGACTCGAATAACTCGAAATTCGATTCGACTCGCATTCGAATTTGACGGTTCGAATTCGATTTTCAGTCATTCGAATTCGATTTTAGTAATACGAATTTATAATTATAAATTCGTATTCGATTTGAAATTCGAATTCAAATTATACATTTTATTTTTATTATATAAATACACTTATAAAAAGATAAACTACATAAATCTTTTGAGTGATAGAGATTAAAAATAGAAAGTTCATTATTTTGGTTAATAATTAATGTAATTGTATAACATTTTGAATATTTAGGATGTGATAACTTTAAATGATTTATTTATTTTATAGATTTCTACTTTTTATTGTTAAAAACTCAAATTTATACTGGTTTTGAAATTGAAATATATTTTTTAGCTGCATTCGAATTTATTCGAATTCGATTCGCACTTCATTTTCGAATCGAATCGAATTTTGAATTAGCTATTCTGAATTCGAATCGAATTTGTCGAATCTATTTCGAATTCGAATCGAGCTTCAAAATTTCAAAACTCGAATATTTCGATTCGAATAAATTCGAATATTCGAAATTCGATTCATTTAACACCCTATAACATAGTCTGGCCAAAGTGAGACAACTAACCCTCATAATCGGAGAGTGTGGTGGCGTAAACACAAAAAAAAAGTCTTCGTTATAAAATCTTTTTTTTTCTAAAATACGTTGTTCAGCGGCTAACACACCTCATCTATCATACTATTACTAAAAAAGTTGTGTGTGTATATATATGTATATATATATAAATATTAATATATATAGTTATTTACCTTACTTTGCTGTAGATAATCGGGTGGACTAGTCGTCCGTCATTGATTCAAGTGCCCGTTAAAAAATAAAAGAAAAACCTTACCTTATTGGTTGTTCTTCTTTTAAGTTGATCTAACACGTACAAGTTTGCCTGAAAATCGTTTTGAGTTGTCTGAATGACCAAGATACGACAAGATATATGTTGCTGAAAATCGTTTTGAGCTAACGGTGGTCGGTGGTTGATTTAAATAGCGAGTTTCCCTTTGTCAAGTGATCACCTGAAAACCGGGTTGAAGGAACACGTGGCTAATACATGTAACATGATGGTAGACAGGTCACCGGCAGTGAGGGTGTTCAAGGCTAACGTCGTTTCCTGTTTTATAAAAATGGTGACCGGATCATGTTTCTGTTTTATTTTTAATATTCTCTCAGTTGTAACTTTTAAGGTTTGCTTTCTTCTATATCTATTATTATTTTATTATTATTTTTAGTCATTGTCTCTTTATTTATTATTTTTAACACTTGATTAGTTATTGGACTAAGTTTTAAAACGACAAATTTTGTAACAAAGTCTTATTGCTTATATTTTACGTACCTAACCCGTTTTTTAGTCCATGCATTGAAGCGTGGTATATTTTAATAGTTTTCTTAATATTATATTATTGATTTGTGTATTTGTCGATATGCTTATAATATTTGATTATCTATGTTTCTATATAATGAGAAGAAAACTTAAAATAAAAAAAAATAAAAAAATGTAAATTATGTAATTATACTTTAGTGATTTGTGAATAAACTTTAAAAATTTATAGGTGAAACATATACAAAGGAGAGGTTCTCGAAGGAAAAGATAACCAATTATCTTACATATTTTTTTTTCTGCTAAATAAAAGTCTCAATTGTGTTTGGGTTGCATTTTCATATTGGGCCTATTATCTAAGTTTTCGGTATTTTTATTTTCATCCACAATCGATTATGAACTATGAAGCACCTTATTATAATGTTGTTAGAGCACGTCCAATAATTTATATCTTACTTTTGTCAAGTTGATAGAAGTCTAGAACTCTTCTGATCTGCTTTTGTACTAAATTGTTATATTTACTATTAGAAATGTATTTAACTGCTAACTCATTGATCAAACCTAGGTTTTTAATATATCAGCCCTGTTTTTATATCTCAATTAATGTAAAGAGAGAGCAACCTATTTGAATTATAACCCGATCCGACTAGGCCCAACTTATTAACCCGAGTGAAGGCATGCATCAAATGTGACTTGAGAGGGCATGGGGACTTCGGCCATGACCAATGTCACGACATGCATGGAATAAATATGAAATAGCGCGCAACATCTTCCACATATATCATATGGGAAGTGGCGAAAGGGCCATGATGCAACAAAAACATGTATAATTGTCGGCTCTGAGTAGTAGAGAAAGATAAGTTAAATCACTTAAAAGATCTTACTCCTATATTCCAAACCAATACACTTAGTTATGACGAAACTCGGTCACAAGAAAAAATCATCTCTCAATGTAATGACGCTGACGGCACAATTTGTTGTCCGCTTACCTATCACTTTATTGTATTTTTTTCCTACAGTTATATTTAATGTTAATATCTTTCATGAAAAAAAATGTATATATATATATAGGGGTGAGTTAACGTACAATAATCGCATAACGTATATTACGTACGCGAAATACGTTCCACTAAAACGTTCAAGCAAAATTCGCAAAACTTTAAACATTCAAGGTTAAAAATACTAATACGTTCAACCAAATTCACAACCTTTAAACGTTCAAAGGTTAAACCTTTAAACGTTCAGGTTTAAAGTTTATCAAAATTGATCGATCGAAGCTTCAAATTTATGATTAATTGGATCGATTTCAAGGTTAATTGATCAATTAGGTTCAACAATTTCAATTTCAAATTCAATTGCTCAATTTGACAACTGACCTGTGAGCAATGATTACGATTGATGGTTGTATCGGAAGAAGATGGTGGTCACGATGGTAGACGAAGGTCGCTACAGTGGATGGTGGACGGAATCGTGAACGGCGATGGTGGAGGTGGTCGGAATCGACGGGAGAAGAGGTTGACGGATGCTGGCTCGCGTAATTGTGATTTTAGGGTTATTGAAGATCGATGTTTCAGGATGTCGCGTACCTATTGTACGATAAATGATTTTCGTATTCCATCCTTTACCTATATATATATATATATATATATTCATGGTTCAGCTTGAAGGTTTATTGAGCCCCGGGCAACAAAATTTGCTTCAACAAAGAGTGAATCAATAATGACTAAAACAAGAGGGAGAAAATAAAAAATTCAACAAACTTTCAAAAAATAGTGCATTTAGTTGAACCAAATTTTATATATCGTTTCATTAAACTTTTCCAAATATCATGTAGATATCCAAAGAACTTTCAAAATATCATAGATTTTCATGTCAAATTCTAAATATCTCACACACATGTATGTATGTGTGTGTATGCATAACACAATAAATGCACATACTCATTTTTTTAATATATATATTACAAAAAGATTTTATAATATGGTCATGTGACTCTTATTTTTTTTTTTACTTTGCAATTTTGTAATTTATTTATTTTAATATCAGTTTGTTCTGTTTGTCACCGTTTTACCGCTTATACTTTTTGTGTTCCTTAGTAGATCTTTACTATGACTTTCAACATATATTTACAACGATTTACAATAGTTTTTCTGCAATTTTCACAACATTTTACTGATTTTGTAGCAATTTACAACAATTTTACTGCCTTTTTAAAATGAATTAAAACAGTAGAACGTATTAAGTGTTTTTGAAAATTGCTTGTAAAAAGCTCTTGGTAATCCCAATGTAATTCTATAATAAGAAACAAATAACTGTTGAACACTTGGTAATTATGCATTTGATAAAAACTTATACTCGTAATAAATAAGTCAAAATGATGCAAAGAAAAAACATTAAATATATATTTAATGAACGGAAATAAAAAAATGAAGCCCCTTGTACTCTTGTAGTCTTGTACTCACATTGATCATGCGAGACACGTAAACCTCAACAATCCAATACTTGATAAGAAGGGTCCTTTACGTTATCTAGACTGACAACTAGACCCCCTGGGCCCCTAAGGTAACTATTGTTTCGGATTGATCCGATCCGAATATCCGAATAAGAATTCGAATCGGTTTATTTGGGTTTCGGTTTCGGTTCGAATTTTGGTTGTTAATTTCGGATTTCTTGAACACTTCCACCTGTTTACCCTCACAATAACAAAGCTAAGTTGGTAAAAAGAAGAAAAGTAATTATGAAATTTACAAAATTAAAAATAAGATGTTCTACATTAATGGACTCAATTTTGGTTCAAGTTATATTTTTAGTTATATCTAAGAACTGATATACCCCCCCCCCCCCCTCCTCCCTCCCCCCTTCAACAAAAAAAAAGGTAAGAATTCAGTACATCTTATAATATGACTTTTAAGCGTGGTAGTATTCATTTAGGTCATATCACGTAACTGTCATATCACCTATTTTACCCATTTTTATATCGTCTCGTCTAAACAAAATCGTTTAACACCACTTACCCCTCTCAGTTGTGTGTGAGTGTAGAAGATTTTGAAATACGTTAACATTTTAATCTAGCTTGCATTTAACGTCCTTTAAACTAGGGGTGTTCACGAGCCGAGCTGAGCTCGAACCAGAGCTGGCTCGGGCTCGGCTCGAATTCAAAATCGAGCTGAAAACCTGAGCTCGAGTTCGGCTCGGTTTTAAAATGAGCCAGCTCGGCTCGATTCGAATTGGCTCAAAATACAAAAACATAATGCAAAATTTAAACTTAATAGCTTAACTTAACATATAATATTTAATTTAATAAACCATATGTAAAAAAGGTTCAGCCAAATAGATAGATGTTCAAATCAAGTCCATATATAAGAGATAAATATATAATAATTAATATATACATATATACACATTATTAATTATATATACATATAACCACCGAGCCACGAGCCGAGCCTCGAGCCGAGCCGACCATGGCTCGGACTCGGCTCGTTTCGAAACCGAGCCGAGTCTAGCCGAGCTGTTTTTGTTCGAGCTTTTTTCGAGCGAACCACGAGCCGCGAGCTTTTTGAACAGCCCTACTTTAAACCATGAAGAAAGTGATGTCCCACTTATTAACCTTTGTCAAATCAGCTTAAACGTCATGACATTAAAGTATACCCAGTATCTTAAAGCTATTTTAAGTGTGGTAATAACATACTTAAAAGTAAAATTAAAAAGTAAAAGAGAGAAAAATGGAAGGTCATTTATATACCAACTAATCAATGTTATTTAATAATTCTAATCTTCTACAAATCCTTTTACATACCTACCAATCAATGTTATTTAATACATAAAATATTTACAAATCACCTCTTATGGTAACTTTTTATAATACCATGGGTGTGTGAAATTAAAGACATGTAAAAATACAAGGACACAGTATAAATAACAAAATTTATTTCCAAACCTTTCAACATTCCACTCACATAAACTTTCTTTATTCGTCCATTGAAATCGCGTGAAACAGCAAGCCGCCTTCTCTGTTCTTATTCTTATTATATTCTTTTCTTCTGTTCAAACCCCATAAATAATAATAATAATATAAGTAACCCACTTTTGTAATTATATTATATATATGATCATATTCATCTTCTGAATAACTTCAAATCCTCTGATTTTAAATCAATTATTACAAGTTTCACAGGCCACTTGATTGCCAAAATGACGTGGATTTACTCACTATTCAGCGGACCATCAGGGTTCTCTGCAAATTCAAGAGCTGAAGATGTTACCAATGGAATCGATGGAAGTGGCCTTACTGCAATTGTTACTGGTAATATTACTCTTACTCTGTTTTCCGAATTCATGTTATTAGATTGGTTTATTCATGTAGATGTTCGTAATTTGCTTATGATCTTTAATCAATTCTTGCGATTTGTTATTTAATTTGTGTAATTACGCCAAAATTTTGTAAATTGTTGTTTATGGGAATATGATGCTGGCATTTGAAAAGTCAAACTAGTCAAATGTTTTCGTTGACTTTGAATTCTTTGTAAAACTGAGTAAATAATAGTGGGCTACTGGCCAAATACTAGATACTAGATTATACTAGTTTAATTTGGGGGAAATTACCATAATAGCCCATTTAAAGAATGTGTTTTCAAAAATATTCCCACTAATTTAAGTTTCCAACTTTGTTCATTTGGTATCTCGTCGCCGACGACATGATAGCGAACACCGACGATGCGTTACTAAAATAAATAGGATAACAACACATGGCCGGAATATGTGTTGACGATGCGTTATGTTGCTAACGTAGGGTAGCGGCGATGCGTTATGTTGCTAACGTAGGGTAACACATCGTCGGTGTTCGCTAACATGTCGCCGTCGACGAGATACGTTTATGTTGCTAACATAGGGTAGCAGCGATGCGTTATCAGCTAACGCATCGTGGAACCCCTGCTTTAAACATTAACGCATCGCTGCTACCCTATGTTAGCAACATAACGCATTGTCAATCCTATGTTATGTTAACACGTCGTCGGTGTTCGCTAACATGTCGCCGGCGACGAGATACTAAAGAGACAAAGTTGGAAACTTGAATTTAGGAGGACAAACTTGGAACCACATTCTATCTATATAAATGAGCTATTTTGAGAATTTTCTTTTTAATTTGAGTACACCCAACTTGACTAATCATATAATTTTAGTGTAATCATATTGGGCCCATGTATAGTTTAATTAAATTATTATTCTGTTTTTAATGAATGAGTCATTTGTAAAGTCGAACGAGTCACATTTTTTCTTTGACTTTTGAATTTTTCGTAAAATATTATAAATATAATAATGGTGAAAAACTAAATGACAGGGTAGTTTTAGTTACCCCAATTGCCCCGTTGTATAATTTTTAATTCAAGTATAATCAAATTGACTCGTTTTATGATTTGAGTGGACCCAAATTGACCCGTTGTGTGTTTTTAGTAGACCCAAATGAACACGTAAGCAAATCTTTCTATTATTGCTTCTTAGAATATACATTTGATTTTTAGGGGCTAATAGTGGTATCGGGTTAGAAACTGCCAGTGTACTTGCGTTGCGTGGGGTCCATGTTATCATAGCAGTTAGAAATCTTCAAGTTGGTCAAAAAGTCAAAGCAGGTGTTATTGCGAAAATCCCGAATGCGAAAATTGATGTGATGGAGTTAGATTTGAGCTCACAAGCATCCGTTCGACGGTTTGCTACTGATTACATTTCAAAGGACCTTCCTTTAAACGTCTTAATGTATTGAAAAAATTTCTATTAACTACTTTAAAATGTTTTTATATATTAAAATATATGTTTGACTTATTTTGTTGACTCTTTGACGTGTAAAGTCTCAATGCAGGGATTATGTCTCCTCCATTCACTCTTTCACAAGATGGCATTGAATTGCAGTTTGCAACCAATCATATTGGTATGTTAATGTTAGTGTTTATGAAACACAAAACATGATTTAAGATTTGTTTTTAAGAAAACATGTTTGTTTGGTTTAGGTCATTTTCTTTTGACAAACTTGTTGTTGGATACCATGAAAAAGACTTCAGATAAATGCCAAAAGGAGGGAAGGATAGTTATTGTGTCGTCCGAGCTTCATAAGATGTCATACCCTGAAGGAATTAGGTTTGACAAGATTAATGATGAAAAGAGGTACATTGTTTTATTAGTATTAGTTCATAAAACTAGAGGTTTCAAAATGGAGACGGGTTTGGTATTGGGTGATATGGGTCGATACTTATAAGGGCTGTTTTAAAAGTGTCTTGATTTTGAATACATTGTTGATATATCTTTTCATCTATTTACATTTTGATAAATCAAACACTGAGTTGTATCTAGTAAATGTATTATTTTATATACGACTCAGTTTGTGATAATATTATAGAAAAATGTGAGAGTAAAATAAACACATCAAAAATAATGTAAAACCTTATATGTTAGAAGTTATAAAAGAAAAAAAAAAGCTGATATCTTAAACGAATACTAGAACTTATTTTTAAATGTGTCACAAAGATTGGATGCAGTTAGCTGTTTAAATGTGTGTAGTAAGACCCTAATATCTTTGACAAGGTAAAAACACGTTGTATATTGGGTATTCAGTTCTTGTGAAATAAATGTATCGCGACTTCTTTTTATAACCTTTGTGTTGTCTTGATTTCAGCTATAGCCCGTTCTATGCTTATAGCCAGTCAAAGCTTGCTAATGCATTGCATGCTAAGGAGCTAGCAAGACGCCTTCAGGTGATCATCTCCTCTAATTAAAAACTTAGAAATATAATAAAAAAAATCATGATTTTGTGAGCAACCATTGAATTTATTAATACTTATATTTTTTGATGTAATCAGGTTGTACGCGCGAATGTGACTGTGAATTCACTACACCCGGGAGTAATAAAAACCAACCTTCTGCGTAACCAAGGAACCGTGGCCTCGTTTTTTAGCCGGTTGGCTTTTAGTTTCTTAAAGAATATTCCTCAAGGGGCTGCAACTTCATGCTATGTGGCATTGCATCCACAAGTGAAGGGTGTTAGTGGTGAGTATTTTGCTGATTGTAACATATCAAAAGCGGGCAAGTTTGTTGATGATTCTGAAATGGCCAAGAAGTTGTGGAATTTCAGTTTGGAATTGACTCGATCCGAGTGATCGGGTTGTTATGATAGTTTCGTTGGGTGGTTTATGGTCTTTATAATGTTTGTTTGTTGGTATTTTTTGTGGATACTGTTTTGAGAACGTTATAAGGTTTATATTGGATAAAAGACGGAAGATGAATTTTGTGGTATATTTAAATGTGATACTATTGAGGAAATCATACCATATATCACGGGGATGGCTCAAGTAAGCTTTGTAACGCATCATAAGAGGTTTGGTTGAAATAAGTCATTTGTTTTACTTTTAAAAAGTCTTTGTTAGGTTTGACTTGCTATGTTGCTAACATTTCTTTGTGTTTTCAAACAAAGAATTATAGGTAGCGAATGCATTAATTTTGATTTTAGTAGACAACATTGTTGCAATAGTAATTAAAGTCTTTATAATTATTCAAGTATTTAACCAAACTTATAAAGCAACGAGTGTGACCATTACAACTAATTATATTCAAGTATAACTCAATAATATAATTATACTAGTATAACTCAACCATTTGCCATGTTTTTTTTCACGTCTGGTTGACTATTTGACCCTTTAGTTTTGTTGGTTTATGCATAAGTAATATTTACCAAATGAACAAAAGTTTATTTAACAAAAACGGATGAAACCATTTCTAAAAAGATTGATCTTCCTTTCATGTAAAAGGTAACAAACAAGAAAAAAAATGAAACCCAATTGGGAGAGGATAATTTAGAACATGACATAAAAATGAAGAACAACTGAACAAACCATAATTGACAAAAGGAATCAAAATCAAAGAAATAAGATTTAATATCTGCTCTTGAAGGGAATGGCTCTAATGACGATTTGATGATACAAAGCGGCAAGTGCGGCTCCAATGAACGGGCCCACCCAGAAGATCCACTGCAAGTATAAATGTAAAAAAAATCAGATCTTGGTTAACAGTTTGCAGGCATAATTAGTGAAATGCATGTTTGACTTCAAAAGTCAAAATGAAATCTTACATGGTCATTCCAAGCATGGTCCTTGTTGTAGATGATTGCAGCTCCAAGACTTCTTGCAGGGTTGATGCCAGTTCCAGTAATCGGGATGGTGGCCAAATGAACCAAGAAAACCGCAAACCCAATTGGGAGAGGAGCCAAAATCTACAATAAAATTCAAAGTCAACTCAAAGTTTGACTTTTTTAAAAACAGCCCGTTTTTACCCAAACCTATTTAGACCCGTTACCCAACTCAAACCGCCCCTTGTTAATAGATAATAAGGGCAAGAATATGCATACCGGGACATGGGAGTCTCTGGCATTTCTCTTGGCATCAGTGGCAGAAAAGACGGTGTAAACAAGCACAAAAGTGCCAACGATCTCGGCACCAAGACCATCGCCCTTGGTGTAACCGTGGGCTACAACATTGGCTCCACCACCCAAGGCGGTGAACTGATGCTTGCCCTGGAAGCCCTTGACCACACCAGCACCACAGATGGCTCCAAGGCACTGCATCACCATGTAGAACACTGCCCTTGTCAACGACAGTTTTCTTGCTAAAAACAGACCAAAGGTCACGGCTGGATTTATATGTCCTCCTGTTTTACACCAAATTGGAATATATTCAATGTTAATGAAGAGAAATATATGTAAAGTTTCGAACTTTAGCTCAAAAGAATAAGTGTGTTTGCTGGAAGAGTAAATCTTGATTATTTGGTTGAACTGAAAAGCCCAAATGCAACCCATGTAAACATCAACCCGAACACGGACATACTTAAATTGTATAACCCCACCCCTTATAACTCATTAATCTAAACAATTCGAACAGATTAAGCGGGTTGACCTTATACATCTTGAGTTTTTAATTATACATGTTAACCATGTCAAGCTGAACACTATCATGTAACAAAACGAGTTAAACTGGGCAACCTCAAGTCTAGATGTTTACTTAACGGGTTAAACATGACAACTCAAAACTAGAATATTTTGACACCGCTCATTTTTACCTTAAAAAAATGATATTTTTGTCAAAAATGGAACATTTTTGTTGTAACCTGAACAGGGTTTGTAAAAAAAGAGACCAACAACTTGTTATAAGAAGATTAAAGATCTACACCGTTACAGTAGGTTATAAGAAAAGTGCACTAGCATGAAAAAACCAAATTAGTAAAACAAAAAAAAAACTAAACTATTATTTTGCCATAAAGTTAAAAATAAGCTAGATTTTCATCTTTAATCCACAAGAAACATACTTTTTGGAGATTTCAAGAAAATAAAACTGCAAAGATTAGAGATTTTGGACTTTCTGATGGAAGTCAACCCTCTATGGAGATTACAAGAAGAAACCATGATCAAGATTTGGGTTTTGATGACCATACACATGATGACACTATATGCAATTCAAAATTTCAACAAGAGAATACAATATAGATTAGATTTTTGACAGAACCATACCTGAAATACCAGCAGTGCAGTAGACAAGTGCAAAGATCATACCACCAAAAGCCCAAGCAATCCCTTGAATCCCAACAGTCCCACATTTAGTGGGAGACTTGACCACACCCATGACAGTCAAGACAGAAATATAAAGAAACAAGAAAGTTGCAATGAACTCAGCAATCCCAGCCCTGTAAAAAGACCATGAGCTTAACTCCCCTGGCTCAAACAAAGGAGCTGGTGGTGGCTCCTTGTAATCTTTATCTGTTTGAGCTGATGTCCCTATTGGCTGCCTTTCTGAGAACTTGTTGGCTCCAACCTTCACATCCTCTTCCTTACCCTCCATTGTTTCTTTCTCTCTTATTCTTAAGATTTGAGTTGTGAGTGGTGGTTTTGTGAGGACAGAGTATAGGGGGTTTTATAGTTGAGAAGTTATCAGTTTGAATTAACAAGGTTGGTTTAATTTTTTTTATTTAGTGATTAATCATTGGGCAGGTTAATAATGATGACAAGAATAATGGGTTGTGTAAGGTTGGTTTGTTCTGGAAAGAACAGAATAGCATTTAGAATTGTATATTTGTATGTATGTGTGTTGTGTTATTATTACGCCCTGCTTGCGGTGCGCACATATAATGTATATATGTGTGAACCCTTGGGTGGGCAAAAGTAAAATTGCACTAATTTTGACGTTATTTTACTAATCACGTGAAAATAACGTTAAAAGTGGCGGAAGGTTAATCAGGCATCATGTGGTGGCGTTGATAGCCGAAAGACAAAGGCACATGCACCAATCAGCCGGTGTCCCGATGATTGAGTGTTATATGTCTTATGTCCAAGGCTTGATTTAAAACTACTATCGAGGCGGGGGTCTCACCGGAAGCAGCCTCTCTATCCCTATGGGATAGAGGTAAGGCTGTCTACATCTTACCCTCCTCAGACCCTACCATAGCATTGCTATTGGTGGGATATACTGAGTACGATGATGATGATGATGATGATGATGTGTTGTGTTATTATCAAGGACAGTGTTTCTGGAATTTAAGCCAGCCTTCTTTTGGGCTTAAGTTACTATTAAGTATTATTATTTATTGATTTATCTTTAAAACTTCAACTTTATAAAATATGAAAAACTGCTGGTTTTCTGAATTTTATATTTAAAAAGAGACAACTTCATCACAACTCAACAAATTAGTAGGTGTTATGAGTTCACGGGTTTTGATTAACCAGGTTTCTTTAAAGCCCGGTCACCTGGGTACACTTATTGGCAAAAAGTCATCAAAGCCTATGATCGTAGATATCGGTGGTGACCCGGTCCGTCACCAATTCCAAGGAAACCCACTGCACAAAGAGCTACTGTGATAAAACCTTGACTAGCGCATTACATTTTTTCACGAATAAGACTCGAACCCACGATCTCTCATAAGAAAAGTTAAAGGGCTATCATTGGATCAATAACCAAATTTGATTTATTAATGTTATTAAAGGGATTAAGTGTTAGATTAAAAGAAACTGAAGTATATATAATTACAAATTTGACCTGAGAATCTCTTCACCACTCGTTTAAGCTATTTATAACTTGATTATAACTTGTTTTAGCTTGTTAAAGCTTTTATGACCAATTTGACTGGCTTCGATAAACAAGTTAGCATGTTATGTTCGGATTAATTTGTATTATATGTACGGATTAGGTTTATATCTTTTATACAAATAAAGCCACGGTCATGTTTGAGTTCACTACCGTTTGCTTGTCAACCTGCCAACTCGAACTTGACATTATTGTCATGCCAACTTCTTTTGTAGTAGAAACAGTTTTACAATAGTTATAGTCGGATCTTTTGAGTAATCACGTATGACAAAAACAAGATCAAATCACCATCTCTTCTCAAACCCTTGTCTCTAAGGGTGTTCATCGAATCGAATAACGAATTTGCAAGTTTTATCGAATCGAATAATCCGGAATATTTTTTTTTTGCTAGTATTCATATTCGATTAAAAGTTGAACTATTCGATTCGTATTATATGCCCAATTCGAAATTCAATTCGAATTCGTATTTGAAACTCGAATTCGAATAAGTTCAATTTGAATTCGAATAAATATCAAATTTACCTATGCCAAAAACTTTGAAACCCATAATTACACTTGGAAAACAAACATATAAATTTAAAGTAGCTACGTTATCACATGATAATAAGTTCAAAACTAAATTATAAATTGTTTAAAATTCAAAATATTCAAACGAGAAATCAATAACACCCATAATAATATGGGTTAAGAAACAATAATATAGCCTACTAGGCCGGTTTAATTAATTTGTAATGGACATTTATTATTTAAGAATTTGACACAAATTAAAAACATAATTATATAGATACATATATGTGTATTGTATATATAATTTGAATTTGAATTTGAATCGAATAATAAATCATAAATTCGTATTCGATTAATATACTCGAGTACGGATCGGATTTGAATTTTTTAGAACCGAATTCGAATCTTAATAATCAAATTCGAATTGAAACGAATTTTGAATGTTTCGAATGCGAATCGAAATCTGAACACCCCTACTTGCCTCGCTCTCTTTTCTTTGTCTTCCACGTTCTCCATCTTGGTTACATAGTTATTTCCTCTCTACTTTATATGGACGTTATGTACCTCATAGATGGCCAAAAACATCCATAATAAGTAGTTTTTACTACGCCGTTAACAAAAACAACCTTAAAACTTAAAAAAAAATACATGTTTAATGGATGTTTCTACTAGTTATAAAAATAAACGGAAGAAGATGATTAACAATAGCATTATCAAATACACTAAACCATAGAAAAACAAAACAAGTGTGTTTTTAATATCCCGTTACATATGAAGTCTTAATAATTCTTTTAATGAAGTGATATTCTTTTCTTTTATTTCATCATGTTCATGGTAGCCTATAATTTTAAGAAAATAAAACAAAGGTGAATCAAAATAAAATCTTCGTTTCAATCCTCAAAATAAGGTATACCACCCCGACCATGTGCAATAATAATATGATTACCCGAATAATTGGATACATGCACAGCATAGCATAATAATCTTCTTATATTTTTGTTATTAAATTTATATAAAATTGTTTGAATATTAGACGTGGGAAATGGGAATACAGACAGAAGTTTGCATGATGGGACCATTTAACCTAACAAAAAAAAAGAAAAAAATTAAAGAAAATAAACTAGTGGAATAGAGCAACTAGCCGGTGCGTTTTATGACCGTTTTGGAGCAACACAACGGGTCTCGAACGATCTCCAATTACGTTATTACCCTTCTACATTTTTCCACTATAATGAGCGGTCTAATAATTTATTTTAGCTTATTACGTCAAATATGCATTCCACTTAATTAATACACACAAAATAATTAGAATGATGTGAATTAAAATAAATTATCAACACAAATATTATAAAGATTTGAAGCCAACCAATAATGTTCTATTCATCGGGAATATTACAACCAGATTTTGATATCGGTTTGATTACTTATAGAGTTAGATAATCAATTTATTTGTTGATAATCTAAATAATTCAACCTTTGTTATTATATTATGACCATTTTTAAGCATGTTATATAAAACTTGCTTCCAGTCTATTTCTGAGTGGATCGAGTTATATCATAATTAATATATTATATTGATATATATAATTAGTATACAAAGATTATTTCAGTATAAAAAAGTTGAGAGAAATAAATTTAAATTATATACAAAAGAAAAAAAAACTGAATACCCTTTTGCTCCTCTCATCCATAATGAAGTTATTTACGAAAATATCATCTCAACATCCTAACCATTAAATTGATTTCATGAATTAATTGCCAAGAATTCTTTGTTCACTTTTTTACGATTTTCATATTTTTATTTAATTCCTTCATTATATAGATATTAAATATAGCACCGGTAAAAATCGTATGATGATGTGCTACTATAAAGGGTATGTTTGGCAATGAACATTTAAGAGCTTTTAGGAGCTTCAAGCTTTAAGTTTTTAAGAAAAAACTTATGTTTAGTAAAAAACTTTGTTTGATAGAAGTAGCTTGCTTTTAGATTGGTAGAAAAAGCTCCATATTTGAACGCTAGTATTGGTAGCGTTTGAGAAAAAGCTAGCTACAAGCTTTTACATTTGAATTTACAAGTTTAGTACTTGAACTTCTATCAACTTTTGTTAATTTATATAATAGTTACACATTCAACCCTTATTTAAAACTAACTACCCCCACGACTTTTTTAAGGGGCGTAACTTTTTCACACGTTAATAATTTTTTAAACAAATTACATCATAAAAACGAGCATTTTATTCTCTTTAATTTGAGTATGAAATTGTTATACTTCTTTAACTTTAAAAAATTAACATACTACATGATTATCGGTTATGATCGGTAACAAGTTGAGTCAGGTGAGCACGAGTCATGTGTAAGACCAAATTAGGAGTCGATTCATATGAACTTGAGTCATGTGTAAGACCAAATTATGGTCAGAACGAGTCGATACAAAAAGGGTTAAATTAGTTCGGTTCGTGTCGGTACGTATTTAAGTCGAAAAGGGTCATGTCAGAACATGTTTCAGATTAGAACAGTGCATGTTCAGAGAGGGGCTCATAGAAAAATAGGTTGGTTTAAAAAATTATTTATTTGAAATTACTATATATTTCAGCTTTGTTTCTTGATTTTCGTCATCAGTTACACGCTTACAGTCTTTCCATGAACTACACGTCTACATTCAGGTTATGCATGCACCGTCATCAAGTGAATCATGTACCGACACTAATTATGCGGTTGATGTTAGGTTGTACACTCATTCCGCCGCACCACACGGACACCCAGCTAGTTTTATTAAAAGCTTCTACTAATCTGCCAAATACCTAAACAAATTTAAAAAGCTACAGCTAGCAGCTACCAGCTTCCAGCCTTCAGCTTTCAGCTTACAGCTAACAGCCACCAGCTAGTTTTGCCAAACATACCCAAAGTAATGAAAAACCCGTAAAGTCATTAGAAATTTGTTTAGAAAACCGTTGGTATGGTTATTCACGAATCGAGCCAAACCGAACACATGCTTGCTCATACATGGTTTGGTTTAAAACCGAGTGGAACCGAGCGATTTGAATTTAAATAAACGAGAGATATGTTAATGCTTGAACTTAATTTGGTTTGAAACCAATCAGTTTGGTTCGGCTTGACTTTGCTTAGTTTCGTACAAAGTTTTCAATTTAAAATTTTTAAAACTGAAAAATGTCATTAATTCATGACTTCAAACTCTAAAATTTTAAAAAACTCTAATTAACAAGAAAGCATACATAATAAGTTTAACAAAAATACATGATCAATAATTCATCTTAACAATTGAACAAACGGTGTGCATAAAAAATGATGAGAACCATCGACTAGAATTTTGAAGGTCTAATTGAAGTATCGAACAACGGAACGAGAGAAAACTTTGTAGAAAAGTGGAATTGTGAAATTACCAAATAAACAACTATGGTTTAAAACTGAACTTTGAAATCAACACTAAAGAAAAAATTTACGCAGCTTAAAAAATTGTGTGTGTGTGTAATAAACTATAGATAAATCGAGCAAAAAGAACCAAATCAAACTGAACGAGGCTTTGCTCGTGCTTGGCTCATTTTCAAACCAAATCAAGCCGATCGGTTCATTTCCAAATTGAGACGAAACTAAAAGAGTATTTTTCGAGCGACGAGTTGTTTGTAATACCCTTAGACATGAAACCTATCGGCCCATAATTGCACACCAGGATGGCTGGATATCAATAATAGTCCTAAACACTAACAATAGGCAAGTACAACAAATACTCCAAGTGGGCCTTGGAGGGCACCATTGCATCAATGCACCATTAGTCTTTGGAATAGCCTAACAAAAGATATTGATCTTATATTGGTATCTTACATAGGCTCATCAAATGGCACCACCAATTAAGGGTTAAAAAAACCTATTAACCAAAATGGAAATTAATTTAATTAACATAATCATATCGAATTAACCAATTCAAAACTACGGCTCGTTTGGCTCGTTCCAATAGCGATCATACCAAACCGCAAGGACCTTAAGAAATGAACCTCGTCAAACTTGTTTAAATATTTGTTACCAGATGTATGATCTGAGTTCATTACTCTCACCCAAAAGTTTGCACAACTTAGTTACTAAATACTCAGAGGTGGCAAATAGGTTGAGTTGGGTCGAAACGGGTCATGGGTTGAAACGGGTTAGGGTCGAAACGAGTCACTTATAAAAGGGTTGTTTTGGTTCGGGTCGGAACGGTTTAGGGTCAACAGGTTCGGGTTAGAACGGGTCAAGGTTGGAACGTGTCAAAACGGGTTTGGGTCAAAACTCGTTTAAGTGATTTTTCATTTCGTTTCAGCACGTAACAGCTCGTTTAAGCGATTTTTCAGTTCGTTTCAGCGCGTAACAGCTCGTTTAAGCGATTTGTCAGTCCGTTTCAGCGCGTAACAGCTTGTTTAAGCGATTTTTCAGTTTGTTTCAGCGCGTAACAGCTTGTTTAAGCGATTTTTCAGTTCGTTTCAGCGCGCAACAGCTCGTTTAAGCGATTTTTCAGTTCGTTTCAGCGCCTAAAGCTTATTTAAGCGATTTTTCAGTTCGTTTCATCGCGTAACAGCTCGTTTAAGCGATTTTTCAGTTCGTTTCAGCGCGTAACAGCTCGTTTAAGCGATCTTTCAGTTCGTTTCAGCGCATAACAGCTCGTTTCAGCGATTTTTCAGTTCGTTTCAGCGCGTAATAGCTCGTTTAAGCGATTTTTCAGTTCGTTTCATCGCGTAACTGCTCGTTTAAGCAATTTTTCAATTCGTTTCAGCGCGTAACAGCTCGTTTAAGCGATCTTTCAGTTCGTTTCAGCGCGTAACAGCTCGTTTAAGCAATTTTTCAGTTCGTTTCAGCGCGTAATAGCTCGTTTAAGCGATTTTTCAGTTTGTTTCTGTCACACCCCCATCTAAGGCCTAGGAGCATGACCCATAAGTTGGTATCGAATTTGTAAATAAATCAGAGTTACGTTAATTTGCGGAAGACTTATAAAACTTTAAGGATCGAAAGTGTAATATTTATATTTACAATCAAAAGACGGGATTATAAACACACTCGTTTAAGTTGTACAAAAGATTACTTGTTTATGTTTTACAAACCACCATATATTTAAGTTCATAAATAAAATTCGAGCCATCGGATATCATAGTACTTCGTTACTTCCAAGCGCTATCATTGTTCACCTGCAAAATGTAAGAAAATACGTCAGCAACGAATGCTGGTGAACACGCTGACGTAAAATAATTTCTTTTACTTTATTACCCCTCGAGACTACGCCTGCCTCGGCCCAACGTGGCTTAGGAATAACAAAGTCAAATAACACATTATAAACTAGAGCCTCTACTCTAGGTCACCTCAGCAAACACCGCAGCGTTTGACTTAGTTAAGTACCCGTAAATATACACATACGGTCGTACTCCCTGAATGAGAGAGTCCTACGACCAAGGGTGGTGCGATCATGCACATACATCGCATAGTACCACCTATGTAAGGATCCAGACATATGTATACCACAGCCTGAGGGCTAGGTTTATACCCATAGTTATAACGGTTTTAGGAACACAAAGTTCCTTGTAAACAATTTCACATAACAAGCTTGACTCATTTAAAAACAAGTTTAAAAGTTTTTGGGGCGTATTCACCTTGTCTCTTTAGGATCGGCTTCACTCACCGTCCAAGGGTCTTTCCCTTTCTTTTATCTCGAACCTATAGTTAGGAGTATAAATGTTTGTTAGTCGGATACACGATTCGGATTAAGACCTTTAGTCTTATATCTCAATCCTCGATTGAACCTCTAGTTCAATTCTTATTTACTTGAAAACCTCTTGTTTAAAAGTAAATTTATAAACCTTTAGTTTATATTCAAAGCCCGACGTTTCTTCTCCTCCAAGAAACGTAATCTTTTTATTATTTAAGAATACTCTTTATTCATTAAATAATAATTTCATAACAAAGAATATAATCATATATACTTACACACATATATATGTTTATCTATCATATCATTTCTTTATTCTTTTCTTTGTTATGTTTGCATTTCATTTCTTTTATCGAGGTATCGAGTATAACCTCGACCTAAGGCCAAAGCATTGAATATAATATTAAATTATATTGAATTCGATATTACGCCTAACCTTAGTGGCGTACCGAAATCCTTAGGGACTTTGAGCAGCACTCCGACACCGCTTTACTTCTCGATCGTCAAATGAGTATACCAAACTTCAATACTTGTTGACACGCTTATCGAGACTCATTGCCATTCCAACAACAACTTCTTGGTATGTGGGTGTAGGGTAGCAAAACTTCAAGGAAACGATATACACAAACGAGGATTCAGGGCACGCTAATCGAGACGAATCGTTTATATGAACTTAGGATTCTGGTGAGAGGTTTTAGAGAGATGTGAGAGCAATGTTGGTGTGCAGAAATGAGCTGCCCTTAACCGCTATTTATAGGGCTCAATTTGGCTCCCATCGCGTACCGCGCCCAGTTCTTCAGCAAGCCCGTCGCGTACCGCGACGTAGGCTTGTTGAGTCAATATGTAGGCTTGCCACGTGGCGACACGTGGCAGGCACCGCGCCATGTGGCGACACGTGGCAACAGTGTTGCCACGTGGTGACACGTGGCAGCACATAGTGCCACCGTGTGCCACGTGGCACACGTGTCACAGCCTGTCAGACATCTACCGCGATGGGTGTCTCTTTTGACCCGGCGCGTACCGCTATGGGTCAAGAAAATAGAATTTTCATTTTTAACCCTCAAGTTTGGTGATGTGCTAAAAACAGTCAATTAAATATCAACTAAATTAAACAAGTAATAAAAACTAGACCTAAGACTCAACTATACAAAACACCGGCAAGTGAACCGGTCAATTGTACTAAAGCTAAGTAAGTCCGGAATATCGAACCCACAGGACTCTATAAATTACGTTAATTAACTAATTAGACTCGACTTACGGCACGCCTATTTATTATTAATGTTTAAAGGGGGATTTTAAACTAATTTTAAACTAATATTAAACTAAGAAAGTAAATAAACAAGCAAACGGGAAACAAGCAATTAAACACAAGATCGAAACCAATAAGAGAAGGAATCTACCTAGGTAAAAATCCCATGTATCAACAATCATCAAGCAATGGACAAATAACATGATTATGGAAACTGATTTCTAAGCATATTCATCTAACAAACCCTAAAGACCTTTGACTGAATAAAATGAAATCCCAAAGTACAATTATTAGATTATTAAGCAATCAGTATTATTTATTTCCGCAAAGTCATCAATTAGGGTTAATTAATAGTATCTAAAGCAAGCAATCTTACGAAATACAAAACTCTAGATAACTTGATAAGCTAACATGACATCATGAACATGGATCAACACAATAAGCAAGAATATTGTCACTACTATCCTAGCATGCAATTGACCAAGACACATGAACAACTCCTCACCTTACAGCTTTTGGAATTTAGCAAAACATTTAAAACCCTAACTAACTATCAACAAGCTTCTATGATCTAATGGGCTCATTTAATCACAATAATCAAAACACCAAGTAATGATTTAAACATAAACCCTAAATCTAAAGAACACAATCAAAAGATAAAATATCTATGTGAAGCATACTCTAACGTTAAACCTACCCAAGCATCATATGATAACGTATTCAAATTTTTCAAACTTTTCAAACTTTATAATATTTTCCACATTTTCATACTAAAAATTGAGGCTTGAGTATGGCTGACCTTTTATTACTTATTTTCTACGGACAAAATGCTTTACCCACAAGAGATTTCCGACCCATTTTATCAAATTTGCCCTTTCATTTTCAAGGCTGAGCCTACCGACACATCCCAAGTTAAGTGCGCTTTCTTTTATTTATCTCATATTATTTGTAGTTTGAAAAACCAATTTCTGATTAATATCATCATCTCCCACTTTAACGCAAAAAACTAGATTCAAGGGACATTTTTAAACATTTTTCAATTTTTAAAAAAAAAAAAATTTTTCAATTTTTTATGCAAAACCAAACTACGACTCAAATATTTTATCCCCACACTTAAATTTTGCATTGTCCGCAATGCAAGGATAAGGACGACTTAAAATAAAAATAAAACTAAAAATAAAGTCGGACTACAAAAAAAACTAAAAACTAAAAATTAAAAACATAAAACAAAATAAAAAAATAATTAACAAGCTAGATGAAGGAAAAGACTTAGCTAGTAATATGCGCATGAAATATGATGCCAAAGTCTTCTTCCATGAAAGCCCTCCAACTACGAACGTGCTCAGCAAATGGTAACTCCTCCTTTCACGAACGTAAGTGGCCAAAATTCTACTAACATATCTAAAAATGTATCTTATCGTAACGATAGATATTAAGCAATTAAAGTGTTTCAATCAACCGACAAATAACACATGAATAATTAGCATAAATAAATAGAAAGTATACGGCTCGGCTGCTCCATCCCCACACTTGTCTTTTTCAATAAATTTTTCCTTGGGGATCACCTCACTAGCTCATACAGTCTTTCTTCAAATTTAGCAAAACTCAAAAACACCAAACAAAGTCGAACTGCAAAAACTACATTAGGGACTCAAAGAAAATAAAAATAAAAATAAAAGAAAATAATACAAACTCTACACTTGAGTTTTCACTCAAGAACCCATGCCAAGCGAATCACGTGGCGGACCGAGTGGAGCTTCCTCCACCTCGGTAGAACTCCAATGCCCTCAAGGATTCCAAATCATTATCCGACCATCCATCAACCTTTGTCTTTTTCTTTCTAACTCCACGAACCCTCTCAACCTTACGCTTTCCACCACCCCGTTCTCTAACACACTTTACCATTACCCGAGAACTCAAAACCTTTCGCTCCTTCCTCACACTTAAACTCACCGAACGGGACTCGTCAAGACTTGGATCCATGCCCGAAATAGATGATTCTATGGAGTAAACTGGGTGACATGGATCAATGAGACCGTCTTGACCACTCGGATGCCTCATGGACTTCGCCAAATAAGTGGCACTATCATCACCGGCTCTAAGGGTTATCTTACCTTCAAACACATCAATAATTGCCCTAGGAGTACGTAAAAACGGACGACCCAAAATAATAGGAACTCTCTCGTCTGCCTCCATATCTAAAACAACAAAATCCGCTGGAAAAACCAAATTATCTACCTTAACGAGCAAATTCTCCACGACACCCCTCGGATACTTAACGGAACGATCGGCTAAAGACAACGTCATACGAGTAGGGGTGAGCTCCCCTAGGCCTAGCTTTTCATATAAAGAATACAGCATGAGGTTTATACTAG
The DNA here is from genome assembly GCF_021521415.1 of Bidens hawaiensis. NCBI lineage: Eukaryota > Viridiplantae > Streptophyta > Magnoliopsida > Asterales > Asteraceae > Bidens > Bidens hawaiensis. Next base: position 514,644 of record NW_027491868.1, on the reverse strand, counting down.
CTCCAAGATAGGCCAATGCTTGACACGTCGTATCACTTCCGAAAAAACATGGAATGGTAAAAACGCCGGGTCGGGTAATTTCTCCGGTACTTTATTAAGAACTACTGCAGAACACTCTCCATTTAGCGGTATAGTCGACAACTCCTCCAACTTATCCTTCCTTTTAAGAAAATCTTTCAAAAATTTGGCGTATTTAGACATATGCTGGAGGACTTCGACGAACGGGAGGTTGACATTTAATTGGCTAAATATATTGAGAAAATGCCTGTAATCTTTCGTATACTGTTGATTTTTTAGACGAGCGGGGTATGGGACATAGGCAGGGTTGATAATGTGTGGTGGTGGCCGGGCTCCAACCGGCTTATTCTCGGTGTTTTTCTCAACTTGCGGCTCTATAATTGGTGTTGTACTTTGTGACTCACCCGGAGCCTCCATTTCTATATCTTCATCTATCAACTCATCTTCCCCATCTTTCTCAACTTCTCTACTAACTACCTCCGGACTGAAAACCCTACCACTACGAGTGGAGATGGCTTTCAATGAGCAGCCAGATTAGTTTGAGGAATACCCGAAAACTGACCTGGGGGCCTTTCTTCTAAACGGCGAGCAATGTCACCAACAGTCCTTTGAATATCGAGAATAGAAGATTGTTGGTTTTTGAAGAGTAAGTCATGCTCGGCGAACTTTTTCTGTGTTGCTTGATCTCTCTCCAAGATTAGCTTCATCATCTCTTCCAAACGCCCAATTCCACCGTTCGAATCCTGCATATTATTTTGAACATTAGTATTATTAGTATTATTATCATTAAAGTACTGACCTTGTCCTGAAGCATAAGAATTTTGAAATCCGGGTGGTGCGCCTGACGAACGCTAGTTGGAATTATTCTGATTCAGGTTTTTGTAGGCGTTCCAATTCTGATTATTGTTGCTGTAATTGTTGGGAAACCTATTTTGACCAGCGACAAAATTGACCTGTTGATTCATCACCGGGTACGCCAACGTACCATGTCCACCTCTACAAAACTCACACATGTCCACCTTGGCCTTCATCTCCTTAACCTCTCGAGTTAGTGATTCCAAAGCTGCAGCCACACTAGTATCCAGATTAACCTGGTGTACACCTCGAGCGGATGAGGATGTACTGCTAACGGGAGTGGAATTCCCGCGATGTGGCACTTTGGCAAGGTCAGATTGAGCGAAGCTCTCAAACATCTCGTTACACTCGGTGACGTTCTTCCTCGCCAGTAAACTTCCTCCTGCGGCCGTGTCGAACCGAACTTGGGTATCGTAGTTCAGCCCGTTGTAAAATTTCTCCACGAGAGCCCATGGTGTGAGACCATTCTGTGAGCATCGAGACAGCAAGTTCTGAAAACGCTCCCAAGCATGCTCATCTGGCTCCATGTGAAACGAGTGAATCTGATCGCGAAGAACAGCTGCTTTAGCCAGTGGGAAGTATCTCATGATAAATGCAGAACGTAGTGCTTCCCAAGTGGTGAACGTGTCAGGTGGCTGTGTGTAACATCCTAAAATTTTTATATTGATAAATAAAAGAAAGTTATGTTTAGTAATTTCACGTTTTAGTTATTTAATGTCGAGTAAGGAACGGGTCTTGGGCTTAGTTATTTTATGAACTCGGCCTGTCTCGACCCGTAGGAAGCCAACCCGAGCCTAACCAAACCCGTAGTATATAAACGAAAGTTCTTGACACTTCCACCATTTTCACCATCTTCCTTCACTTACACCCACCCAAACACTCTCATTTCTAGAGAGAGAAGCTAGAGAGAGAAAGTTCTCAAATCACAATCCGAGTCCACAATCTTGTTCCTAATCGTTTTTGGTAAGTCCCTCTCGAAAATCATCCGTTTTCATAACCATTTTCGACCTCAAATCGAGCAAAAACTCCCATTTTCGTAACTTGAGTCTTCGGGTCAAAAAACCGCCTTGTTTTGGTGTCAAAATGCAAGCTTTTGTGTTTAAAAGTACTAGGAATCGATAGCCCTTTCAATCCCGAGCATTTCCATGTCAAAAACTTCGATTTTGGGTCAAAAATCTGGAAAATCTGGAAAACCCGTGGGTTTCTCCGTCGCCCAGCTTGAAGGAGTCGAATCAGACTCATTCGATCGAACCAGTCGATCGAATCAGTCCATTCGATCGAATGCGTAGATCGAACAAGTCCAGTCGACCGAATAGGGAAGCAACCGAATGGTCTCCAACTCATTCGATCGAATGAGTTTTGTATTCGATCGAATGAGTGTTGTATTCGATCGAACGTGTTGTATTCGATCGAACGTGTTCCTATTCGATCGAACGTGTTCCTATTCGATCGAACGTGTTCCTATTCGATCGAATCAAGCCAGAACCAAGTTGTTTCCAAGATTCGCCTGAAGTGAAGTTCGTTTATGAAATAAATTAAAAACCTAATGGAAAATGTGTTAAGGCGGTTATCGAAAATGAGTAGTAGTAATAGTAGTAGTAGTAATTGATATGTGTAAATATTATACAGTTAGCCGAGCCCAGTTAAAGAAAGGAATTACAATCAACGGCGAGCGTAACAGGATCCAGGTGAGTTTCTAGCCCCATTCCTTGTTATATTTTCGGGGCTGTGTGCATACTTGATGTGTTGTTAATACATTTATCCTAAGTGATAAGTGTATGCCATATGTGATATATGTGATATGTATGAATGATTGCTTGATGGTTCGTGAACGATCTTCGGATATTGCACGTACTGTCAGGTTGTAACGTTATAAAGCCATATGTGATATATGTGATATGTATGAATGATTGCTTGATGGTTCGTGAACGATCTTCGGATATTGCACGTACTGTCAGGTTGTAACGTTATAAATATGGCAAGTATGATATGTATGTTTATGTGTATGAACGTAATAAAGTTAATAAAAGAAGGAAATGACGGTTGTATGGTTGTATGGTTACGAAAAGGGTACCGAGCCCTAATAATACTCGAGATATGATGTATGGTTGTATGGTAACGAAGAGGGAATCGAACCCTACTAATATTCGAAAACAGGGGACCAGACCCTAATAATATCTGTGATGTTAGGGACCAGACCCTAATAATATCTGTGATGTTAGGGACCAGACCCTAATAATATCTGTGATGTTAGGGACCAGACCCTAATAATATCTGTGATGTTAGGGACCAGACCCTCATAATATCTGTGATGTTAGGGACCAGACCCTTATAATATCTGTGATGTTAGGGACCAGACCCTTATAATATCTGTGATGTTAGGGACCAGACCCTTATAATATCTGTGAGGTTATAGGGCGAAAGGCTCTTTAAAACGTATGATTATGAATGAAAAGAAAGTATGTAAGTAAGAAAGAAAGTATGTAAGTAAGAATGAAGGTATGAGTACTTATGTGTGTATGAAAGAAAGTTATGAGGTTGAGTACGTATGTATGTAATAAGGTATTGTATGGTATTGTATGATTAACTAGAACTCACTCAGCGTAGCTGACTTTTAGTATGCACGCAGGTGAGTAGACTGAGACAGCTGGCTTGAGTGGAGGACACATGGCAGAAGACTAAAGCCTGGCATCTGAAGATCCGATATGTTTTATAAGTTACGTTTTGATTTTGAAAGACAAGAGGAATGTTTAAAGACATGATTATGAATTGATATGTAATGTTTTATGAAAGTTTTATATTCCGCGTAAAGTTTTTAATTAACTCTGATATTTAGAACTGTGTTTATGAGTAAATCCAACACGAAAGTAGGGTTACCGGTAACGGGGCCTTACAAGTTGGTATCAGAGCAAAGTTCGAGAGATTTAAGCATCCTACATGCTTAGACTCGAACAGAGAATGGGATTTAAGTAAGAAAGGAAAGAAGATGCCAGTTCAAGAATGCCATGTGTCGCTCAAGCAAGATCAGTAAAGGTGAAAGGTATGATTAAATGATATATGTTAATGAGAAAGAAAAGATATGAGATCGATAGGGATAGGAATAATTGACTGTTTAAATTGACAAACTGCTTAAGTAGAACCAGCACAAATAGACTCATAAAGGGAAGTGTATATGACACGGAAAGTAACGTGATCAGCTAATCACAACTGGCCACTGTTATTACCTGTTAGCCTTACTATCCTTGTACTAGATAGTTCCTTGAGTGATGATGTTTGTGTTTTCTCATATAGGATACTGATGGCTGGAGCTGGAGAATTTATTGAAACTGGGGGTCGCACTGGGCGTCGTGGCAGGCCTCGTCTTGTCCGGCAACCCTCGGTAGAAGAAGCTTCCCACACCGAAGATGAAGGAAGCGCAGCTGGAGGAGACCAGAACAACAACGAGGAAGTTCAACTTAGCCCTGCAGTTCAAGCAGCCATTGTTCAGGCTGTAGTTGCTGCTGTGAAGAACCTGAATCCCGAAGGATCTGCTGGAAGCCGTGAACGAACTGCTGAAGGAGCGGGTGGTGATGGTAGAAAGGATGGGGAAGGTGAAAGAGGGGCCTCGAGTGGGGATAAGTCTGTGAAAGTCGATGATAGGATAGGAGGACAAGGTGGGTGCAGCTATAAGTCCTTCAAAGGTTGTGACCCGCCTAAGCTGACTGGTTTAGGAGACGCAATCGCTACTCTCCAGTGGATAACCGCTATGGACAAGGTTATCCGCATTAGCGAATGCCGTCCCGACCAAGCTGTGGGCTATGCTACTCAGTCATTCGTAGATGAGGCTATGTATTGGTGGGAGAGTGTGGAGCAGAGGAAGACCCGTGAAGAGATCAAAGGGATGAAGTGGGAAGATTTGAAAGAGTTGGTAATGAAGAAGTTCTGTGCAGATGCCGAGGTTGAAAGAACGGAGATGAAGTTCCAGAATTTAAAAGCCGGTATGATGACGCATCGTGAGTATACCACGGAGTTCAACCGACTATCTAGGTTGGTGCCTGACATGGTTGACACTGAGGTCAAGAGAATCAAGTGTTATGTGAGGGGGTTGCCACAAAAGGTCCGCATGTTAGTCAGGGCGATTCAACCTGCTACTTTTGATTCGGCTGTTGGACTCGCGGAAATGGTCTATGCTGACGTGGCCGCGGATGATAGGGTGGAAAGGGACGAAGAGAAAGAGAAGAAAGGGGTCACTCCTGCTAAACGACCCGGTACTCAGTTATGGAACTCCAGGGATAAGAAACAGAAAGTGTGGGAAAAGAGATCGTGTAAGACCTGCGGAAAGAGGCATGGTGGTGAGTGCAAGTGGGGTAAAAGTTCTAATGTTTGTCTCAAATGTGGAAAGGCTCATGGTGGAGAATGCAGAATGGGGTCGAATGCCTGTTATAAGTGCGGGAAGGTAGGGCATTATGCCAATGAGTGCAGTGCGAAGCCAGCATGTTACAAATGTGGCAAGACAGGCCATATGTCAAGGGAGTGCACTGAAGGTGTAGCTGGAGGTAGTGGAAAGAAGGATGCCGATCAAGCTAGGCCCAGAACTAGAGCCTACTTGCTGACCCAGGAACAAGCCAGGCAGATTCCGGATGTCGTCACAGGTACGTTTCTAGTGAACGATGTTTCCGCTTCTGTATTATTTGATTCTGGTGCGAATAGAAGTTTTGTAGCTACGACGTTTAGTAAACTAGCTAAAATGAAAGGCTGCCGAGTGTCTGAAACTTTTGTAGTAGAAACCGCAAGTGACACTTCGGTGAAAATAACAAAAATGGTGAAGAATTGTAAGATAGAGTTAGAGGGACATGAGTTCCCTGTTACTTTGTATGTTATGGCCTTAGGAGGGTTCGATGTAGTCTTGGGTATGGATTGGTTGTCTGAGTTTGAGGCTCAGATAGTATGTAAAAGTAAGATGATAAGGTTAAAGTCATTGGATGGTAGTGCGGTGACGGTTTATGGTGATAAGGAGAGTAATGGACTTAATGTCATTTCGATGATAAAAGCCGAGGGTTTGTTAAGGCGAGGGTGCGGTGCCTACCTGGCGTATGTTGTCAACGCTACGGCCGAGACGAAAGAAATGAAGGATGTTCCTATTGTGCGCGACTACCCAGAAGTATTCCCTGAGGATCTTCCGGGGCTGCCGCCGGAGCGGGAAATAGAATTTCAGATAGATTTAATACCAGGAGCCCAGCCCGTCGCGAAAGCGCCTTACCGTCTAGCACCGTCCGAGATGAAGGAATTAATGTCCCAACTGCAAGAACTCCTCGACAAGGGTTTTATCAGACCGAGTGTTTCTCCATGGGGCGCACCGGTTTTGTTTGTGAAGAAAAAGGATGGAAGTATGAGAATGTGCATAGACTATCGTGAGTTGAATAAGCTTACGGTAAAGAATAGGTACCCCTTGCCTAGGATTGACGATCTGTTTGACCAACTGCAAGGTTCGAGTTGGTTCTCACGAATAGATCTCAGATCAGGCTACCATCAGCTGAAGGTGAAAGAGGTAGACATCCCTAAAACAGCGTTCCGAACGCGGTATGGACACTACGAGTTCCTTGTAATGTCATTCGGTCTAACAAATGCTCCTGCAGCATTTATGGACATGATGAATAGGGTGTGTCGACCGATGTTGGATAAGTCGGTTATCGTCTTCATCGATGATATATTGATTTATTCAAAGAGTGAGTCTGACCATGCCGAGCATCTGAGAGAGGTATTGGAAGTTCTGAAGAAAGAAAGGTTGTACGCCAAGTTTTCGAAGTGCGCGTTCTGGTTAAGAGAAGTGCAATTTTTAGGTCATGTGGTTAATCCGGAGGGGATTACCGTGGACCCAGCTAAGATTGAAGCGATAACGAATTGGAAGACTCCGCAGAATCCGACTGATATACGAAGCTTCCTAGGGTTAGCTGGCTACTATAGGAGATTCATCGAAGGTTTCTCCAAGATAGCCGCACCGCTGACCGGTATGACCCGAAAGTCGATAGTATTCAGTTGGGGAAAATTTCAAGAAGAAGCCTTTGAAGAGTTAAAGAGAAGACTCACGCAAGCTCCAATCCTTACTTTACCCGATGGTGATGAGGATTTTGTTGTTTGTGCTGATGCCTCGCATCAAGGGTTAGGTTGCGTGTTGATGCAACGAGGGAAGGTGATAGCCTACGCGTCTAGACAGTTGAAGGTCCATGAGAGTACTTATCCGACGCATGATTTGGAGTTAGCAGCTGTAGTGCATGCTCTTAAGATATGGAGGCATTATCTGTACGGCACTAAGTGTACTATCTATACCGATCATAAGAGTTTAAAGTACTTCTTCGAGCAGAAAGAACTGAACATGAGGCAGAGAAGATGGTTAGAATTGATAAAGGATTACGACTGTGAGATTAAGTATTACCCCGGTAAAGCTAACGTGGTCGCTGATGCGTTAAGTCGTAAGAATGAGGAAGTCCTTGCAACAGTGAAGTCATACAAGTTGATCATGAACCCGAGTCTTTTTGAAGAAATCATCAAGGTGCAGTCTGAAGTGTTAATAGATGAAGGGTTAGTAAAGAAGGAAAGGATTTATGGCCAGCAAGATGAGTTGATGGAAAACACTCATGGAGTTAAGACTAGGTTCGGCCGTATGTGGATCCCACGCCATGGTGATCTTAGAAGTCGAATCTTAGATGAAGCTCATAAGTCAAGGTACTCAATCCATCCAGGAGCTACAAAGATGTACCAAGACTTGAAAAGAGATTACTGGTGGCCAGGATTGAAGAGCGATGTAGTGGATTATGTTGGTAAGTGCTTAACTTGCTTACAAGTCAAAGCCGAACACCAAAAGCCTTGTGGGAAGATGCAACCGCTAGAGATACCTGAGTGGAAATGGGAACACATCACCATGGATTTCATAACTAAGCTACCTCGTACAGCTAAGCAACATGATACCATCTGGGTGATTGTGGACCGTTTGACCAAGAGTGCTCACTTTCTGCCCATACGAGAGGCCATCTCGTCAGAAACGTTAGCAAGCTTGTTCATTAAAGAAATTGTAACTAAGCATGGAGTACCGTTATCGATCGTGTCTGACAGAGATACACGGTTTACTTCGAGGTTCTGGAAGAAATTTCATGAAGCTATGGGGACGAGGTTGAACATCAGTACGGCGTATCATCCTCAAACCGATGGACAGTCTGAAAGGACGATCCAAACCCTTGAGGATATGCTACGTGCTTGCGTTTTAGATTTTGGTGGAAGTTGGGATGATCATCTGCATCTGGCAGAGTTCTCCTATAACAACAGTTACCATTCGAGTATTGGTATGCCACCGTTTGAGATGCTGTACGGTAGACGATGTAGAACCCCGGTGTGTTGGGGTGAGATTGGTCAGAAGGAAATGGGAAGTATAGAAGTGGTTCAAGAAACGTCTTCAAAGTTCGATCAGATCAAAGCAAGAATGAAAGCCGCTCAAGACAGACAAAAGTCTTATACGGATAAGCGGCGACGACCAATTGAGTTTAACGTTGGCGACTATGTGATGCTTAAGGTCTCGCCTTGGAAGGGGATTATCCGTTTTAGGAAAAGAGGAAAGTTGAGTCCGAGGTACATTGGACCGTTCAAGATTGTAAAACGTGTGGGTGAAGTAGCTTACAAACTGGATTTACCCGATGAGTTAGAAGGAATTCATTCAACCTTCCATGTTTCTCATCTGAGGAAGTGTCTAGCTGATGACACGTCTCACGTGCCCTTAATGGACATCGAGGTTGATGAACAATTGAACTACATCGAGCAACCGATAAAGATCGTTGATCGCAAGGAGAAGCAGCTTCGTCACAAGATTATACCCTTGGTCAAAGTGATATGGAAACACCGCAAGGGATCTGATGCTACTTGGGAAGTCGAGGATGAGATGCGCAAGTTTTACCCTAGTTTGTTTATGTAATAGTTAGGTTTCGGGGACGAAACCTCTTTAAGGGAGGAAGACTTGTAACATCCTAAAATTTTTATATTGATAAATAAAAGAAAGTTATGTTTAGTAATTTCACGTTTTAGTTATTTAATGTCGAGTAAGGAACGGGTCTTGGGCTTAGTTATTTTATGAACTCGGCCTGTCTCGACCCGTAGGAAGCCAACCCGAGCCTAACCAAACCCGTAGTATATAAACGAAAGTTCTTGACACTTCCACCATTTTCACCATCTTCCTTCACTTACACCCACCCAAACACTCTCATTTCTAGAGAGAGAAGCTAGAGAGAGAAAGTTCTCAAATCACAATCCGAGTCCACAATCTTGTTCCTAATCGTTTTTGGTAAGTCCCTCTCGAAAATCATCCGTTTTCATAACCATTTTCGACCTCAAATCGAGCAAAAACTCCCATTTTCGTAACTTGAGTCTTCGGGTCAAAAAACCGCCTTGTTTTGGTGTCAAAATGCAAGCTTTTGTGTTTAAAAGTACTAGGAATCGATAGCCCTTTCAATCCCGAGCATTTCCATGTCAAAAACTTCGATTTTGGGTCAAAAATCTGGAAAATCTGGAAAACCCGTGGGTTTCTCCGTCGCCCAGCTTGAAGGAGTCGAATCAGACTCATTCGATCGAACCAGTCGATCGAATCAGTCCATTCGATCGAATGCGTAGATCGAACAAGTCCAGTCGACCGAATAGGGAAGCAACCGAATGGTCTCCAACTCATTCGATCGAATGAGTTTTGTATTCGATCGAATGAGTGTTGTATTCGATCGAACGTGTTGTATTCGATCGAACGTGTTCCTATTCGATCGAACGTGTTCCTATTCGATCGAACGTGTTCCTATTCGATCGAATCAAGCCAGAACCAAGTTGTTTCCAAGATTCGCCTGAAGTGAAGTTCGTTTATGAAATAAATTAAAAACCTAATGGAAAATGTGTTAAGGCGGTTATCGAAAATGAGTAGTAGTAATAGTAGTAGTAGTAATTGATATGTGTAAATATTATACAGTTAGCCGAGCCCAGTTAAAGAAAGGAATTACAATCAACGGCGAGCGTAACAGGATCCAGGTGAGTTTCTAGCCCCATTCCTTGTTATATTTTCGGGGCTGTGTGCATACTTGATGTGTTGTTAATACATTTATCCTAAGTGATAAGTGTATGCCATATGTGATATATGTGATATGTATGAATGATTGCTTGATGGTTCGTGAACGATCTTCGGATATTGCACGTACTGTCAGGTTGTAACGTTATAAAGCCATATGTGATATATGTGATATGTATGAATGATTGCTTGATGGTTCGTGAACGATCTTCGGATATTGCACGTACTGTCAGGTTGTAACGTTATAAATATGGCAAGTATGATATGTATGTTTATGTGTATGAACGTAATAAAGTTAATAAAAGAAGGAAATGACGGTTGTATGGTTGTATGGTTACGAAAAGGGTACCGAGCCCTAATAATACTCGAGGTATGATGTATGGTTGTATGGTAACGAAGAGGGAATCGAACCCTACTAATATTCGAAAACAGGGGACCAGACCCTAATAATATCTGTGATGTTAGGGACCAGACCCTAATAATATCTGTGATGTTAGGGACCAGACCCTAATAATATCTGTGATGTTAGGGACCAGACCCTAATAATATCTGTGATGTTAGGGACCAGACCCTAATAATATCTGTGATGTTAGGGACCAGACCCTCATAATATCTGTGATGTTAGGGACCAGACCCTTATAATATCTGTGATGTTAGGGACCAGACCCTTATAATATCTGTGATGTTAGGGACCAGACCCTTATAATATCTGTGAGGTTATAGGGCGAAAGGCTCTTTAAAACGTATGATTATGAATGAAAAGAAAGTATGTAAGTAAGAAAGAAAGTATGTAAGTAAGAATGAAGGTATGAGTACTTATGTGTGTATGAAAGAAAGTTATGAGGTTGAGTACGTATGTATGTAATAAGGTATTGTATGGTATTGTATGATTAACTAGAACTCACTCAGCGTAGCTGACTTTTAGTATGCACGCAGGTGAGTAGACTGAGACAGCTGGCTTGAGTGGAGGACACATGGCAGAAGACTAAAGCCTGGCATCTGAAGATCCGATATGTTTTATAAGTTACGTTTTGATTTTGAAAGACAAGAGGAATGTTTAAAGACATGATTATGAATTGATATGTAATGTTTTATGAAAGTTTTATATTCCGCGTAAAGTTTTTAATTAACTCTGATATTTAGAACTGTGTTTATGAGTAAATCCAACACGAAAGTAGGGTTACCGGTAACGGGGCCTTACACTGTGTGTCAAGCCAAGTAGTTGCTTTACCTGTAAGTGAAAAAGGAAAAAGATGTAAGAAAATTGCATCTTCAGTAGCAAAAACCAAAATCAAAAAAAAAAAAAAAAACCCGACAAATTAACCGAAACCGAAATGTCGACGAAACGAATCAAAAACCAAAATCGACCCGTCTAGTGCGAAAACTCGGAAGAAACCGAAACCCAACCCGTCTAATGCTAAAACTCGTGTCGGCACGGAAGCTGATCCGAGCCGAAACCTAAACCGATATCATTCAATCTAAAACCCGTTTCAACCCGAACATGTCACTTTTCCTTAAGACACTAACTCACATCGGCCCATGTAGTTAAATTTGTCAACCCATTTTGACCCAATAAGAATGTGAAATTTCAAGTGACCCATTTTGACCCATTTAATTAAAACATATGACCCAAATCAACCCATTTGAATTTTAAAACAATCCAAATTGACCCATTTGGAATGGTTTGGGTCAAGGTTGCCACCCCTCCTAAATAGTTAACAAAAATTTTAGATCACGAGACCCATCACCCAAGTTTATTATTTTGGGTTAACTTTTTTAAGCACAAACTTTTAAAGTCTAGACTCCACAGTCCACATATAAAACCAAAAACATACTCAAAATCAAATCTAACAATTGCTATTCTAATGTTGAAAACCCAATTGGTATTCTAATACTTAAAAGTTACAACCCAAAGTTTTAATTTCGTTCGGGTTGGCCCACAAACCGACCCCATGCAACCCTACCACCAAACTCAACTTGAAAGCTCTAATATAGTGGTCGGGTTAAATATAGTGGTCATGTCTAATGTGTTGAAGATGATTAATCTTAAAAAAAAACTAGTGTTAAAACTCAAAGTGGTTCTCAAAAGAAACCAATCATATATATATATATATATATATATATATATATATATATATATATATATATATATATATATATATATATATATAATTTAGGGTCCCATTTCTACTCGTCCCCTGCCTTGCATTTTTTAGGGGTTATTGGGTGATGGGGTGGCGCTAAATTCAACATTGGTGAAGTCTGAAAGGGTAACCATCCATCCATCCGGGTGATCTAACATGACCAATTGCTAATTGGGTTAACATGAGTACCACTAGTTGAATATATAGGTTAACATGTTAATCTGCTTTAAGATTTATTTTTTATTAAATTCAACATTGGTGAAGTCTGAAAGGGTAACCATCCATCCATCCGGGTGATCTAACATGACCAATTGCTAATTGGGTTAACATGAGTACCACTAGTTGAATATATAGGTTAACATGTTAATCTGCTTTAAGATTTATTTTTTATTAATATTATTTATTTATTTTGAATAACATTTAGATTTTAAAGATAATAAATGCCGAAATTTAGAGTTAGGTATTCTTTATAAATGCTAAATTGATACTTTCTTTAACAATTCATTTTATAAGTGAAATGTACATATGAGTACTTACATGTGTAAACAAAAATAACTTAAAAGACAAAGATTATAAACATGTTCATTTGTTTTTGATTTCGTTGTTCTGAAGCCACTAGGTGTTACCATCTTCATGAATGAAAATAAATCGGGTATACCTAAAACACGGCATGAGATAATGAATTCAATATTTATATTTATATTGCGTAATATAATAAAAATAAAGTATAAAAACATCTAATTTAATTTCTTTGAAAGTTTTACGACTATATATGATACCTGCTCTGTATTTGAAAATACAAGATTTTGCTATTCAAATTGTCACTTCATTTTCATTTTCATTTTATGTTGTTGATAAGATTGCCTATACTATATAAGATTTCTCAATGTTTTGTAAAAGACAAAGAATGTTCTAAAAACTAAATAAATAAAATAGTATGATACGAGATTTGTATGTATGTGGACCATTGTTCAAGAGACCCAGAGCAATAAGAATAAGATAGGGTAGATAACATGAGTGAGGTGTGAGACCACTTCCTCCTCCATTCGTAGCCAAGTACCATTCATTTGTACATTCAATAAGGGAATGGTACATAGAATAATGAGTCAAAAAACTTACAAATATTAATTGGAAAGTGATGAAATACGGATTTGCTCCCCACAAATGGGTTTTAGATCCAGTGAATTAACAGGGTAGGATATGGTTAACTTCTAAAATGATATGAACCTAGTTGCTCAAAGTTCAGTGACGAAGACCTGCAAAACAGACACCGTGAGGTCGTTACAGGAAGGCAAGAGGGGGGGGGGGGGGGGGGTCTTCCCGTAACCACCATCCGGCGTGAGAATAAGTATTGTTCTTTAGAAGATAAGCACTTAAGTAAATTGAGAGAGTACAGTGAGAGTGAATGAATACCTCATGATGATCGAGAGGGTATTTATAGCCGAAGGGTGTGGGAAGGTGATTGGGCCAGCTATCATTTGAGAAGATGCTCTTATAACCGCCTGGACACGTGTCCTCATATGACGGGCTCAGTTTATACGTTGCATGTGCATGTATAACAACCTAGACATGTGTCCCTCTAATATTGGTTAAGGGGTAATATTAACCATGTGCATGGTTATAACGGCCTTGCCAGGTGTCACTGGCTGATTGGCCGAAGGATCACGTATTGCCCAAGAAAGCATCTTGGCAAATTTTCTAGAAGACGATTGGTTACTGTCACACCCCGACCAAAGGCGGAACATGCCGGGGTGCAACGTGTTTGGACAAATACACAAGACACTATTTAAAGTGACAATATTTATTCAAATCATTTTATTTCAACGAATCAGTAATCAACACATCTCGTTCACACAAACAAATTGAATACAAGTAACAATTATATTATTCGTTTTACTAATACCCTAATAGTCTTGGTAACGTTTTCATCAAGTCCTCGAGTCAACAAAAGTCAAACCTGTAACATTTCATAAAATAAAGTTTGTCAACACAAAGGTTGGTGAGCAATTCATAAGTTTGAGCATATAAGTATATAGTAATAAAAAGCCACAAAACTTGTATACAAAACAATAAATAAAAGCAACAACTTGGATAAATTGACAATCGCTAATAGAATTACGTTAGCGCCACCTAGCTACGAGGGGTTGCCAAGTAGTCTAGGATTTAATAGAATATCGTTAATTACATTACGTTAACGATACCGTGCTATAAGAGAATACCAGATAGATCACGGATTTATAGACTTCCCCATGACTGAAAGCGATAAACACATAGGCACATAGCATGTAAGCATAGAACACCAAATCAAGCAATTATTCAAGTAAAGTATACAATCACGTTTGTGGATTTAAAGATTCAAGTAATTGAAGCATTTAGTTTGATAAGTATGAAATGTCACCCCAAAACGAAAGATGGAAAAAGGGGTATGAAAGTACTCACCTCGATTGATGAGCCGAGAAATAATTAGATAAATAAATGAACCTCGAACGGTAAACGAACAGATCCGACTTGAAAAGATAAACACCTTAGCTAAAATAAATGATGTAATATATATTAATGAACTAGAAATCATAATGAAACTATATTGGAAACATTGAACGAGGAGGTTCGGTTGTTAAATCCGGTTACCGGTTAGTTTGTTATTGATTAGAGACTCGTACTTAAATGATAATTAATATGAAAATAATATTATTTTATTGGCTTTTAAATAACTAATCCAATATTAAATAGCAACGAGATGGGTTTTAAATCAAGAGTTCGGTTTTATAAGAATGAATTGATATTAAAGTTTATAATAATATTATTAATGATAATAATAGTAATTATAATAATAATTCTAAAAAGATATGTTAGATATATATATATATATATACGATAATAATGATAATAATAATAACAATAATTATTTTCTACAATACTAATAATAATAATAGATACAGAATAAAGGTCTTGGTATTAATTAAAGTGTCGTTGATAGAAATAATAATAACAACAATTAATATTGAATATAATAATGATAATAATATTAATGATAAATAAGTATAATAGTAAGTTATATGTAATAATACTAATAATAATTTTTACGTAGTGATATTAGTATTAATAGCAACAATAAATTTTATTGTATGAAAAGATACTACCAAAACCGGCTAGGACGAGACCCGAACCCGAGACCTCTCGTTCAACAACTTATGTACAAACCAACCGAACCAAAATAATTAAACCCAAGAACTTATTATATCCATTTCCCGGGTGTTCATCTTTTACCCAAAACAAACCAACTCAGTACCCAAATCAACCCGTTTCAAATTATATAATCCAACAACATAACCGATTTTTTTAACGGTTTAAATCTGACAATCTCTATACGAAAATAACAATACCAAAACTCGAATTAACTTTACCTATTATATGTTTGCGAGTCGTCGGAGATGAAGGCTGTCGGAGATGAAGAAACAAAGGGTCGCCGGGGCCAAAATCTGGCCGCCGGAAAAACGTATAAGAGAGAGAGAGAGAGAACGGCGAGAGGGAGAGAGAGAGAGAGACGATGCGAGAGAGAGAGCAGAGAGAGAGACGACGCGAGGTAGAGAGAGAGCAGAGAGAGATAGAGAGACACTGAGAGTGAGGGAGGCACGACGGGCCGCCGGAGAGCCGAGGCTGGCCAGAAAAACGAGGCGAAGTGGGAGGGGGTTAAGCGGCTGCTGGAAAACGTAACCAAAGAGGGAAAGAAGGAGGTTGCGGCTGGGTTGGTGCGTCAGAGGGGTGGTGGCCGGAGGCGGTGGTGCTCGCCGGAGGCGGCGGCGGCTGCCGGCTGGAAAGAGAGAAGAAGATGGGGGGCGATGATGATAATAATGTTAGGGTTAGGTTATCTTTTCCTTTTTATATGCATAACATATTTTCAAAACTGGCCCCTCAAGTTTCAATCGTTGTTTAATACGAGTTTAAAGGTTTCCAAAGTTTATAACGAGTTTACGAAAATTCGTTTGAACCTCTTATGTTTTTCTTAACAACACTATATTATGACAATCATCGGTTTATTTAGATTGAGGTCTAAAGTATTATCATTTAATAATTTAAATAAAGTTCTAATAAAATGTTGTGTCGGTTTTACAAAATAAAAGTTTACAACAAGAAAACAATTCGAGGCCCGAATTTGACGAATGTCACAGTTACTGACAGCTGTCCCAAAGCATTACCTCGTGGTTATTTATGCGGAAGGGTATTCCTTCTTGTGGATGACTCTTGGGGGTGCTAGGATGCTTCTGCATGTGCTATGAGAGTGTTTCTTCCTCAAATGATTATGCGGATGATTCATATGTCCCGCGGGTGCCTTATGAGGGACATCTGATTGACCTGCGGGTATTCCTTAGGGTATTTGGGTCTTTTTGGTACCCTACCTCTATAGAAAGTTATTTCCCACTTAACTTTTTTTTTTAATTCTACTTTATTTAATAGCCAACAACAAACAAAATAAACTAAAACGGCCTAGCAGAAAGCTAGAATACAAACAAAGATGAAAAACAAAGAAACAAGATCAAATAAGGGTCGATCCGAATACCCCTAAACAAGATATTAGACATGCATACACTTATTATAATGCGTGAAAGTTAATATTATATGCAAGATAATCATTTACCTATATATCTACCTTAAAGTTATGTTTAGTATGACAAAACAGATGCACGACAAAAAGTTTGCTAATATGTGACTAACTACTTGTGATATGTTTATGTACTATCCACATACGTGAATCATGATACGCGAACATGTTGTCATGGAAGCCATAGCTACACTAGCGTGGTCTCGCGTGTGTTAATCAGTTAATGGGCGTGAGAGTTTGAGAGATGAACGTATGAATATGCGTGTGAATTTAATTTTTGGGCCGACCAATAACACATGATCTAAGACTTTTGCAAAAAAATCCAAAACTAAGAAAAAAGAAATCATAAGTTTTGCACATATGACAAAATTTGTATATTTCGTACACAAATGACACTATCGTCATATCATTTTCCGTTGGGTATGAAAGTATACGATCGATTGTTATTTTCAATTACGTTAAACTATACTTATTATATTGATGCATGAATATAATAATAATAATATAAATGATAATAATAATAATAATAAAACAATTATTACTGTTTTTATTAGAGCATTCTCGACATATCATTTGTCTCTGTAATTACACTAAAAAAATTACTTTTCTTTCTCATCTTGATTAAATAGTTTATTTTTATACATTTACCATACTTTTTCTTTCTCATTCATTCACAACAACTTTCAATAAATATTAAAAAATTATAATGTATGAACAACGTTTCTCTAAATTCACTCATTAACAGTAACATTTTATCTCTTCTTCACTAACAACCATTTACAATCACACTCTAAAAAATACATGACACCCTTACATAATTTGGAGAAACTATTGTGAATGCTCTTATATAATGCACACTACTCATGGGTGCAGTTACTGTACGCTTATGCCTTAACGTACGGTAGGTACACGAGACGCTCAAAGGCAAAAAACAAAGGCAAAAACCTAAAACGCTCACAAAACTTAAACACTCAGCAAACGCTCAAAAAACAGTCTTCGTGAAAAAAGTGAAAAATTGATCAATCAACCATCCAAAACTGTTTTTTTCGGTGAACCATTGATTGATTGGATATGTATTGACGATTCCGATATGTTTGGATGTGATTTCAAGGATCGATTCGTGAAAAAATCGATTCACGTACGTAATGCACGTTAAGGCATTATTGTATTGAATATATTCCCCATAACTCATAACCATTTACAACCACACTCTAAAAAATAGATGACACCCTTACATAATTTGGAGTAGCTATTATGAATGTATTATATAATGTGCACCATTAATGCACGGTGGCGTATCCAAATAAAAGTTTATAGGTTATAAAATTTTAAGCGCCGGTTATCAATAGTTAACTACTAGCATTTTTTAGTTCGGCTCTAGTTATACAATAAAATTAATAAATATATAACCAAATTTCGATCCAACTTTTATTTTGAGAAGACATTCCATGACATTCATCTCTCTCTCTCTCTCTCTTTTGAGGTAGCAAATGGGTTGGGTTGGGTTGGGTTGGGTTGGGTTGGGTCGAACATGTCATGGGTCAAAACATGTTTGGGTCAAAATGAGTCAATTAAATTTAATTTGGGTCGGAACATGTTATGGCCAGAACGAGTATCGAGTTTTTTTTGGAACAATGATAATGGCGGAAACATTTTAGGTTTTATAGATTTTTTGTTTTTTATTTAAATTTTGAGTTATAATTTTTTTTATTAATTTTTGAATTTTTTCTATGAAGTTTCCTATTAAGATAAAAAAAAACCCTTAGAAAAATACTCAAAAATAATAAAAAAATATCATAACTCTTAATATAAATCAAAAACAAAAAAAAGTAAAAAAATAAAATAAAATGTTTCCTCCGTTGTCCTCATTCTATTAAAAAAACGATACCGAAAAATTCAACAAAAATGAAATAAAAAGCCAAAATCGAAAATCAAACAATCAATCGAAGTCGATCAAAATGAAACTAAAAAAACTGAAACCGAACAAAAACGGCCAAAAACGACTCCGGAATCGAACGAAAAGAAACAAAAACCCAACCCGTTCTATGTGAAAACTCGCGTTGGTTTGAAACCTGAACCGAACTCGTTCCAATATGAAACATGTTTTCGTGCCGAAACCTGTCTCATGCGAAAACTGTTCCGATCCAAAACTTGCCAAATTTCCTTATGACACTAACTCACATCGACTAATTTCTTTGAATTTGTCGACTCATTTTGACTCGAAAATAACAAGATGAAATTTCGTATGACCCATTTTGACCTATTTAGTTAAAAATTATGATCCAAACCAACCCATTTAATTTTTAAAACTACCCAAATTGACTCAATAGAAATGGTTTGGATCAAGATTGCCCACCCTAATCCCTCCCTATAGGTGTTCGAGAAAAAGGAAAAATCGAGTTGAACCTCTAGATGAAACTAAGGGAACCTTAGACCCGATGAAGCTAAATACTCAAAACCCTGAAATCCGTTTTATCATGGTTTGATATTTTGGATTACATTTCTATATAATATACCCCCTTGTAACTTAATTGAATTGTGTCTATACGCTATGTTTTAAAAACCGGTATTTACCTTATACCGGATTGGACTAAAAAATGGTACAACAGGTTGAACCGGGCTATACTGGAAGGTTTAACCGGTTGAATAGTTTACCTTATAATTTTCTATAAATGCAACTTCAATCCAAAAATAACCTAAAAATAAATGATTTCATTACAAAAAATAATTCAAAAGTTAATTCATATTAAAAAAGTAATGCAAAATCACCCAATTTTAAAAAAATAGTCCTAAAATTTACACGTTTGAATGTTAACTGTTGGGTTAAAAGTAATTTTGAAAATAATATGGACCGCAAATATTAAAAATTTTCTTGGATTTAAAACCGGTTTGCCGGTAAAACCGGTATTTTAGCTAAAAACCGTTGGTACAATAATCTAGAAAACCGGCCAAAAATATCGGGCTTAAAATTTCGGCATGCTATGCGAAATACGGTTTAACCGGCCGGTTTGAACCGGTTTTTAAAACATTGTCTATACCTGTGTACAGTAGAAACTCGATAAATTAATACTCGATTATTTAATAAACTCTCTAAGATAATATCTTTTGCCGGTCCCGACTCGGGGATAGGGTGCTAAATTAATAATTCGCTAAAATACATTTTTGATAATTTCTTTAGACCTCATATAAAATATAAATTAATAATTCCTTATATATAGCATATTGCATGAATGATTTATGAATGTTTCTTGAAAAATGACTCAATTGTCTTTTGTTTTTTGTTGAAATCAATTTCCCCTTGAATTTCTTCTCTCATAATGCTCTTCGAATCTCGTCTGTCATTGTTGTTTTTTTCACACATTTAAGATGAGAAGGCATGTTGTGTGTATGATTTGTTTGTGTTAACCTATTTTGATCTTGTATTTATATAGAAAATATTTTTAATGTCCATAAAGTGATACATTGAACACAAGAAACATAATGAGGTGGGAGATTGAAGGTTTATTTCAAATTGGGTCGTTCATTTGATATACATGCATTGTATACAATAATTAAGTGAAAGCTTAAAAGGTGTTTGTAAACTAAGTATTCTACTATAAATTAATAAAATATTAATTAATATATAAATTAATAATTATTAATTTATCGATTAATTAATAACTCTTTTAATTAATAAATTTTGATGATACCAAGTATATTATTTTATAGAGTTTCTGATTAAATCTTGGGCTAAAGATTTTTCTACTAGAATATGTGAGAAACGGTTATGTATAAAAAAATAAAAAACCATGATTGATAATGTGAAGTATCAATCATGTCTTTTGTATCATAGTGTCCAGAAAATCAAAATCAGAAATGTTTACTATTATTTTCAAAGAAGACGCTCTTTATTGTGTCCCATGTATAAAACATGTATATTTATGTGTGTATAATTGCCTTAACTAAATATCTAAGTTATTATAGATGTACGTGTACCCATTGATTATTTTGTTCCGCTAGGTTATTCTAAATCATAATCACCTAATAGTTAGTTTTACCAGTGCAACTGTTTTTACCCTCAGACATTTTTAGTATAACCATTCCAACCTTGGCTGGGTGATAAAGGCTCTTTCCTTTGAGAGTGAAGACCATGTAGACGAACAACGTAAAATTTACGTAGCCATTTATGGTCAAACCTTTCTAAAAAACACACCTTTTTTTATGTAGACAAACAAAGCAAAATTTACTTAATGAAGTTCAAACTTCAAATTAACATCTTTTCAACTAATTCGAATTGCATTGGTCTTTAAAAATATTATCCGTAAGTCCGTAACCTGAATAATGTGTAACTAGATACTAGATAGCAAGATTTGGTTTCTAATACTTGTACACCGTTATGTTAATACTCCTTTAAAATGAATGTTTAATAACTTCTTCATATCTAGTATCTTAGTTTCGCACGCCTATTGGAACAACATAAAAAAAATCGATTTTTATAACAATAATACGCTATACCATATCAAGTTACACCTATTAAACTGTGTGCACTAATAAGTGAATGTAAAAATGTCAAGTATCATAGTCACGGGTCCGTATAACTTTATATAACAATATAAATATATTATTATTTTAAAAATCAAAACCTAGTTGAATATATTATTTAAGAGAATAAATAAACAGAATATAAATTTACAACAGAAAAAAAATGTCGACTTGTCGATTCTTGTCAATTTGGATGAAAGACAAAAGAATTGTGTAGTTATTTGTGGTGAAAGCTAAACCCCATGTTTGCATCTGGTCTTTTCAGTCATTCGTACTATTTCAACTCTACCAAATGACTCTGCAGCTGCATATTTACCAAACTGTCCCTAATTTAGTATTGTTATTCATCATATTTAATCCTAGTTTGTATTGTTATGAAAATAACCATTTTTATCCTTTTGTCATATAACGCCATCCATTGCAAGATATCACATGTATCTATTAGAGGTACAAATGAAGCCAACTGTTTGATAAAGCTTCAACCATTTGGCCAGGTAAATTTAAGAGAACTCAAAAGTTAGACTCATTCCGAGGGTAGTGAGTAGGACAGACGGTGGCAAGTGGCTTTTTAAGGAGCTTAGAGCATCTACAACAAGGAAGTTTTCATCTTGTTTGAATCTACCTGGTAACATGGCAGACAAGCATATATAACCAACTTCACCACGGCCCCACTTTCTCTCTCCTTCCTCACATACACATATATAAACACACACTATATATATATATATATATATATATAGTTTTAATATCTTTTAATTGGGTTTGTAGATGTTTGTTGTTGTGGGAAAAAAATGGGGTTTTTGAGAAAAAAATTGGAATCGAAGGTGGCGATGATGTGTCGGTCTGTATGAGTATGTTGGTGTAGATGCTCTAATAGATGTAATAATAAAACCATTGTTGATATCACCAATGTGACTAAACTATCTAAAGTACACATAGATGTGTCAAACTTCGCTGTTGGAGGAGTCCTCATTCAAGAAAGTTGCCTCGATGCAGTTCATTTCATAAGCTTAACAACGCGGAGAAAAAAAACGCACAATCCAAGAAAAAGAAATGGTGGTTGGCTGCATTGTATATATATGCACGTTGGGACACTATACCTTCTCGGATTGATTAACATTTGTTATCAAGACTAACAACATTGCCACTAGTTAATTAAGAAGCTATGGCTAAAGCAAGTTAGATGGTAGTACTTTGTAGTTGAATTTGATCATCACTTGGAGCATAGACCAAGAAAAGTAAATGCAGTGTTCCGATGTTGTAAGTGGCATAGCAGAATTTGCCACCATTGCCTAGCTAGAATTCAATCTTTAAGATCTAGTTAATGAAAAACTGGAACATAGTACTCACCTTCTTCCTTCCCACAAAAATCCGTCACGAGGGCCACCTCATCACTAGCGGGCGGTAACACTGATTCCATACCTCCCGGTCTAATAATATTAGTGTTTTTCTTGAAATAAAGTCCAAAAGTAAAGAGCCGCAGAAAAGGGTGATTTAGGAAATATATTCTCATTTGGATGTAGAAAACATTACTATAGAGGGGAGGAGGGGTAGAAGACGACCGAAATTGACTTGGGATGAGAGGATTAGGCATGATTTGATAGACCTAAACCTCTCCGAGGACATGGTTGAGGATAGGAATTCGTGGAGAAGTAGAATTAAAGTTAAGGATTTTTAGAGAGAATTAAATACCTTAGGGCTTAGACTTAACTTATTTAGGTCACATACCATAATGGTATTTCCCTTACATATTTTATTATTATTAGTATTAGCTTTTATATTGCGGTTAAACTGTGACCTTTTTATTAATATTATTATAATTAGTAGTAGTTTTTTATATAACTGTTAAACTTTGATTTCCTTTTTTGCTTCATACACATGTTCTTAGAGCCGAGTGTCTCTCTGGAAGCCACCTCTTTATTCCTTTGGATAGAGGTACGGTGTGCCTACATCCCACCCTCCCCAGACCCTACCTATAGCTCTGCTGTCGGTGGGATTTTACTGGGTATGATTGATTGATTGATTGATTGATTCTCATTTGGATGTGTCGATAACAAAAAAGAAAATCAAACCCCACCATATTGAGCTTTAATTATGGACACTTGCTCTTTGTTTCTTCTTCTCTTTACTCTCCCTCTTCATAAATGTCTTCCATCTTCTTTGGCTTATTAACCTCACCATCAACCTCATTAACACAAAGGGGTCCTCTTTATCTTCATTAGTCATTACCATACTCTTCACATAAACCTTCCACACCCATCTATAACACACATTCTTCTTACTACTTATATATTTTTAACACTCAGTTTCAGTTTCTTGATCATGGGTCTGCTTACAATTCACACTTTTGCCTAATATCAGGTCAAATTCTTACCTCTTTTTAATAGATTTTCCTCTTGATATTATTGAATGTTATTAATACTTTTTGCAAAAAATCATCTATTTTGTTTAAATGATAATAATACATCATTGCTCAATAATCTGGATTCTTAGTTCCTACCAATTTCTTGAAAAAAAAAATATTGTTTTAATCCAAAGTATAGTTTCTTAAGATTTTTATTCTCTTCAATCAAGATTCTTTGTTATGCATGAGTTTAACTGGTTTTAAAATACTGTTTATTATACAAATTTTTTAATGGCATTTTTATTACATTTAACTAGGAAAATCAAGTGGCTTCTTAATTTATTAAAATTTGGTAAGAAAAGATTTGTTCTTGAACTTTTTTCTTTTTTATGATATGTCAACCTCACTTACAACACTTTATCAAGATTTCCATTTCCAGTTCTATGTACATTGTTGGATTTCAATTTATTAAACCACCAAATTCATAAACTTTTAATAAAAACTGTCATGAATGATTGAATTCTTGCAGGAGTGAATGCTTTTAGATTTATGACAACCAAACATATACAATGCAATTTGAGTTTCTTGATTGTTACCATAATCAGTTTTTACCGTTAATGGCAAGAAAATCCCCAAAATGCCCTCCTGCGGTTGAAACGAGTCAAATCGGTTGTGTGTGGAATGTTGGTGGTATGTTTGACTTTGACCACCACCGCCACGGCCATCCTCACCGGAAGCTGCTGTCAAATGAGAGCCAGGGGAGCAAAAGTCTTCCAGGTGAGTTCAGTTTAGTGAACAACTGAACATGCATTGTTAGAAATTCATTTTGACCGTTGAGGTCAAACCGACCGGTTTAAGATCTCAAATTTATAAATCATCATCATCATCATCATCGTACTCAGTATATCCCACCAATAGCAATGCTATGGTAGGGTCTGAGGAGGGTAAGATGTAGACAGCCTTACCTCTATCCCATAGGGATAGAGAGGCTGCTTCCGGTGAGACCCCCGGCTCGATAGTAGTTTTGAATCAAGCCTTGGACATAAGACACATAACACTCAATCATCGGGACACCGGCTGATTGGTGCATGTGCCCTTGTCTTTCGGCTATCAACGCCACCACATGATGCCTGATTAACCTTCCGCCACTTTTAACGTTATTTTCACGTGATTAGTAAAATAACGTCAAAATTAGTGCAATTTTACTTTTGCCCACCCAAGGGTTCACACATATATACATTATATGTGCGCACCGCAAGCAGGGCGTCTCAAATTTATAAATATAAGAAGATATTTTTGGGGAAGATTTTGATAATGTAATTGATTATTTATGGGATGGTACAAAAAGATTAGTTTTTGTACTCAATTTGTATAAAAATTGTTATTCAACTTTGAATTTGATAAGGTCATAGGTTGACTTCAAAAGTCAAACTGAATGTTGGATTTACTGGTTTCTAATCTTTCAGGAGCTGAACATGAAAGGAGCCAAGTACGAATGCTGACGTTTGATGAACAACTTAGAAGCATTTATGTAAGTACAATATTCCACTTTTAATCAAGGGTGTGAATTTAGGACACAACTATTTGTGGGTTTGGGCTTAGTTCAAACGGGTCGGGTCGAACCTAATGGGTTCTTGGGTTGACCCGTTTAACCCATCTGCATATAAAAACGGTTGTTTTTATGTAAATTGGAATATTTTAAATATAATCGCTTCAAGAAAATAAAATAATATGTAAATTTAGAATTTTTAAGTGTTAAGCAAAAAGAAGTAACACTCTTTCTTCAGATTTTACGGGTCATGTTTGACACGTTTAGCAGCCCTATTTGAATCTTTAAAAGAATGAATTAGATTATGAACATGTATTTCAACCTTTTCAGATTAAATCAAAGAAGAAAACTGCAAACGTGAACGGATCTTTAAAGAAAGAAGAAGCTTGGAAGAAAACAATGGAGAAATCTTTTTGGAAAAAGATGAAATCCCGATACGAGAACTTGAACAAGAAGAGGGAAAACACAAACGCGGTTTTGAAGCCTAGTCAACGTGTTGTGGAAAGCGTGATGGATATAGGGTGTCAATGCTTGCATTTGCAAGCTCATCAAACCACACATGTTTCATTTAATGATGTTAGAAAAAAGCTTAAAAGCCCAAAAAAGTTAAACATCTTCAAAAAGATGAAACCTTGTGGTGAAACTGATGAACCCGGTTCAAAAACAGAAAACTTATCGTTGGTACCGTACTCTAACCATCAAGAACCGGAAGTCTTTATGGAAGCTAGACGACACCTAGCCGAAAGGCTAAGGCTAGTGGCTTTGGGTTCACGTGTGGGTGAGCCTTCGGGCTCTTCATGTATACAAGTGCCAAGAACCTTGGAGGGGATATTATTATCGTCTCCTATACACGAGTCAATGGTCGCTCTTGAACTAGAAGGAACCCATGGAGAGAAAAGTTTGCAAAAGATGTGGAGTGGCTCAAGCCTGTCAAAGCAGGATGAGAACCCGAGCCCGGTGTCAGTTCTTGATTCGTTTTTTTCAGATAATATCAGCAGTCCATCGAGCACCATCGAATCATGTATGTATACATACAAAAGTTTTAAGTTTAATTCATTTATTATAACAAATTGTTTAATGTTTATCATCTTAACCTGTGACCCATTGGCAGTTGAACTTCATATTCAACCACGTCGGCTTGATTTTGAAGAACACTCGTCGCAAACTTTGTCTCCATCACGAAAAACTGGTTTAAGTTTGTATTCTGGAGACCACGGTTTCATATCTTCATATGTTAATGATTTGTACCAAATTTCTCAGTCAAACTGGGAGGACTTTTTAGTAACGGATTACGCGTATGAATCATCGTCTGACCTTCAAGTCCTCCATGATTATGTCAAGGAAGTGTTGGTCGGTTTACATTCAAAAATAACATTATTTGGATCACGGGTTAAGCCTTTTTCGTTGGAAAAAGATGTGATCGACACGGTCATTGACCAAGTTGACTGGCATAACGGTCAACCTGTGGGTCCACGGACGCTAGACCAACTGGTCAGGAGGGATATAGCAAAAGGTGGACCATGGTTAGACACTTTATCAGATAGAAATGATATTGTGGTTAAAGTTGCAGACGAAATTCTTGAAGAATTGGTCATAGAAACTAGTCTTGATATTTGTTTCTGAAGCGGTGTTGACTTTTAGTTTGACCTGTTGGTCTGGAGTCGCGTCTCATGGTCCGTGCCTGATCATAGGTTCAGACAGGTCTCGCCCAGCATATCGACTAACGGGTTATGTGTTAGTGTTATAGAGACAAGTCCTAGCTATTATAGTTGTTTGGTCATTTTTTTTTTGTGGGATATAAAACCTATATGTATAAATCAAAATAAGGGTTGTTGTAGTATATGTTTTCTAATGTATATTGTTACCATGACTTAGGGCTGATCAACGAGCCAACAATATCAACGTGTAGCATGCTAATAATTAAAGACTTTTTTTTAACATCAATATATATAAAGACTTATAACAGAATTGAAATAAAGGGAAATAAACAAATTAATGGATCACAAACTGAACATGAAAATGGAAAAGGGGTGTGTTTTGTTGGTGTTACGTGTAAAAGAGAACTTAGAATAATATTAGACTTACACTCAACAAATTCACTCAAATTATAACAAGAATGGTTTAAGCATAAATAGTAGCATAGTACAACTAAATATTAACTTCACTGGTCCAGATCCTGAAGATGAGACCTTTGTTTGACCCGACCAATATTTAAACAGTTATGAAATTATCTCCTTCGTAGTCTTCTCATCCAACGACATCAAATCTTGAAAACCCATGTGTTTCTAGCTTTCCTGATAAACTACAAAAATGTGTAAATAATGCTATGTGATAGCCTTCTCCTCAAATTAGAATTCACATCGTATGCAACGTATACCAACTATTCAAATATTGAAACATAGAGATGCTTGTTAAATCACAACCCTATCACAAAGAGATGTTTCTTCAAATCGATTTTTTCAAGAGGCTACCATATTATTAGATATTATTAATTAAATCTTGAAACAACTATCAAAACGAAGCCAAACAATTATAGCCCCAATGATTACAATCAAACCTAATCACATAATGATAAAGCTCGCAACTCACTGACTTTAGAACATACTAAAACTATCTCTAAAACACTCAACTTACTTTGAATCCATTACACAAACACAATGATGACTGGCGAGAAAACCCTTATCCTCTAAACTCTAAAGAGGTCTAGCAATCTAAAGAGATCTCACAATACTCATTATGTAACTAGTAATAAACTAGCGATAGAATAGGATATGAGTACATGGGGATGTTTCAATGTGAAGTCAATCCACTTCGTAAGAGACACCTTATATACATATATCTACAAATTCCCAAACTCAACCCTTCAACAAATCCACATCCTCCATTAAGCCCTTCAAAAATATCATATTCCAATCCAATTTTTGTATAGATTCATAAAACCCACAAAGAATTCCATGACACACAACCAAGGTGCAAATGAGTCGAGTCGTCTCAAACCTCGACTAGACTGTGAGCTTGGCTTGTTTAACTCACACAAAGCTTGAGCTCGAGCTCGAGCTCACTCGCATCGATATCTAACTTTACATCTCAAACTCAATTCGTGAGTAGATTTTGAAGCTTGAGCCCGGCTTGTTAATATATCTTAACTAATTTTTATATATTTATAATTATCTTACATACATTTTTTTCGATTATAATTTATATATAACATAATATATATTATATTACTAGACGGGTGCCCGCGCGATGCGGCGGGAACCAAAATTATAGTAATCATGTAATAATTGTGAATGTTCAAGGTTCTTTGGAAACCGTGAAAATGTTTGAACCAATCATCACTTTTGGTCAGCCGGTTTCCGAATGTTTAAACCATAGCAACCGGTTTGGTTTATGGTTTATACAAAAAATTGACCATATAAAACCGGACTGGACGGTAAACTTATTATTGAAGCTCAATGCGCGAAACCAAACCATTAGTAACGAAGTTTAAAGTTTTTACGGTTCAATTTCGGTTCTCAATAACAAAAAATCGAACCATCAGTTTGGCTCACGATATAACTTAGAAACCGTTAAAACCGAATTGTGAACACCTATATGTAATATGCTAATTTTTTTTTTTTAAATTATAGCAATACCATACTCAAATTGAAGACAATAAAATGCTCATTTTTATGGTGCAATATTTTATAAAAAATATTAACGTATGTAAAAGTTATGGCCGTTGGAAAATAATTGGTGGGAAATTATTTACAATTAAAATTAAAATGAATATATAGGTAAAGATAAAGGTCCAAAGTACTACTATTTCTTAAATTTACAAAATTTGTTTAAAGTTGAGGGACAATGTTGTGACATATTTTCTAATAGACAAGTTTGTCCCTCTCTTACATGCTATATAAGGTGTATATTATGCATTAAAATTTGTAAATCCCTTAAAATTAAGGTGTCTTAATTTGCCATTCTTTCATATATTATATATAGTATAGATTTAGTTATTCTTTTCATAATAATATATACAAATACATATATTATAAAACAATACTGATGACATGCTCGTTTAGGTTCACGAGTCAGTTCAGGCTCGTGCTCATTTATTAAAAAGTTACTTATAAGCTCGAGCTCGAGCTCGAGCTCGGGCTCATTTAAGCTCAAATCAATTGAAGTTTTTTCACTAGCCAATGTAAAGTAACTCGCAATCTTAATTTTAATCTTAATTAACATCCTAGGGTCTTAAATCTTAATCTTAATTAACATTATTGCAAATTAAAGGGTCCAAACTCCAAACAATATCAAACTTATCAACTTCATCCGTAATTAGGGCATTCACTTCCCGCCAATCATCGTCAAAACCCTAGCCTTCATAATAATAAACCCTCAACTCAACACCCACCTCCATTTCCATTTCATTCAAATCAATGGAGCCTGAAGCCGTTAAATCAAACCTGGTCCTCATCCTCGACTACGGGTCCCAGTACACCCACCTCATCACCCGTCGCATCCGCAGCCTCTCCGTCTTCTCCCTCTGCATCTCCGGCACCGCCTCACTCAAATCCATCACCGACTTAAACCCATCTGTTATCATCCTCTCCGGTGGCCCTCACTCCGTCCACGCGCCTCACGCGCCTTCTTTCCCAGATGGGTTTGTCGAGTATGTGGAGAAAGCTGGTGTCTTTGTGTTGGGTATTTGTTATGGGCTGCAGTTGATTGTGCAGAAGCTTGGTGGGGTGGTGGCTGTTGGTGAGAAGCAGGAGTATGGGAGGATGGTGATTGAGGTTGTGAAGGATTGTGGTGGGTTGTTTAAGGGGAAGAAGGTTGGGGATAAGCAGGTGGTGTGGATGAGTCATGGCGATGAGGCGGTGAAGCTGCCGGCTGGGTTTGAGGTGGTTTCGAGGAGCGAGCAGGGCGGGATTGCAGCGGTGGAGAATCCGGGGAGGCGGTTTTATGGGCTGCAGTATCACCCGGAGGTATATTTTTTAAATTAGTGATGTGGGATGTTGGTTTAGCTGGATTGATTCTTGTTTGTTAAGTATGTGTAGTTGTTTGTTTGAAGATATATAAATGTAGAGACTACCAAGACACAATTTAGGGGTGTGCATTGGTCGGTTTTGGGCTCAAACCGAACAAAAAAGCGATAATTCGATTTGGGCTGTAAAATATTGGCAAAAAATAATGAATTTGGGCCTGAATCTTTTGTAAATTAATAATTAGTTGATTTTTATACATTTGAGCTAAATATTTAGGTAATACTAGTTATTAAATTCTTAATAAATTGTGTAAAATTCAAAAATGAAGATGAAAGTCTATTAAATTGGTTCGATTCGGTTCATTTTTTCGCTTTTAATTACACGGAAAATCGAAACTGAACTGAAAGTTCGGTTTTTTAGTTAAAGATTGGTTTTTCCAGTTTCATGTGCACCCCTAAGCCACAATATTTGATTGTTCTGGTTTTAATAAGCATGTGGTGCATCACATAGGTTACCGGGGCATTTCTAATTTAAAGACAATAAAAAGAATATTTAGATGATATGTTAAGCTCACTTTTTAACACTAAAATAAGATATTTTATTCATCTCTGTTTAGATTTGGTCAATTGATGGTCTACTTTGTATAAATACTTAAACCTGTTAATCAACGGTCAGATTTGTTCAACTGATGGTTATTTTGTTCAATCGAATTGAAAATTTCAGACCCATTGTAATTGATGGTTTATTTTTAAAACCAAGTTGTGACCTATTTGGTTTTCTTTCATTTTTTTCATTTTGAAACAACAAATTTAATTGGTTTATATCTTTTAATAAAATAAAGGTGACCCATTCACCCGAGGGGATGGAATTGCTCCGCCATTTTCTTTTTGATATATGTGGAGTGACTGCTGGATGGAAGATGGAAGATGTAATGGAGGAAGAAATAAAAGTAATCAAAAGTATGGTGGGCTCTGACGATCATGTCATATGTGCGTTATCCGGTGGTGTAGATTCCACCGTCGCAGCCACTCTTGTACACAAAGCCATTGGCGATAGGCTGCATTGTATCTTTGTTGATAACGGTTTGTTAAGGTCAGATTACTTGAGCCACATTTTCATAAGTTCAATTGTAAAGTTTTTAAAATTTTGGTTATGTGTTTGGTTATAGATACAAGGAGCAAGAACGAGTCATGGGAACCTTTAACAAAGATCTTCATTTGCCTGTTACTTGTGTTGATGCATCGATTCAGTTTCTTAGCGAATTGAAAGGAGTGACGGATCCCGAGAAAAAGAGGAAGATTATTGGGAAGGAGTTTATATCAATCTTTGATACGTTTGCTCATGATTTAGAGAAGAAATTGGGGAAAAAACCAACATATTTGGTTCAAGGAACTTTGTACCCGGATGTGATTGAATCTTGCCCGCCACCTGGAAGTGGAAGAACTCATTCGCACACAATTAAAAGTCATCATAATGTTGGTGGGCTTCCTAAAGATATGAAGTTGAAGCTCATTGAACCGCTTAAGCTTCTTTTTAAGGATGAGGTTTGCATAAAGATTGAACTTTTTTATAAATTATTAGTAATAGTAAATTGAGCCTTTATAATACTATTTTTATGTAGTTTTCATTCACAAAAGTTGGATCTTATTAATAAAAGATTATTTATTTGGATTGTTATGATGAAACTGGGACTAATTCTATTTAGTTTCCGTTCATAAAAGTTGAATCTTTTTACCAAGTATTATTATATTATAATGAAAGTGGGAATAACTCTTGTGCAGTTTCCGCTCATAAAAATTGAATTTTAAATAATATTATTATTTTGAGTCATTTAATAGAAACTGGGAAGAATCTTGTAGATTTTGATTATAAAAATTGAATCTTTTTTCAAAAATATGATTTATTTGAACCATTCTGATGAAATTGGGCATATTTTTATGTAATTTTTGTTCTTTTGAAGGTTCGGGAGCTCGGAAAGATTTTAGATGTTCCAGTGGCGTTTTTGAAGCGACATCCATTCCCGGGCCCAGGCCTTGCTGTGAGAATCCCGGGTGATGTTACTCAAGGAAATGCATTGGATATTCTTCGCCAGGTATAAACAAGACCTTTTGACATAATTTTTTTTATTATTATTATTTTTTCGAATCCTATTTTGTAATCAATTTGTGTTGTAGGTGGACGAAATATTTATACAAGCAATTAAGGATGCTGGCATCTATGATGAAATATGGCAAGCTTTTGCTGTATTTTTACCGATTAAAACGACTGGTGTTCAAGGAGATCAAAGGACTCATTCAAATGCTGTTGCACTTAGAGCGGTCACAAGTCAAGATGGCATGACCGCTGACTGGTCAGCACTTTCCTTTTTGTATCTGAGTTTTTTGTTTATTTAATTTTTTAATTTAGGAATATAAAGTCTTTACATGTAGGTATGACGTCAAAATGATAATACGTGCGACTTTTGATTCAAACCGACTAAAGTCTACCCCATTTACTTACATGTAGATATGGGGTAAAAATAGATTTTTGGGTCAAAGTGACTAAAGTTCACATTTCAAAATCAGTATTGTTTGATTTGAGTCAAAATGACCAAAGTCCACCTTCTGCATTTTTACATGTAGATATGCTGCTAATAGGGATTTTTTGAGTCAAAATAAAGTTCACATTTCAAAATCAGTATGGTTTTGACTTTTGGGTCAAACTGACTAAATTTCACCTCATATTTTTACATATGGGGTCAAGAATGACTTTTTGAATCTATATGACTAAAGTATAGCCATTTTTGACCCAATATGACTTGACTGTATTTAACTTTTTGAGTCAATGACTACAGTTTACATTTAAATCTGTATTGTTTCTTTACAAAACCTGGAGATTCTTAGTTGAAAAGTGTTAAGATATTATGTAAATGTTCATGTTGAAATTGTTGAGGTGTTATCTTTTGACATATAACCACCGCTCTAGAGAATCTTGATATGGAAGTTTGACTTCCAAAGTCAACCTATTGACATTTTGAAAATAGTAATTTCTGGCGAACACTTTCTTCTTTCTTGTGGTTTTCATTTAGATAACATTTTTTACTTTCAGGTACTATTTTGAGCATAAGTTTTTGGATGACGTGGCAAGAAAAATCTGCAACAGTGTTCGTGGGGTGAACCGAGTTTGTCTCGACATTACATCGAAGCCTCCGTCAACAATCGAGTGGGAATAATCCTTTGGTGTTTTTTGTGGTTGACTTTATAGAAGTCAACATGTTGGCAAATCATGTGAAATTAGCGAGGTTATTGGAGGGTGACAAGTATTCCCATAATTTATCTTTAGGCTCTTGATGTAGGTGATGAATTTTGACTTTGGGAATATGTTGACATTCCATTTTGTTTTATAAATTATAATCTTTCTTTTCTTGGTTTGCATCATTTTAATCATTAGGTACAATATTAAATTAAAAAAGGAACACTAGTAATCGTTTAGATAATATAATGGCTCTTGAAACTGTTTTGAGTGAATTGGAAAATATATATGATTAGGAACGAGTTCGGTTTTGTCGAAAAGCGGGTATCGAAAACGGTGTAGTACTTGTTACAATGTACTCATCTCTATAAAATATCGGTATCAAAAATACAAATACTGGGTTTATTAAAAAAATGGATACAGGATCTATGAAATTGTGCCGGTTTGTTACAGTATTAAATGCTCATCTCTATATATGATGTGAAGAGTAACCCTTGGATGATACACATTTTATAACAAGGTATGTACCCTACCTGAGACCGAGTTTCTTCATATATCAGGACTGAAACAAAACAGGGAAGCGCAGGGTCGGTTTGGGTTATTCAGGCTAAATTTATTATTATTTTTTTCGTGTTGTTACATTTAAGTGTAGATGTATATTACGCCAGTCTTAGGGTGCTTATAATGGTTCGAGACATTTGCTCATGAATTTGGAATCCATCAAAATGGAATGTTGAAGAACAAAAGTACATATGAAAGCATGTCTCAAAAAGATATTGGAGACAATGATACTAATGAGTTGATTTTATTCGATTGATTAACCATGTTTATTTACTTGTAAAGGGCATCCCAAAGAGATTATTAGAATGTCTTAAAGAGACGAATAAACACCTGCAAACATGTTTGATTTATTATAGTTGCATTAATCTTTATACAATTGTAATACTTTCACATTAATCTTTATAGTTGCAGCCTCTCTATCCCTATGGGATAGAGGTAAGGCTGTCTACATCTTACCCTCCTCAGACCCTACCATAGCATTGCTATTGGTGGGATATACTGAGTACGATGATGATGATGATGATGATGATGATGATAATGTCTTTTTTTTTAAACTCCTTGAATTTCAAGGTCATAGATTTATATTATTTTGTCCTTTTTTATATTTGCTAGGTTTATCAACATCACATTTTAAAATGCATTCGTTGAACAATTGTGTGAATGTTATATTACTTGTGTAGGTTTTGATAGATGTTGATGATATTGATAAATTTACATTCAAAGACCCGCTTGAACCCAGTAAAGGTCCGGAAGTAGTTGACAACAAACTGGTCATTCCAAAGATGGAGAAATAAGCTTATCTTTCCATATATGAAAAACTTTAATTTGCTTTGGTTGTTATTTTCCAAGTTTTATTTACTTTCTTTGATGTTTAGACTTTGGTTTGTTTGTGTTTATGAAGTTGTCTGTTTGGATTTGCAAGTGCTTTGAATGAAGAAGTTTTGTTTTCACTTTAGATTGTGTTTTGAGTTGACGTCCAGCTTGCGGTGCGCGCATATAATGTATATATGTGTGAACCCTCGGGTGGGCAAAAGTAAAATTGCACTAATTTTGACGTTATTTTACCAATCTCATGAAAATAACGTTCAAAGTGGCGGAAAGTTAATCAGGCATCATGTGGTGGCGTTGATAGCCGAAAGACAAGGACACATGCACCAATCAGCCGGTGTCCCGATGATTGAGTGCTATGTGCCTTATGTCCAAGGCTTGATGCAAAACTACTATCGAGCCGGGGGTCTCACCGGAAGCAGCCTCTCTATCCCTATGGGATAGAGGTAAGGCTGTCTACATCTTACCCTCCTCAGACCTTACCATAGCATTGCTATTGGTGGGATATACTGATGATGATGATGATGATGATGATGATGATGATGATGATGATGATGATGATGATAATGATTGTGTTTTGAGTTGATCATTGACAAATACTTGTGAGACTAATTCGGAAGTACTTTTATCATTATCAACTTTTGATCTCCTGCGTTTTGTTATGTGTTCTTTTGCTTTGGTGACTTGAAACACTTTTTGGTTAGAACGTTTTTACTTCTTATAGATAGTTAAGTGTGTTTAGTATGCAAATGTATGTTTTTATTAAATAGGTATGTGTGCTAACTATCGAATTATTTACAGCCGTTTTCTGCAGTTTATAATGCATTTTATTGTCCTCAAAAGACCATGCTGAAGATATAGTCAAAATCGATGAATAGGGCATTTGTAATAAATTTGGACTTAACATATATTTGTAACCTATATTTGAAGGCCTGTTTTTGCAATGTATGTTAAACATAATTAATATTGTTAAGTTTCGCCTTTTTGTATCCAATCCCGTGTATCACACGGGTTTATAACCTAGTAATTATAATAAATAAAAAGTTAAATATGATCATAATCTATAATATATATAAACGAAGACATAAAAATCCTACGTGTCGCGATGTGGTCGCTCTCCCTTTTTTTGGAGTCATCAGATTTGCTTGATTTTTAAATGGAGGCTTCTCATGCATTTGACCCGAATTCATGGGTATGAGTCTTACCAAACCCAGATATTCCTTAAACGGGTTATAACATCTCATTAAATTAAAAATTATTCTCACCAAATTATTGATGTAAAAATCCTATAAAATAGGATATACTAAAAATTAATACCTTATTTATTTAAAAATGATATATATTATTTAAATTAAAAAACCAATTTTATAGTAAAAAAAATAAACGGGTCTTGGGTCTCATCAAACCATAGATATACTATTAACTTTCATAAATATTATTTATAATTAAAAAACCAATTTTATTATAAAAGAAATAAACGGGTCTTGGGTCTTATCAAAACCATATAGCTTTTAAACCGGGTTATAACATCTCATTCATTTGTGAAACAATTTATCATCAAACATAAGTATATTACTAACTTTTATACAATAAAAAATATAAATTCAATAAATAAATAAATATTAGAACAAATAATATAAAACAACCCCCGTAATACGGGGGATAAAAACTAGTATATATATATATATTCCAAAAATGGTTTTTTCCATGAAAAACTACTAACCTTCCTAAATTAATCTAAAATAAAAATATACAAATTACATATAAACTAAAACATGTCTAACATTCCCCGCTAAAACTTATGATATATAACCGTTAACACTTTACAGAACTAAACCCACCATAGTCGTGTTGGTCAGATTGGTTATTCGATAGTCATCTAATAAACTGAAAATGACAATTTAACATATGTGAACTGAGGAGTAAGAAAGACAAAAATGAAGAACGTATGAACTAAAAAATCATAACTAACCTTGATCCCAACTAAATTTTAAATGTTCATGGATAGACGTATATTACAACAAAAATTAATTAATCCATCTTTCGTATACAAGTTGAGGCATTTGAAAGGTGAGAAACAATAAGTGTGCAACAATTTTAACACTTCTCCAAACAAGATTGTGGATTGTGGATGACATAAAGCTACTCTGCCTTTTATGGGTAAATACAAGATCGAAGACAAACATGTGTAGTTTTAACATTTTCTTATAAATTGTAAGTCGTCTACGTAACGGTGGTTGTTCCTTTGGCCAGCACCTTAACAGTAGTGAACGTAATAATTTTAATTTGATCAATTAAGTAGACATAAATGAGTATTAAAGGAAAATACGAGTTAAAGGGTGGGTAGAGCCATGGTTTTGGGTTATTTTTAGTATGCATCTTCTATGTTCAACGAGTAACTTTTACATGTCAATAATTTATATAAGGCGGCCCTTTGTAGTTTTTAAAAGAAAAAAAAAACAGCTTAAGAATCATAATTTATCAATTTTTCTAGAGTGTTACATCGTTTAATCTAACTATACTATTAAAGCAAAATGATTTTTTTACATGGTACTATTTTAGGGTCTCTACATAGAATGCCACGTAGATATCATGTAAGCAGTGTCCTATTTTATCAAGCCAATCAATTATATTATATTTGGAAATCCTAATAAATAAGTTACAGAAATATTCAAGATGAATGAATATATGTATATACAACTTTGTTAAATATCCTATTAGTATGTTATTAGTTAACATTTGAATATGTTTAAATATAATGATCTTAACATTTCTTCTAATTACACGGGTCACTATCTAATATTGTATTTAAAGAGGTTTTTAGATATTTATGAATTGTAAATTTTAGTTTATCATTATTTATATCTTATTAATTTGTATGGTATGTTATATGTATACTATTAAATTTAATTTTTTTGTTATATTTTTTTAACCACACGTGTATCACACGGGCTCTATCCTAGTTGATTATAATGACTGACAATTTTTGCATCTAATTTTGATTTCTTGAGTTTAGAACTAACTACAGCCAAAATTAAATATCTAATAAAAATATAATACTGATATTTATACATTTATATAAATATAGATAGAGTTAATGGTCATTTTCGTCCCTGTGGTTTGTTACTTTCGCCACTTCAGTCCAAAGTATGAAATTTTGTCAATTTAGTCCTCATAGTTTTAAATATTAGCCAATTACGTCCCATCCGTCTAAGGGCATCCAGCTATGCCGTTAGTTTAAGGGTATTTTTGTCTTTCTTCCTTTTATTTTGAGTTAATGATCATTTTCGTCCCTATGGTTTGATACTTTTGCCACTTCAGTCCAAAGTTTGAAAATTTGTCAATTTAATGTTCAGTTTAATTCATTTTTTTTCTATAACCCGGAAGGGCATAATCCAAGCCCAAAACCATTGAGCATAAACCAAAACAGGTCTGTATTTACTCTGTCGACAACAGTAATCATAACCCTTCCCCTCGTATTTAGTTTCTAGACGGTTCCTAAACTCTCCTCCATGGTGGAATTCAATGGTAAAGTGGTCAAAGCAATTCCCTGAAACGGATTGTACGAAAAAAACTAAAAATCGTTTCTTTGATGAATGCATAATAGTTAGGGTTTAGAGATTAACATATCTTAACGAAAATCTGGGTCGAAGTTAACTATTATACGTTAATCAAAGAAACGATTTTTAGTTTTTTCTGTACCATTCGGTTTCAGGGAATTACCTGGACCGCTTTACCATTGAATTCCACCAAGAGGAGAGTTTAGGAAATGCCTAGAAACTAAATACGAGGGGGGGTATGATTAATGTTGTCAACAGAGTAAATGCATACTTATATTGGAGGTTGCTCGATGGTTTTGGGCTTGGATTATGTTTTCCACGGTTATAGACAAAAAAATTGAATTAAACTGACAAATTTTCAAACTTTGGATTGAAGTGGCAAAAGTATCAAACCATAGGGACGAAAATGACCATTAACTCAATATAAAAAGGAGAAGGACAAAAATACCCTTAAACTAACGACATAGCTGGATGCCGTTAGACGGATGAGACGTAATTGGCTAATATTTAAAACTATGAGAACTAAGTTGACAAAATTTCAAAATTTGGATTGAAGTGGAGAAAGTAGCAAACCACATGGACGAAAATGACCATTAACTCTAAGTGATTCCACTTTTAAGCTCCTTGGTATAGTTGATAAAATTCAAACATTATTGTTCACAAAAACCGACAAGTCATACTTGTGGACTTCCGGTTGGTAAAATACTAAAATGGCTATTGGCCATTGGGATACGGGATACCCGTGATATGAATCGTAGTTTTCATTTGTCCCACATTATTGTTAATATTGTATCTAAGAGAAATATT
This sequence comes from Bidens hawaiensis, assembly GCF_021521415.1. NCBI lineage: Eukaryota > Viridiplantae > Streptophyta > Magnoliopsida > Asterales > Asteraceae > Bidens > Bidens hawaiensis. Next base: position 475,595 of record NW_027491868.1, on the reverse strand, counting down.
AGATTTTTGTTTTATTAAAGTCTTTATAAACACAATAAGTACATGTTATAAAAATAACTCGTTAGTTACAATCAGTACTTTGCTATCTAATAAGTCGATGACCGGTTTAGATTCTAACATATTACATATAGAATGATGAAGTGAAGCAAGAGCCTACTTTTAACAATTAAAAGTTAACATAACTTATCTATTAATTAATGAAAAACAAAACAACAAAACCATCTTTTGTGAATAAATCTTATGAACAAAGTGGAACAGAAAACCAACATTTAGTGAACATAGCCTAACAAATAGGTGTCACGCCATTAGGTTATGAGTAGAGATGCGCACGGTTTATGCTAATGATAAACTAGAGTAATTTTATACTCAACTTGTTTAATTAGGAGAATTTGAGCTTGAAATCTTGAATGTGTATCATTTCAAGCTTTATGTGTAATGCTCAAGCTCGGCTCATGCCTATATTTATAGATCCGAGCTCGACTTATTTATTATATTCTTTTTTTTGTTACTGATTAAAAATTTTATGTAAATAAGGTATGTTAATAATGAATGTTGTACTTTTAAAGATAAAAAAAAAATTCTTATCTTATTTAAATCATAACAATTATAATACAAAATTTAAATAAACAAAATCTAAGAGAAATCAAGAAGTGAAAACTAAATCAAACAAACAAGTATATTATATATCACTTAAAAGTTAGTGGTTCCATAGAAATAATTTTTAAAGTTTTTCTACCCATAACGACACACGTGACAAGTGAGACGAGCCATTGCTCGTTTCGTTTAAGCTTAAGTTTGACTCGTTTAACTCAAGAGAGCTCAAGTTCGAACTCAACTCATTTGAAGCTTACTTTCTATGCTCAAACTTGGCTCACGAGCAGTTTTTTTAAGTTTGAACTCGACACGTATATTTTTTATCACTTGCTTAATTATCTATCAATATATATTTTAGCTTACTAGAATCCATTTAGCTTACGAGCCTAAACAATATGTGAAATCTGAGCTCGCTCATTAATATAACTCCAATATAAGTTTAAGCTCGTTCAAACTTAACTTAATTCGAGATTTTATCAATCTTATCTTAAATAACTCATTGGAATCAACTCGTTTACGTGCTCATCAAGATAAAATAAAAACTCAATTCACTAGTAAATTCAAAAACGGAACGTTATGGTCATCCAAAACTTAATTTAGGCAATATTAACATAAATTTATTCGCAATTAAAATTTGAAATTTCAAAACATACCAAATTAACGTTTTAAAACTTTGAATAATTGTAACATAAGCTATAAATAGCAAACATTTAAAGCCCCAACAAAACAATTACAATTACAAACCCACAAGCGGGAACTGAATCAAAATAACACACATATAAAATCAATAATAAATTATAAAACAAGTTAATTAATTTGAAAAAAAGTAAAAGAAACAAATTCAAAAAAGATACCGTACTCATTCAGTCAAGCATTCTTTCCATATCCAGTACTCATTCAATCAGCAGAAACCAGTTTAAAGATTTCAAATTTAACAAAATGCTATCGTTGTATTCAGTTCAAGATTCCGCTTAAAGAACTTCTTAAGGTATGCTATCTTTTCTTTTCATCTTGTGCTATTAGTTTTTAATATTATTTGATCCATCAAGAAATGCTGTAATTTTAATTTATTTTGAGATTTGGTTGAAATTAGCATATGGGTTTAGCAATGTACTTTAAGTGACATGAAATTGGAATTAGGGCTTGGTTTTAATTGTGGATCAAATATAATAAACCAAGATGCACCTTAATATCTTTAAATCCAGTTATGACTTGAGGAGACTGTCACAATTAGTTATTATCTTTTTTATTTTTTATATTTTTAGTTTTTTAAACAAATGTTTCTATTTTCAGCACTATAAAGATACATTCAAGAAACCAAGTTTTCAGCTGATTTATCATCAACATGCACCCGAACGGATATGAAAGTGCAAACGGGCAAGTAAATGGATTCAACAATATTAATGGTGACACTAGAGGTATAGTTGAAGGTAACACTACACTGTCTTTTTGTATTATTTCGACATCTGCATGCGTATCTGTTATATGTTATTTGAGTATTAAAGATTTAATAACTGAAAAAAATGAACCTTGATATATTAAATTATTTTGTTTAATGTATTGAATGTTCTAATTAGGGGATCTTCCTGCTGCTAATGTGCCGGAAATGACTAAACTAAACGATTTACAGGTTACTTGCTTTTATTTTTTTCTTTTGTAAGATTGTAAAATGTGCATGTTGCTCTATATATCTTTAACTTGAATTCTATGCAACTTTTATTTTCAGAATGCATCTTCTCGGTCACTATTTCATATTGTACATAAGATTCTTGATGACAGCATTGAGAACAGGAAAGAGGATGTACCGGATGTAAGGAAGTTATCGTGTTATGATATTATTGACGATTTTAATATCACATTTTTTAAAATAACTTAATAAATTAATCTTATATTGTGTAGAGAGTTGCATGCGTATTGAAAAAGCTTGTTCAGTTAATCGAGCAACAGAGTTTAAAACAAGTAGAAGAGTTCACGAAGGTAAACCTTAAAGTTTTATTTTTCGTCCACTTAATACTATCAAATATTCGAATGACGGTTTCATTTATTTATTTATTTATTATTTTTGTGGGTTCAGCAAAACAATTTGTGTAAGACTCGTGAAGACAAGTATCAACTGAAAATGAGAGTGTTCAAAACTCTTGTAACCGGGGCCACGGAAGAAAATAAGGTAGCTTGTCTAATATTTATAACAAAGATGGCATACTGATTTATTTATTATTTAGTTTTTACTCTAATTGTTTTTTCATTATTTCTGCTAGATCCTTATGAATCAGCTCCAGCATATGAAGGTGTGTTTTCTGATCTTTCTGGCACTCATTACCATTTTTTAGTTGCCAAATATTAATTAGGCAAGATGGACTGGCCGGGTTAGGTAATGGGTCAAAGTGCATTGGGGCTGAAACAAGCCGTTTTACCTTTTTAATATGGGTCTAAACGAGCCGGTTGGGCTGGGCTGTCAAGCAAACACTTTTTTGCCCCTTTTGATTTTTATTTTAAATTAATGTGTTAAATAGGAATTTATGAATAAAAACAGTATTATCACAATAAAAGTCAAAATTGTAGCATAAAACAATTTAGTAGGTTCTATGATTAAAAAGATTCTGGATGACTTTTGACCCATTTGTAGGGTGTGTTAACGAATCAAGCCAAGCTTGCCTAGGCTCGAGCTCGACTCGTAAGTAGTTTTTCAAGCTCGGACTCTGTTGTTATTTAATAATGAAAAATATATGTATACGCATGTATATTTATATTTCCTAGTTAAGTTTGATATATGTAGCTCAAGCTTTGATGCTTGAGCTCGGCTTGATGTGAGCTTTTAGTGAGCTAATCACAAGTAGCTCCTGAGCTGTCCGGCTCGTTTACACCCAACGCATCTGACCCTTCCCCCTTTTAGCCAAACTTTTTAGTTGAACCAAGTGAGATAAAAACAACCTGAATCGGCCCATTAATATATGAATGGTTCGACATGCCTTTGCTTTTTATTATCAAGTTAATGTCTTTTTGCAGACCGAGAAGACTATGGTAGAGGAGAAGAAAAAACTTGAAGATGTAGAATTAGTTAGGTTAAGAAAAGAAAACAATGACTTTAATTTACAACTTTCAAAATTAAATGAGGAACTAGAGGTATCAAGAGATACATACGAGAACCGTTGTCTACATCTTGAAACACATGCTTTGGAAATGAAATCCGAGTTAGAGGAAAATATTACAAATCTTGAAAATCTTCTCAATGATTCAAGAAAAAAAGTGAAAGAACTTGAAAGATTTACCGAGTCCAAGTTTTTAACATGGAAAAAGAAGGAACGCGGTTACAAAAAGTTTATGGATTTCCAGTCTGGATCTTTAAAGGTTTGTGTTGCATTTTAATGACTTATTTTTAATAATGTTTTATGTTTTAATGATGCAACTAATTTTGGATTGTGTATTTTAATCATGTTTGAATTGTGTATTTTAATTTGGTTACTTTCAGGAATTGAGGATGGGTTCTGAGTCTATTAAGCAAGAAGTTTTGAAGACACAACAAATTTACTATGAGGAAATTAATCAATTTGGTACATTTTTAGCTATTCCTAACTTAGGTGCTAAACGGGCCAGGCCGTGTTCGTTGATGGGTGGGTCCAATGTGAAGTGCACCTGAAAATCATATAAGGCGTATGAACCCAAAAATCATGTTAGATGTATGAACCCAAACACGATATGAATGTTCGTAGGTTGACACGAACACGACCCGTTTAACATGAGTTTTTTAATAGTTTTTTGCATATTAATTTTTAAAAATTTAAGATTTTGCAACCAAATTTACAAATGTATATAAAATACTCAATTGGTTTAATTTATAACATAAAATTCATTTAAAAGGAACTAAAAACAAACGGGTCAACCCACGTACTTGCCAAGTTGACTCGAACACGACCATTTAGCTAAACTTGTTGGTGGGATATACCTAAAACTCACTAAAAGTCGTTTATAATCCCAAACGGTGAATTCCGTGTGAGGTTCATGTCGTGTCAGAAATTCATATCTCTAGTGATTTTAACCACTTTGTATATTAATTTGAATAGGAATGAAGATTCAGGGACTTGTAGATGCTGCAAAAAATTACCACACGGTTCTAATAGAAAACCGGAAGTTATACAATGAAGTTCAAGATTTAAAAGGTATTACAATGCAAATATTATAAACATGTGTGCTCTTAATAAAAGTATTGTTATTTATTTATTTATTTATTTATTCTCTTATTTAAACAGGAAATATTAGAGTATATTGTCGCATAAGGCCATTTCTGAAGGGTCAAAGTAAAAAACAAACAACCATAGAGTATATTGGCGACAATGGCGAATTGGTTATCACAGATCCGGCAAAGATGGGAAAAGAAAGTCACCGCGTGTTCAAATTCAATAAGGATTTTAGCCCTATAGCAACACAAGGTTTGATCTTCTAGAATCTTTCTGTAATGTTATATTTTGAGCATGTGTAAATTCAATAAGTTCTTTAGCCCTACAACAACATGATTTTTATGATTTTTATTTTGTATATAACTATGTTCTTGCAGAGGAAGTTTTTGTAGATACTCAACCACTCTTTCGCTCGGTGTTGGATGAATATAACGTGTGCATCTTCGCATATGGTCAAACGGGCTCCGGGAAGACTTATACTATGGTTAGTTTTGTTTATGTTGAACCCGAACACGACACATTATAGTTGTGTCCAATATATCATCTTAACGTGGACAACTGGACACTCTTAAAATCGTGTAACCTAAACATGACTTATTTAACGCATTTCCGGAGGGTTGGAGAATGGAGACAATTCAAACGGGTTGAATGGTTGTAATCAAGTTGTAAACATGTCAAACGGGTTGGTGGGTTGACTTGTTTTTCTAAATGCGTCGGACGTCGGCCTGCTTAATTGAACGAATTAAACAGGTCAACTTGAACTTCGAAAATGACCCGTTTAACTAAATAGGTCAACCCAATCACGGCCCATTTTCTAAACGAGTCAAACAGGTTGATTAGTTGAAAATGGGTTGTAATCAAGTTGAAAACATGTAAAACAGGTTGGTGGGTTGATTTGTTTAGCTAAACGGGTTATTTTCTTTAATTGAATGGGTTAAACAAGTAAACCTGAATTCGGAACATGACCCGTTTGACTAAATAGGTCAACCAAAACACGGCTCTTATTTATAAGGTGATGGATTTGACAACCCAAAACCTGATTGTTTTCTTTTCCGCGTGTTTTGTTGGATGTTGAATTGTTAATTAACAAATTTTGACTTTTTTTCCTTTGGGTTCATAGACCGGGCCTAGTGTATCATCTCCAGAATATTGGGGGGTCAACTATCGCGCCTTAAATGATCTATTTCATCTCTCGCAAATTAGGAGAAGCTCTTTTGAATATGAAATCGGGGTGCAAATGGTTGAAATCTATAACGAGCAAGTTCGTGATCTGTTGTCGAGTGATAACACTCAAAAAAGATATCCTTTAATTCTAAACTTATATTATATTTTCTTATATTTGTTAGTATTATTGTATCTTCAAAATTTAACCTTGACTTTCACACACTTGGGATAATGGAACTCGACACTACCGAACGGGTTAGCGGTTCCCGATGCCAGCATGCACCCGGTTACGTCAACTGCAGACGTACTTGAGTTAATGAACGTTGGGTTAATGAACCGGGCTGTAGGTGCCACCGCATTAAACGAAAGAAGCAGTCGGTCCCACAGGTTGTGCTTTCATGGTCTTTTAATAGAAATTTTTTTTATTCATTTTTTTAACGCGTCTAACGTTTATTCAAATATTCTATGATTCAGTGTTTTAACCATTCATATCCGTGGAATCGATCTTGAAACCAAGGCGGTTTTGCATGGTAACTTGCATTTGGTTGATCTTGCGGGAAGTGAACGAGTTGATCGATCCGAAGCAACCGGTGAAAGATTAAGAGAAGCTCAACATATTAACAAATCTTTATCGGCCCTCGGTGATGTTATCTTTGCACTTGCACAAAAAAGTCAACATGTACCCTACAGAAACAGTAAACTTACACAAGTTTTGCAAAGCTCTTTAGGTACTTTGCAATGTTTTATATTGACCCGTATTTTTTATCTGCCCTTGGCCCGTTTTAGTTTATTTATTGTTATCTTTTTTGGTGCATGTTATAGGGGGTCAAGCAAAAACTCTAATGTTTGTGCAACTAAATCCTGAGGTGGAATCGTTTTCCGAAACTATAAGTACCCTGAAGTTTGCTGAACGAGTTTCTGGTGTTGAGTTAGGTGCGGCCCGCAGTAACAAAGAGGGCAGGGGCGTTCGAGAGCTCATGGAACAGGTATTAGTTTTTGTGGGTTAATCCAAACGGCCCGAATTGAGTGGTGGTTTATTTCAAACGGGTCAAATAAAAAAAGTTAGCTAAATGCATATCAAACGTGTTGAAACTTGTGCGAGGATTTTCTGTTCAACGGTTTAGATTCTTATTGCAATAATAATGTTTTTCTAACCATGATTAACATATTAATTATTCATATCTATTTTTAGAGAATGGGCAAAAGGGCTAATGGGTTAACTCAACCCGACCAGACTCGACCTGTATTTACATGAAATTATTGTTGTAATAATGTTGTTCTCACCATGATAACATTTTAAATATTCGTAATTTTTAAAGAACAGACAAAAAGCACTTACGGGTCAACCCAACCTGACCAGACCCGTTTTACAAGAACTGATTATTGTAATAATATTGTTTTTCTAGCCATGAGTAACATATTAATCACTCGTAATTTGTTGACATCGAGCAAAAAGGGCTTGCAGGTTAGCCCATCTCGACCCGACTTGTATTGACATCAACTAAAAGCTACCCCTTTTAACCTGAACTTGTGTTACCTAATGTAGGTGACTAATCTAAAAGATGCATTGACTAAAAAGGATGAAGAGATAGCACTGTTAAGCCTCAGAAAAAGCCCAAGTGCTGAGAATGTTGCACTGAGGCCCAACAGTACTCTATCATGTGATGGAAGCTTAAATCCTGGGCCGAAAGCTGCTTCTGATATTGATAACTGTTCAGAGTTTAACGATGATATCGGGCTTTTGGGTTTAGAGGATGCAGATTCTGAAGGGAAATTAAGTGATGATGCTCTTTCAATGGGAACCGAGACTGACGGGTCAATGAGTAGTGTCGTTGAGTTGTTTCCTGAAAGTGCAAAAGCCCATATTGACCACCAACAGAAGTAAGCCCCTATAACTTTTTTTTAAAAACAGCCCGTTTTGACATGTACCTATTTTGTTAAAACCTATTTTCACCCGAACCAAAAACGATCAGTATTTGAAACTGCCTGTTCTGGCCATTTTACTCTTCCCGACCCGGCCCACCTGTTTTGCCAGGTATACTTTTGTTGCTTATTTATTTGAGTATCTACTTGATTTTTGGTCTAATGGTTTCAGGCCCATTGTACCTGCTAAACTTCCAAAACCACCACAAAAGCCCGCGTCTTCTTCATGGAAACCGATGCAGACCACTCCGTCTGCACAAAGGCAGGGGCTAATAGCACCTACTAGACCTTTGTTAACCAAGGGGGTCTCGCGTATTGCATCAAGTATGTTAATTACTTTTGTTTTATAGTAGAGGTGGAAAAATGGATGAGCTGGGTTATGGGTCCAAACGGGGTGTTTTTGCCTTTTTGGTATCGTTCGAAAGGGGTCAAGTTGATTTAGGTTGACCCGTAAGCACTTCTGTCCATGCTCTAAAAAAAGTTAAAGTGTATTTTATGACTTTCTCGTTTGACCCGTTAGAGATAAAGCATAACCCAAATTCACATGTGAAATGGAATCTTAAGTCTTTACACATGATTTACTCAATCCCATCATTTTTGTACTTATGATTGTAACACATCTTATAAAAGTCTAATTAATATAGTTTTCATATAATTCTAAAACCTCATTTCAAATTTAAGGAGAACAGTTAGCTTCAAACTTGTATCTTCTCACTAAAGAGAGATCAATGTCAATTGTCATTGCATTTGTGTGCAAATTGTTACTAAACTCTCTTTTTTGTTAAATGATTTTCAGATTTTAGTGAGAACAGTTAGCTTCAAACTTGTATCTTCTCACTAAAGAGAGATCAATGTCAATTGTCATTGCATTTGTGTGCAAATTGTTACTAAACTCTCTTTTTTGTTAAATGATTTTCAGATTTTAGTGCGAAAAAGTCGATTTCTGGTGGCTCTTCACTTAAATCCCGGTGAAAGTCAAATGCTATTGCCATGACTGTAACTTAACATAGTTTAATTAGCATTGCTTATCTTGTTCATGAACATGAAAAGACCCTAGTATTTTGTGAATTAATCTAGATATAGATCAATTTTGTGTAAAGTGGACGTCTAAATTGGTTCAACTTTCTTGACCAAATGTCAAACTTGGGAATGTTTGTTATTGCATTTTTATGTTTAATTATTTTCCATCGTATGATTACACGAGAAAACAGATAAACTGCGAGTCTGCGAGAAAGAAAAACAGTTGTATGGTAACATAATCTCGACAGTTTAACCAACATGTGCATTACTGTGATTTTCACAATTTCTTCTTCAAAATTGATCATGTATTATTTCTTTTAACGGCTGTAATTTATAAAGTAAATAAACTGTGGGTAGCAAGAAGCTAGCCGAAGCATATAAATTTAAAATTGTATTAGTAGATTGAAGAAACACTAAGTGAACCCTGGGCAGATTATAGATAATCTGGGGGTTAAGTAATGTTTCCCACGAGGATGAGGTTTAGCAGAGAAGATTGTTCTTCAGATGACCTGCAAAACAGACACCGTAAGCTCGTCACTGAGAAGGGGGGGTTCCTCCTTGTGACCACCCTCCGGCGTGAGAATCAGACTAGATTGCTCTGAATATAAGTGTATATTAAGAGATTGCTAGATAAGATGAGATATCAGATGATGTCCTTACCATTCCAAGGTGTTGGAGTATTTATAGCCGAAGGTAGGTTTCCTAGAAGGTACAGCCGGCTGAATAGTATTCCTGTTCCACCAACAGTGGACTATGCACAGGCCATGCTGGTTGGTGGATAGGCTACGGCCAACAGTAAAGGTCGGCTGTACACTGTTCCTTTACTGCCGGCTACGCACTGTTCCACCAACTGTACGCTGCGCACGTCCCATCGTAAGGGTTGGTGAGTAGGCAGCGGCTAATAGTGACAAACAGTACTAGAGGGTGCTCCTCCTCGTATTGTTGTCGGTGAGCTGTCACCCTGTGATTGGTTCATGGGCTGTTCTGGTCAAATTGTCTGTTCCGCCCATACCTTAGTAGGTATAGTACGAAAGATCTTCCAGAAGCATACGGACTGGCTCATTTAGGCGGGAGTATTCCTGCCTTGCTCATTCCTTCATGTGACTACTGAAGTAGCTAATGCCTTGTGCGTGTAGCCTTGCTGTTAGTGAGGGTAGCCTTCCCTGATGGCTTGTATCCGCAGCTGCGGGAACAGGCGGGGTACTTCACCATTGGGAGGCTTTCCCTGCGGGTACAGCTGGCGTACTGCGCGTAAGGTTCTCTGAGCATGGTGGGTCCTGCTGGAGCAGTTGGTCGTTGCGCAGACGTCCCTGTTCAAGGTGAGTCTTGCGGGTCCAACTGGGCTCTGCTGGGACCTACCTCTTCACAGATTCAAGCCACTCAACCCAACTAATGTTAATCATACTGTTTCTATTGGCATACCTCAATAAAAAAAAGTGACAATAGAATAGATAATAGGTTCGTTCGTATCTTGGAAAACTGTATGTTTTCTGAAGAAGATGATCTCCCAACAGGGAGACTTGAATCCAACCATCTAGTAATTGTAAAACTTGGTGCAATACAGAACCCGAATGATTAATACGAAAAGTATAAGGGTGGTACGGAAGATCTCAAGGGGCGGTTTGGTGGAGATCCAAAGTTCAGGGACCAAGTTGAATAACTTGTTGTCATAGTTATATTTTATTTATTAATAAATAAATTAGAACTCGAGTATGATTATGTTTCCTAGTTTGAGTAAGATTAGAATTGTGGGTGCTATATAAACCCATAATTAGTTTTCTTTTGTAGGTAGTAGAGAAAAGTAGAGAGAGTAGAAAGTAGTTTGCTCGTTTTTCTTATTAATAAAAAGAGTCCCATAAACGTTTAATGCAATATCGTGTTTTGTGTTCTTGATTCACTTGTCTAAGGTTTCACTTGCCATTACCACTACCAAACAAATTATTTGTTTTGGTGTTGTTTTGACTTTTCCGTACGTCAAGTCGTCAACCAAGGTTCGAACCAAAGGCATCTTTGTTGGCTGTTATATAATTTATCGAAACAAGCTCAGGTGTTACGTGGGACTTGAGCAGTAAAGGTCTGATCGTAGCATAAAAGTTATCTCAAATCCGAAATAATGGCGGAACTCCAAGTTGTAGGAGGAATCAAAAAGTTGAACCAGAGTAACTACAAACAATGGTCAACGTGCATTAAATCGTATCTTCAAGGTCAAGATCTTTGGCATGTAACGAACGGTACTGAGACAAGACAACCTGCGAACGATATTAACGGTAGTATCGGAAAGTGATAGGTGAAAGCGGGCCGAGCGATGTTTATCATCAAGACAACGGTGGATTCACTTGCCATTACCACTACCAAACAAATTATTTGTTTTGGTGTTGTTTTGACTTTTCCGTACGTCAAGTCGTCAACCAAGGTTCGAACCAAAGGCATCTTTGTTGGCTGTTATATAATTTATCGAAACAAGCTCAGGTGTTACGTGGGACTTGAGCAGTAAAGGTCTGATCGTAGCATAAAAGTTATCTCAAATCCGAAATAATGGCAGAACTCCAAGTTGTAGGAGGAATCAAAAAGTTGAACCAGAGTAACTACAAACAATGGTCAACGTGCATTAAATCGTATCTTCAAGGTCAAGATCTTTGGCATGTAACGAACGGTACCGAGACAAGACAACCTGCGAATGATATTAACGGTAGTATCGGAAAGTGATAGGTGAAAGCGGGCCGAGCGATGTTTATCATCAAGACAACGGTGGATGATGATGTTCTTGATCCTATTCAAGATCTCGAATACCCAAAGCAAGCGTGGGATACGATGGAGACCTTATTCACGAAGAAGAACGATGCTGGATTGCAACTAGTCGAAGGTGAGTTGATGACGGTTTCCCAAGAAGATCTTCCGATCGCACAATATTTTCGCAAGGTCAAGAATTTGTGTCGCGAGATTGGAGAACTCGATCCACAATCTCGTGTTAGCGATGCTCGTATGAAGCGGATACTCATCCACGGTTTAAGGCCGGAGTATCGTAGTTTTGTTACCGCTATTCAAGGGTGGGCGGCCCAACCGAGTATAACCGAGTTCGAGAATATTCTTGCCGGACAAGAAGCCTTAGCAAAGAAGTTAGCCGATGTGTCAATTAAAACTGAGAGTAAAGCCTTGTATGTCGGAAGGAAGGAGAAGCATCGGTTCAACAAAAATAAGAACCGTTATGGCGAGAAAGGCAAGAGTAAGTAAGTACCAGGAGAACGAGAAACTTGAACGACCGAAGAACAAAGAATGGAACCGAAAGAGAAGAGATGACAACTCTGAAGAAGATTCATCGGACGAAGAGAACCGAGACAAGGAATCAAGGTACCAATCAAAACAGTTTCCTTTTAGGTGTCATAACTGCGGACAAAAAGGGCATATGGCAAAATACTGTCGAGAACCTAAGGAGGAAGGTTATGCAACTGTTGTTAAAGAAGAAGAACCGTGGGATGTGGAGGCTAATATGGCCGAGGTTCAAGGAAAATACAGTTGATACCGAATTCAAACCGAACCTGGTAGATGAATGGTTTGAAGAAGGCTTCTGTTGGTGGACAAGTCAAGAAGTAGTGCCAAAGTCGAATCAATTGAAGGTAACCTTGGAATCATCTATTTTTATTTTGAATCTAGATGATGAGGAAACTGTGGTTAAAGAAGAAAGTACGGTTGATCAAGAAGTAACCGTGATAGTAGCCGAACAAGACGAGAAAGAAATCGTGTTGAATGAAGTGCACGAGGAGGTAGTCACGTCTCATGTTACGGGTGGTCATGGTGGAATAAAAAACGTTAAAAATCAACAAACCAACAAAATTGATGTTGGAGTTTGCATGATGTTCATGCAAAGTTCGGGTGATCTGAACGAACACTCGAATGAACAACCGAATGAAGGAGTTAAGTTCGAGAGGGAGCATGCATCTAGCGAGGATGAAAGAATTGCTTTGAGTACCATGATAGTTGGTCATGAAGTTAAGAAAGCAAAAGTTGTTCCGATCTGAAACCGGGTGATGCAGTTCTAAATAGTGGTAATCTCGAAACTAGCTTATTTATAAACCAGAAAAAGAAACCTAAACCTGATTGTGTGAAAGATCTTGGAGGTGAGAGTGTTACAAGGTGTGAAAGATCTTGGAGGAACAATGGAAGTTAGCATTGAGAGGGAGTGTAAAACTTGGTGCAATACCAACTTGAAGGACCCGAATGATTAATACGAAAAGTATAAGGGTGGTACGGAAGATCTCAAGGGGCGGTTTGGTGGAGATCCAAAGTTCAGGGACCAAGTTGAATAACTTGGTGTCATAGTTATATTTTATTTATTAATAAATAAATTAGAAGTCGAGTATGATTAGGTTTCCTAGTTTGAGTAGGATTAGAATTGTGGGTGCTATATAAACCCATCATTAGTTTTCTTTTGTAGGTAGTAGAGAAAAGTAGAGAGAGTAGAAAGTAGTTTGCTCGTTTTTCTTATTAATAAAAAGAGTCGCATAAACGTTTTATGCAATATCGTGTTTGGTGTTCTTGATTCACTTGTCTAAGGTTTAACAGTAATTACATTCTAAGTTCTTTAAGCAATAATGCACTTACCCGGCAAATGATCCATGTATTCGGTGAGATCCTAAAAGACATCTTTTGGAGGAGGGTCTTGAGTTATAAGGTTTCAACACTAGTCTTTAGCAGTTTAATATTTTAGTTCATAATAATCAGATTCAAATGTAACTTCCTTTTATTTCTTAAATGTTCAGCATTGGATTTGATCAATATTCAAGTTGCTTTTGGAACTGAGCTTGACAGCATGTTTTATACATCAGTAACTATCATTCTCACATTTCCACATTAGAAAGAGTTACTTCAATCATAAAATGCTTATTGCATTGGAACCAATTATCAAAAAACATAATTGAATTTTTACTTCATAAAGTCAAATCATTTGCTGCTGAGTTTTCATGCACAGTCCATAAGAAACATAATTCAAAACCGGGATACTAATACATAATAATTACGCATTTGTTTCATGCCAACTGAAAATAAATAAAGAAAACAATTCAACGCATTCATTATTCCAAAGTAGCCTCACATTGGTCATGGAGATAGCAATGGTAGCACACGCAGTTGAATTGTTGAACATCTGAAACATTTAACCATATCCTCGATACAAAGAAGCAGATCCCGCTCAGTATGAAATAATATCCAATCTTCGTCTTCATCAAGGTATGTGAGCCTAAAAGTCCCGACACTCAACCTCAACTTCATACTGATTTCTTTCTTAAGAGTTGCAAAGGTAGTTTGCGAAACAGGGATACAGAAATTGAGCATACCATATCCATAGTCTGCTTCTATCGCCAAGGTCGGGGTACATTCCAGTAGGCTGCCCGTCTCCTCTTCATATGTGTTAATTAGAATAATGGATGAATCATTTGCCTTGCTCCTCTTTGATATTGGGGGGTACGCGGATTCGGGGCCTTTAACACAATATCAAAAAAGGAAATCTCTTAAAACGATACAAATATGAAAGTGTAGACTGTAGTAAAAGAAACATCTGGTATTGAAGTTTTAAAAACAAACTGTGATTGTAAAATAAAAGATTATACTACTACCGTGAAGGTTTTTTGCAGCTTCTGCCAGCATAGGCGATGTTCTTTTTCTAAAAACCAGCTTAACCGGATAATAATCCCAAGTTTGAACTAATCTACTGGTCTCACTAATAAAATTAAGAGTCAATTTGTCACATAGTTCTACACCGGAAGCAAACTTGAATCTTGGCAAACACTCTTTTAAAGTTAAGAGTATGCCCGCCACAGAGTCAAGATACTTTAAACCATCGTATGTGTCTATGGTTTGGGACCATATGAATTCAAGTGCATAATCAAAATCACCGGTGTCCTTACTCCTCAAGCATATTGCAAGTGCCCTACTTTTAGGCAAAAAAGTAGCATTCCAACCGATTAGCGTCTCAGGGTAAAGGTGACTAGCACAGCGTGATCTATGATCTTGAAGTGTCGCAAGAGCAAGATCTGAGGGAATTGCATCAAACAATGTTTGATGACTTGCGTATCCATGGTTCGTTACATCAAAAATACAACCGGTCAATTTGAGCGTATGCTGTGTATTATTTTCCAGACAAGATGAAAATGGCAGGCGTCTTGTATCTGGACAAGCAATCCACGCATTAGCTAGAGCTACGTTACGTGATCGACAAACGACATTTAGTGCGTTGTTGATCTCGTCCTTGGCATGTTGGATGCCGTTTATATTCTGTTTTAATTAAAAGCAAACATTCATGAAATTTCTTACAAAGAATGGAAAAGCAGATTTATTTACCTTGTACCTTGTAGGGTGTACGGTCTTTTTGTACAGGGAACACATACAGACCAGCTTTCTGCAAAGACAATAATAATAAGTAGCAATGAGCTAAAACACATATACAAAAAATTGTTTAAAAGGACATGATATATAATACCTTTAGGTTATTAATCACATCTACAAGAGAGTCAGCAAAATTAGTATTGGCGGTGAACTCCAGAACACCGACAAACTTGCTTGCGAAAAAAAAGGAAGCAAAATAGAACGGTTGAGTGCAGCATCAACCTCGGAAGGAATCCAATGCAGATGATCCACACGTGGCATAGGAATCATGATTATAGTGGTGGGTACTCCACTGTAAAAGAATTGATATCAGATGAAATATTATTTCTATATCTTTTGTTATGTTAACAGAAGAGAATTACATCAACATATATAGGCTAACAATAACAATCTATACAAGGAGAATGCATAAACAAGGCAAGCATAAATCAAGGGATATTTTGGTTAAAAGAATCCCATAATATAAGGCAATGAGTTAAGGCAAAATCATTGGCTTCTTTATTTCCCCTCAAGTTGGAGTGTGAAGGTTACAAACACCCAACTTGTCGAGTAGAGTTTGTAACTGTTTTGTAAGGCCCCATTACCGGTACCTCACATTTGGGCGTTGGATTTACTCATCAATATAGTTCTAATCATCAGAGTTAATAAAAACGTACGCGGAATATAAAAACATTCATAAAACATTTCATTAATCCCTAACTTGTCTGAAAATAAACATCTTGTCTTTCAAAATATCATAATATGAAACATAACGTCTCGAGTCTTCCGATGTCAGCCTCTTATTCAATGCCACGTGTTCCCCTCAAGCGAGCTATCTCATCATACTCATCTGCGTGCATACTAAAAGTCAGCTACGCTGAGTGAGTTCTAGTTGATCACATTACATACATTACATACATACTTACATACTTTCATTCATACTTCCATACTTCATTCATAGTATATATATATATACTTACCTTCATACTTTATTCAAATTTCTACTTTATATTATTCTATTCTGCCTCGAATATTATTAGGGTCCGGTCTCTTTTTCTGCCTTGGATATTATTAGGGTCCAGTCCCTTTTCTGCCTCGAGATTATTAAAGGGCTCGGTCCCTTTTCTGCCTTGGATATTATTAGGGTCCAGTCCCTTTTCTGCCTCGAGATTATTAAAGGGCTCGGTCCCTTTTCTGCCTTGGATATTATTAGGGTCCAGTCCCTTTTCTACCTTTCTATCTCTTACATTCATTCATAACATACATACCTATCATTCATACATTATACATAGCATTCATATTCATAATTATAACTTGATAGTACGTGCAATATCCGAAGATCGTTCACGTACCGACAAGCAATCATTCATACATTATACATAGCATTCATACTCATAACTATAGCTTGACAGTACGTGCAATATCCGAAAATCGTTCACGTGCCGACAAGCAATCATTCATACTGTTCACATATATCACATAGGGCATACACTTATCACTTAGGATAACTGTATTAACAAATCACATCGAGTATGCACACAGCCCCGAAAACATAACAAGGAATGGGGCTAGAAACTCACCTGGATCCTGTTCCTTTCTCCGTTAATCGTTAATCCTTTCTTTAGTTGAGCTCTGCTAACTGTTTATAGATCACACGTGTTAAAATTCGTCCTATATGATCTTAGCCAAAATAGCTAAGTCTAGTGTAATCTAATGGTTCGTATAGATTGCATTTACTTAGATTTTATTTTAGATCTTAAGGTAATAGGTTTTCCATTATTTGAATATTCTTTTCTCTCTTTCTTTTCTTTATTGAGTTCTCGTCCTTCCTCGTACACCGTCAGGTGTGTTTACAATCATATATGTGTATGTGTATGTATTCGACACACGGGTTACCCTATGCACGTGGATTTCCATGTATAACCTTATGTAAGCGGTTATGTCTTTACAAGTATATGCACTCGAGTTCAACTCTCTAACTTGATTAACTGTGTTAACCGGGGTTAACTAGGTTATGTTGGTTCATTATATTTATTGGGCTTAATCTTTGGTTTATTAACATATGGGCCAGACCCAAAAACAGGTTTCAAGCTGTTATGGGCCCAGAGCTCACAACTGGGCCGAGTGAGCCAACCCGAACTCCTTTAACCCTCTGGTCTTCGTATTCCTCCTTCAATTCTTTGTTTTTCACGCAGCCGTCCAAGGAAACGAGTTTAAAGAAATCGATCATGAAGGAGGGTCCTAACTGTGATCGATTTGGTGAAATGGAATGTGGGTATTGTAATCGAGCTCATATGGGTTTCGATTACAATGTATTCGAGTTGATTGGGGTTAATGGAATCGATTTGTTCAATCGTAATCGACGCCGATTTGTATGCGACATCTGTATTGTAAACGAATCATGGTGTAATCGAGTCTATTGTGTTCGAGTTCCGTGTAATCGATTTTTCAGGTTTGTGTGTCCAATTGTAATCGAATTTCGGACTCAGTTGTATGCGAGTACGTATTGTAATCGGGTTAGGCGAGGCTCAATTGTAATCGAGTCTAGTAGATCTACTCGAGTCATTTGTATGAGATTGTCGCTGTATGCGAGTTCAATTGTAATCGGTGTTCGGATTGTATGCGAGTGTCCATATGCTAAGTATTGTAATCGACTTTCTGATTGTATGCGAATATGTATGGTGCAAAATTGACTAAGTATAGGTATGTACAATTGTATTCGAGTCTGGTGTTTGCAATCGGTTTGTATGTATGCGATGGTGGTTGTGAGTTTATCTCACCCACTGGTCGTCCATTTTTGTTATTATTATTATTATCATCATCATCATTTAGCATATATAACTTTAACTCGACGCCATCTTACCCCCTTAAACGCCCTTGTGGCCATTTCCGGGTAAGACTTGACTCGGGAAATCATAAAGTTTGGACCTTTAAACCTTAAACGTTTAAAACTAGATCTAGGGTTTCTTTTAAACGAGTCGTTTCCATTTTGAGTTCGTTAAGTTCCATTTTATCATCAAGTTTCCAACTTTATCTTTCAAGTTTCAAAGTTAAACGTTAACGAAAACGTAATCTTTAAGGATCAAGAACATACCTTTTCGTGTTCGTTTGTTGTCGCTTGGCTTGGTTATGATCTTAAATCTTGGATCTAACTTGTATATAGAAGATCTAGTAATAGTTAGCTTGATTTGGCCTCGGATCTCTTTCTTTCTCTCTTGGCCGTTTATGTATAATAAGGAAGGTGTGTGTGTTTGGAGTGTGTGTAGAGATTATGGAAAGGATGGAATGAGAGTTAGGGTTTTGGAATAGTTTAAGGGAGTATTTATACCCCTTTAAGCCCATGGACTCTAACCACATTCCCCTTTTAACTCACCTTAATTAATCTAAGTCCATGATCCTTTCTTTATTTAATATTAATTAATTATTAACGCGAGATCGCTAAACGTAACTTTCTTTACTTAATATTAAAATATTTATTTAACACACGACAACTTAACGAAATCTTTAATTAATATTATATTTTAACATTATAATATTTGGGATGTTACAAGTCTTCCCTCCTTAAACAGGTTTCGTCTCCGAAACTTAACTATTACTTAAACAGATTAGGGTAGAACTTGCGCATCTCATCCTCAGCTTCCCAAGTAGCATCTGAACCTTTACGATGCTTCCATATCACTTTCACCAAGGGTATAACTTTGCGACGAAGTTGCTTCTCCTTGCGATCAACAATCTCTATCGGTTGCTCAATGTAATTCAACTGTTCATCAACCTCAATGTCCATCAATGGCACGTGAGACGTGTCATCAGCTAGACACTTCCTCAGATGGGAAACATGGAAGGTTGAATGAATTCCCTCTAACTCATCGGGTAAGTCTACCTATTAACCCGCGGTATTGACTGGCGTCCACATATTCCCCTTCATCTCTTTTTCCAAGCTTCAAGTTTTGTTCCATCGGGAATGCACTAGGACGGCAACCAAGCATTCCACTATCTTCGAGAATGTCGAGGGTATATTTCCTTTGACTAAGGACCAAACCGTCTTGAGTTCTTGTAACTTCAATGCCCAAGAAGTATTTGAGTGGTCCAAGGTCCTTGATGCTAAAACGCTTGTTTAAGAAGATCTTTGTTTCTTTGATTTTTGTGACGTCATTCCCGACCACAATCACATCATCCACATATATAAGAGCAGCAATGAATGTCTCTTTTGTGTTAAAAATGAATAACGAGTGGTCCGCCTTGCATTGCCTAAAACCCATTTCAAGCAATGCTGAAGTAAACTTTTGATACCAGTTTCTTGACGCTTGTTTTAGACCATATAATGATTTTCTCAGTCGGCAAACTTTCTTTTCTTTTCCTTTATCAAAACCTTGAGGAACTTTCATATAGACTTCCTCGTTCAAATCTCCATGTAGGAAAGCGTTATTCACGTCTAGTTGGTGTATTACCCAGTTTCTTTTAACCGCAACGGCTAGTAGAGTACGAACAGTCACCAACTTGGCGACAGGGGCAAAAGTGTCATGAAAGTCGATACCTTCCATTTGCGTGAAACCTTTTGCCACCAATCTCGCTTTATATCTTTCAATGTCCCCATTCGGTTTGTACTTCACCTTGTAAACCCATTTGGAGTCTATGGCTCGCTTCCCTAGTGGTAAATCTTCTAGGGTCCAAGTTTCATTTGACTCAAGTGCTTCAATTTCTTTTTTCATTGCGTCTCTCCAATTTTTATCCTGCACAGCTTGATGAAAAGTTTTGGGCTCATCGTTGGCACTAATGGCCGTTAGAAAAGCTTTGTGATTATTGGAGAATTTATTATAAGAAATATAGTTAGATATGTGGTGTACCGTTGAGGAGTCTTGAGTGGAGTTGGGTAGTGCATGATCGATGGATGGTGGGAGTTTTACTTCATAACCATCGAGTCGTTTAGACCGGACTCGTTCCCTTCTTTCTCTAGTGGGCCCTTCGTTCTCAATATGAGCAGGAAGTTCAGTTTGGATCATGACTTCTTCTAGGCCAGAATTCTCAGTTTGGGACGTGACATTTTCAAGGCTAATATTTTTAGTTTGGCCAGTGCCATCACTGTCTTGACTTTCAATACCCTCATGAGCTTGCATGGGACCATTATTGGCATGCAAATCATTTTCTTCATGCAAGTCAACAGTTTCTTCATGTTCTTTTAAATTTGTTTCCTTGTCATAATACCAAGGTGGAAACATGAAGATTTCTTTTCCATCATAAGTTTCAGTGGCATTGCTTGATTTGTAAGGAAAGACAGTTTCAAAGAATTTTACATCTCTTAGATGATTATTTTATTTTTGTGGGTGTCAAAAATCTTGAAACCTTTCGTTCCCGACGGATATCCCAAAAAAATTCCCGGCTTCCCCCTCTCTTCGAACTTGTCACCACCCGTTTCGGTGTTTCGGTAGTAAGCAAGGCAACCGAATACCTTCATGTGGTCGAAGTCAGGTTTTTGATTAAACACCAATTCAAAAGGAGTTTTATTGTCAATTGCCTTTGAGGGTAATCTATTAATTGTGTACGCAGCGGTCAAAATACACTCACCCCAGAATCTCGATGGCAGTTTTGCTTCGAACCTTAGGGCCCTAGCAGTTTCAAGTAAATGCCGATGTTTGCGTTCCACCACACCGTTTTGTTGCGGTGTGTGTGGACATGTTGTTTCAAGAAAAATGCCTTGTTCGGTATAAAAATTAATCATACGGTTGGAGGTAAACTCACCACCGTTATCACACCGAAAACGTCTCACGGTCTTATTGAATTGGGTTTTCACAAAATTATGAAAAGCAATTAAGCAATCGCTTGCTTCATATTTGTGTTTTAAGAGAAATACCCAAATCGATCTACTATAATCATCAACTATCGTCAAAAAATAATGTGCCCGGGTGAGAGACGGGGTTCGGTACTTTCCCCATATATCACAATGCAAGAGTTCAAAACAATCTTTAGTACTAATAGAACTAATGAGAAAAGGTGACCTGGTGTGTTTTGCCTTAGCACAAGAATCACAAACAACAGTTGTTGTCTTTAAAGATAAATTTCTAACAAAATCAAAACGAGAGAGCTTGTCAAATGAAGCATGTCCCAACCGTTTATGCCACACGTCCAAAGTTATTGCCACAGCCCTTCTTTTATTCCCCACCATCTCTACCTCATAGAGTCCTTGTTTGCACTTACCCACTCCAATCAATCTCCTCGAGTTCAAGGCCTGCATGATACAAAAAGTAGGAAAAAAAGTCACGGTACATTGCAAGTCTTCTGATATGCGGCTAACAGATAAAAGGTTACATGTAAATTTTGGGACATGTAACACGTTTTTAATTTTAATCCCATTCGGCAGAGTACATGTTCCCCTCCCTTCAACTGGTATTGACTCGCCGTTTGGTATCATTACTGGTAACTCATTTGAGGTTACTACCTGATTATCAAACCAATCTGTTCGATGTGTTATATGGATGGTGGCGCCCGAGTCCACTACCCATTTATTATTTGATTCGAATGTACCTGCCAAGTTTGCTGTTTGTTGCACTTCTTCCTTGCCGAGTGCGTTCTTTTCCGTAAACATGTTCAAGAATTGTTGATATTGTTCGTTGTTTAAGCCCCGAATTGGACTTTCTTCACTCTCAACGAGCGCTGCCTTGGCCTTGGGTGTCTCACTCTTTCCCTTTCCCAGCCACCATTCCGGATAACCAACTAGTTTGAAACACCCTTTACAATTATGTCCGTCTTTGTTACAAAAATCGCAGTGTTCAACACGACAACACGATCATTTGTAACACGTTTTCCAGCCTTTGCTGTCATTTTGTTTTGTGAGTTCGTATTGCCTGCTCGCCTCATCTGAGTCTGAAAGGCAGCAGATTCCACGGTTGTTCGCTTTTCGGTAGAGATCATTCTTTGTTGCTCGTCTTGAGACACAAGTTGGAAAGCCGCTGTCAACGTGGGACTCGGATTAGCGCCAAGATCTGGGTTTTTATCACAGAGAATTCTCCATCTAGTCCCATGAGAAATTCATACAATCTCTCTTTATTTCTGAGGTCTTCAAGTTGTTTTCCAAGATTGCAGGAGCAACCATTACAGGTGCAGTGTGGGGAGGGAATTATTGTTTGAATCTCTTCCCATATCACATGTAATTTGGTAAAATAAGCACACACCGACGCTCCGTCTTGCCTCGTGTTTGTGAGTGCCTGCTTCAATTCGTATGCACGAGGTGCAGTTTGTTTCCCAAACATCTCCTTGAGGTCCGCCCATATTTCCGATGCAGTAGTAGCGTATTTAACGCTTCCACGAATATCTTTCTCCATAGCGGTGGTTAGCCACCCCTTTAACATTGCATCACATCTCCTCCACGCCATATAGTCGGATGATCCGCTTTCTGGTTTCTTAATTGTGCCATCTACAAACCCAATCTTGTTTTTGGCAAAAAGAAAATTCTCCATCTCTTGTGCCCAATCAACGTAGTTGTTGTCGGACAACAGATCGTTAACATGCATCTGCCTGGTATAGTCAGATGGGTGGAGATAGAATGGCGAGCTGACATCAATGGCAGCCCCATCAGTTTTGTTGTTCTGTGTTTTATCTCCCATCTCGGCTGCGATAAGGGGTTTTAGGGTTTTGAATTTTTTGAGCGGCTCGTTGCCTGCTCTGATACCATAAAAGAATTGATATCAGACATAATATTATTTCTATATCTTTTGTTATGTTAACAGAAGAGAATTACATCAACATATATAGGCTAACAATCTATACAAGGAAAATGCATAAACAAGGCAAGCATAAATCAAGGGATATTTTAGTTAAAAGAATCCCATAATATAAGGCAATGAGTTAAGGCAAAATCATTGGCTTCTTTAGCTCATGGTTTCCATATTATATTTTAGTTTCTGAGAAAACTGCCTGTACATTGCAAGCTGGTTGGTAAGATAACCGACGACAAATGGATGACCAGAAGTTGAGAGTAGCTGCCTGCCGTCGTCTAATGTTACAGGTGCCCAGAACTGACAAATGTAACCACCACCACCACCACTGGCCACCGTTTGTTTGGTTGTGGAAAAAGAAGATACCAACTTCTCGTGAACTACTGCTGCTTCTATTGTTATATGTATATGGCATAAGTACTAAGAAGAATGAAAACATAATAATAATAATAATAATAATAATAATAATAATAATAATAATAATAATAATAATAATAATAATAATAATAATATAATAAAGAGAACAAACAAACAAACCATCACCAACTAACTAACTAACTAACTCACCTGAAGAGGAAGATGAATTATTATTATTATTATTATTATTATTATTATTATTATTACAATGAGATTCTGTCCAAAAAACCCATGGTGTAGAATCAGGTTGAGGCTCCTTGTGATGAAGAGGAGGAGTGTGGGTTGGAAAGAGTTGAAGGAATTCGGAGATAGTTATTCCGGTGGCGGGTGTGATGGTGGTGTTGGAGCCGGGAATGGCCATAGGAATCTGGCACCGTGTTGGTGCCATGACGGTGACGGTGGTGGTGTCTGCAGGCTTAGAAGTTAAAACATAACAGGATTCGGTTAGGCTTTAATTTTGGGTGTATATATATGGCCTCTTCATTTTACTAAACTTACCCCTGCTTCAACTTTTATATTTATATAATTGAGATCTTTTTACTTTTTTCAAACTTAACCTCTCCCTCAACTTTCATATTTATACGGATTCAGACCTTTTTATTTATTTTTTTTCTTTTCCATTGTGTTACCTTTTATAATCATTATTATTATGTTTTCTTTCCTAATTTTATTTAAAAAAAATGCTATGTATCTTTTTATAACTATTAAAAAATGTTTTATTTTCTTAAATACCAAATACGTGTTTTTTCTTATTAAATAAATATATTTTTTATTTTTAATTTTTTTTATAAATATTTTAATTTAATTGGAGAGTGTTTTTAAAGATAATTTTTAGAGAAAGTTAGGTCAACATTATGTGGAGTATCGTACTATCCTAAAGTATCGTCTGGTGATTTCTCTATTCTTGGTTGATGAAATATGTCATGTTTGTCGCAAGGCGTGTTTGGACTCGTATGGGGAGCATGCGGTACATTGAGAGTTCCCGGGTTTAAGTACCGACACGATATGGTTAGTGATGTGTTATCTGACATATTTCAAGGGTGTTGGTATCTCTGTTAAGAAAGAAGCACCTGGGAATTTCTTGACTGACCAGCTAGATGGATGTTTAACTCTTCGCCCGACTAACATTTCGGTTTATAGATGGAGTGGAGGGAAACATGCGTGTGTGGATCTAACATGGTTTTCCCTTTGGTGGGCCTATGGCATAGTGATTTCACGTCCGGACAGGCTGCTCTAAACACTGCTTCATACAAGGTGACTAAATATGAGAAAACTTGTTTTGACAAGCCAACATATCGTCCGCATTCGACGATTTTGGTTTCTTCGCACCTGAAGCCGTGGGGCTACTTAGCCGAGTCCAACGGGTCATGCATAGTAATTTATGACTCCAAGATATATCGACGTATGTTTAAAAGATTTTGTATTTATATTAAAAAAGGCTTGTGGTACAACTTGTTGCCCATTTGCTCTCTATCTTGATGTAAACGCTTCATATTTAGAAGAATTTAGTATATTTTTTTTGCCAATATGGTATAATGTATTGAGATTATCTGAGATATAATTAAAAAAATCATATTATTTTTAATAAATAGAAAAGATTAAATAACATAAGACATGATAAAAAAGTTTAGGTTTTTCTCGGGTGACATTATTCTTATGCACCCGAATTTAACAAAACGCAATATCATTATTCTTTATATACCTTTTATAAAAACTAAGAATACTACCTAGAAAAATGTTATAAAAATGATTTTTTAGATTTTAATAGTAAATATTTTAAATTCTTTAAAAGCTAGATAAAATATTTTTTATTTAGATTAATATAACATTTTCATTTTATTTTTTTAAAATAAAGTATTTTTGAAACCTTTTATATAAGAAAACCGATTAAAAAGTTTTAAATGCTAGAATATGTCAACTTTTGATTTGATTTTAGCCTGACCCCTATATATTTAACTTTACTATTAAAGCAATAGGCTTTATGTCAAAATCCCCTCTTTCTATTGGTTGATTCTCATACTTTCCATGTATATCAAGGCATTCTCTAATTTTCATCTTAATAAAATAAATCAATAATATATTAAAATAAGATTCATCAATGCTATTAAAGTATTATCTTTCATATTTCATTTAATGTTTAATTTATCATTTTGAATATTCTAATTAATGTAATGTTTTAAAATCGTAGCTATAGTTTCTAAAACCAAATATTCAAAATTTCATTTTGAACATTTTATTATTTTTGGTTGATTTCATTCATCACCTTTGTTTATTTTTTTAGATAATATATAATATAGAATTTTGATAATTATTTGATATTTCATGAATAGAATAGATTACGGATTTAATATAGAGATTACGAATATATATATATATATATATATATATATATATATATATATATATATATATATATAATATAGAGAGATTACCGATTTAAAATATTAAAATTTTGTTAAAATATTATATTTATTTAAAATTATCAAATTCATAAAGTTGTAAAGGTTTGTACCATTCATGTTAAATTTAGGAAAAGATGACCCATTTTATTAAGGAAATGGTTTAATTACGGAATTTGTAAATTTGAATTAATTATTGTATAAATTATGGTGTAAATTTGAATGTAAATTTGAATTAATTAACAATCATTAAGTTTTACCATATTTACGGATGTTGACCCATTAACCCATTGACTTAATTACGGTCATTAAGTTTTAACAATTATAATACAAATTCATTGACTTATTATTGTTTAACAATAACAATTGAGTTACAAATCCATAATGGTAACAATTATAATACAAATTAGAGTTTTAACGTTCTTACTTAAATCATCAGGTTTTATTTTTTGTATTTTGATTCAATTGCTATATTAATGGTAACAAATAAAAAAAAATTAGTAAGTTATTTATGCTGATTTGCTAATTAATTATATTATGTTAACTATTTTTATAAATTTCAACCAAATGAATAAGGTTTTAAATATATCATAATTTATTATAATTTTAGATATATGGTAATTGATAATCAATTTTACATATACAGAATTATTGAATTGATGATTAATTGTATTAATGTTAATAAATAAATGAGTAAGTTATTTTTCTACATTAATAATTTAATTGTAACATCCTAATTTTTCATTTGGATAATAATAATAATAATAATAATAAATATGATAGAATAAGTAGGCTTTTAGATGGACTTAATTATGGACTAAAGGGGAAAGATGGGCCTTAGGTCCATGGGCTTAAGGGTGTATAAATACCCCTTAAACCCTAATCCTTTCCATTATTATCAATCTCTACACCATAGGCTACACCTTAGAAAACACACACAACACCGTCTTACAATCCGAACCAAGATCCAAAGGCGAGAACCCGAGCTTGTTGGTGCTAGATCGTCGTGACGAACCAAAGCAACATCAAAGACCAGCTCGTGTTCGTAGTTCGACTCGTTTACGGTACGTTTATATCGAGAACTTGTTCGTTTAGGTTTGGATTAGTCTAGAAATGATAGATCTGTGTTTGTATGGTAAAAACGAATCCAACAAAGCTAAACTTACTGAAAATGGTTAAGATTTGATGGGTTAATCGATTGATAAACGAACCCGTAAACCTTATGCCTAAATCGCACCCTTAAAACACGAAAGTTTGGCTGATTTGATGGTTAGGGTTTGTAGGCGCTGGTCAGACGATTCCATTGATACCAAAATCGTGAGATTTGGTTAAGAAACGAAGGTTTAATTGCTTATCTAAGATTTGTTGACTAATCTGTGTTCTTGACGATTTTGACTTTGACCCTTGAGTCAAAGTCTGGATAAGAACTATTGGTGATTCGTTATGGGTGATTCTTTAGCTAGTTCGCTATGGGAGCTTAGCGAATCAGAGGGTGATTAGTTAGCTAGTTCGTTATGGGAGCTTAGCGAATCAGAGGGTGATTCGTTAGCTAGTTCGTTATGGGAGCTTAGCGAATCAGAGGGTGATTCGTTAGCTAGTTCGTTGTGGGAGCTTAGCGAATCAGAGGGTGATTCGTTAGCTAGTTCGTTATGGGAGCTTAGCGAATCAGAGGATGATTCTTTACCCAATTCGTTAAGGGCAAAGTAACGAACTAGGAGTTTAATATAAAGACAGAATGGTCCCTGGACTTAGAAAAGAATTATATAATTACATAACAGCCATTGGAGTTTGGCAATTTATGAAAGATACCTTTAAAGGTTAATGAGTAACGATTAACTAACCAGGTAATGATTTAATGAAGTAAAACAGCTTAGACGTGTAAGACTAATTAAGTAGCAATGAGATGACTAGAGCGGTACTTAAGACTGTAATTATTAAACAGTTAGACGCGCACAGCTCAAGAAGGAGTAACCGTTAGCAGAAGAAGTAACCGAGTTCAGGTGAGTTTCTAACCCCACTTCCTTGTTATGTTTTCGGGGCTGTGTGCATACTCGATGTGACTAGTCAATACACTTATCCTAAGTGATAAGTGTATGCCCTATGTGATATATGTGTACGATATGAATGATTGTTTGTCGGTACGTGAACGATCTTCGGATATTGCATGTACCGTTAGGTTATAAATAAAGATATGGATATTGTATGTAATGCAGGGATGATTACTTGTCGATACGTGAATGATCTTCGGATATTGCACGTATTGCCAAGAATAGGTATGATTGCTCCTTATATGGATATTAAATGATAGCTTATATACAGAGTTCCCTATACGGATAATATACAGAGTGTTCCTTTGATGGAAAGCATAGTATTCCTTTAATGGAAAGTATATTGTTCCTTTGATGGAAAGCATAGTGTTCCTTTAATGGAAAGCATAGTGTTCCTTCTATGGAAGTATATAGGATGTTCCTTCTATGGAGAAAATATATATAGAGTGTCCTTCTATGGAGAATATAAATAGTAGGGTAATAGTAATAGTTTTTTTAATAGATATTATGTGACGTCCTCTTACGGACAATTATACCAGGATAAGATATGCGTGTATGGAAGATATGTGTATGTATCGTATGTCGCCTGATTAACTAGAACTCACTCAGCATAGCTGACTTTTAGTATGCACGCAGGTATATATGTTTATCGAGAAGGCATGAGGATGACACATGGCATGGATTGAACGGCTGGCATCTGAAGATGGAATAAAAGATGTTTTAAATATAATGATTTGTTTTATGGTATCAATGAAGAGATTGAATGTTTTGTAACGAATGCTTCAAGTAAACGTTTCCGCGAAAGTTTTAATTAACTCTGATTGCAAGAACTGTGTTTATGAGTAAATCCGATGCTAAAGTAGGGCTACCTGGAACGGGGCCTTACATTAATGTTGTAAGTTGAAATTATGGTGTAGATTTAAAGATATCAATTTTAATTATTTTGTATTTATAATATAATTTAGGTACATTACATTCAAGTTTTTCAAATTTTGAAAATCCCCTAACTAATATCTCCTAATTTTCGTCCATAATTCATGCTAATTCAAAATCCCAAATTTTATGTTTTTAATTAATTACATTTATATCTTCCTTATTTATTCAACTCTCCAAAAATTCAATCATTTACTTCTTATGTATAAATACTATGACTTTGACACAAGAATTCTTACACTATCACACCATATTTAGCAAAAAACGAATTTGTTTGTTTGTAAGGTTTATATTTTTTGTCGTGCTTATATAATTCATTATGTTTTTTAATTTTTTTAGTTAAAAGTGTTATTGTTCCAAAATTAAAAATTTGTTTATTTTTAATTTGTCACTACTAGGAAGATGGAGCCGACAAACATCACAATGTTGAACCAATTGGATGTGCTAAACAGTGACCATGTCCTCAAGGTGCGTATTTTAAAACTATGGCGTCTCAAGGACAATTCAAAGCCCGGAGAAGATTGGTTGATAAAAATGATTTTGTAAGACGAAATGGTATTGTTACACATTCATTAATTCATACAATTTTGTACTAATGTTAATAATAATGTATCAGGGTAACATAATTCAAGCTTATGTAAGGAAGGCTTGCATCCCCAAGCATGATGTGTGGCTTGGTGAGAATAGGTCGTTGATTGTTATATTGATGTTCTATTTACGCACGCGAATAAAAGTTTGGCTAGACGGGAACTTGGGTATAAGCCGATGACGGAATTGGCGACCGGGTTGAAGAAGTTCGTTAAGTGGCATCTTTGGTATTATGGTCATGATGAAGGGAAAACTAAATCTGTACATTCATAGTTTTGATTTGTGTTTTAGTTTTAGGATTTTTTTTATATTTTATGAAAGAAATAAAAGATCTCATGAGCATGATTTTTTGCTTGAAATGAGGAAGACTCAAAACAATATTCTCATTTTGTTTTTCTAATATACATTTGTAAGTTGTGAACACAAGTTCACCTTGATTAATATTATACATTTAATTTTATTGTGTTTTTATATATTTTTTATACGGATGATCAACAAGATTTAGGTTGTCTTAATATATGTCAAATCTACACATTCATAGATTGGATTTGTTTTTTTAATTTTAGGAATTTTTTGGATGAGAAAAGAAGATTTTATGGATTGAGTATTACTTGATAAGATGTATATTTTTTATTTTTTAATATTCAGGTATATATTTTTTTTTAATATTGATGTATATTTCTTTTCACAATCTATGTAAGTTAAATGATTATTTTATATTATGTAAATGAATTTTAATTGATTATTTTATAATATATTCAAGTAAGATTATAATGTACATTAAATTACCTATAGTAGCATAATCATTACTCTATTATTTTTGTCAATGTTCAATTAAGTCAAAAATATTCCGTCCAATTTAAAACATCATTACACTTTCCAATATTATATTAGTTTACATTTTATATTTTTATACACATTTAATATGGTATTATAGAAACCGATTATTACTTATATATACTTAATTTACAAAAAATTTATTATTATATCTTAGTTTGAACATGTACAATTTAATATATATATATATATATATATATATATATATATATATATATATATATATATATATATATATATTTAGTCTAAAAATCTCATTATTACAATTATATAGTTTGACTTTCCTTATATGTTGGAAAAATCGAATTTGAATAACTTAAATAGCTTAAATTCAAACTAAATCCATTTTAATGGAATATTTGTAACGAAAAACATTACAATGTTTTTTTTTACATTCATATTATTTACTTTACATATATTGTTCACAAGATTATTATTATTCAATATTAATATAGATTTTTTTGCATTATTATTCGTTTAAGTTTTTATTCAATTTTAATATAGACTGTTTTCTCAAACTTTAATATGTTGACCAAGTCTCTATAATTTCTATAATATAGATTACAGTTTTCCAAAATACATAATGATATTTTCAAAAACTTTCTATAATACACATCACCCACATTTAATACTATTAAATGTTAATCAATAATATTTATCAAAATATGCATCCAAATTAATGACATTTTAAAATTTAAAATAAAGGTGTATTAATTTTGTAAAACTATCTAACGATATAAATTTTAATATACAATAAACAAGTTAATTATTTATTATATATTGACTTAATATATAATTCATAATTAAACATTTTCTTAAATTTAATTTTATGTAAGAGATTTTTAAGTAAATGACTTCTGATATTTCCATAATTCATAAATTAGATTCTTTTATTAATGTTACGTAATATTGTTTAAAAAATAACTCACACGGTTTTTAAATTATATGAAATTACATCAGTTTGGGAATGCTATGTTTCAAAATGAATACTTACTCCTCTTGGTCAACAACAATTTTGAAAGAGCAACGTGTTTAATATTGATAAGTTTGCTAATGATATATTGTTTCTGGAGTGTTTGGAACATAGATTTAACAACGAAGTGGTATTATTAATATTATAAATGTTATCATATTATTTGTTTTATAGATTAAAATACTTGCTTATTTTTTGTTACTTGAATGGTTGAAATGTCCGAATGAAACCAGATTAGCAATGGTGATATCCAATCCTAAGACACCGTCAATACAATATTGAAAACTTTTAATTTGTATGTTTAATATATGTGATATGGGACTGTTACTTTGTATTTTTAACTTCTCTTTTGTTATGAAGGAGAGGATATCCTTTGGTAAGAATAGTGCTACTCATATGAAAATTGTTGATGCAAACCTTGTTAACAAATCTAAAAAGGAACATCAAGGATCTTTATGACAGTGTTGACGGTGCAGTTTTAAAAGTAGTTACTAAGTTTAAAACAAAAGATTTTATAGTTGATGTTGGGATCTGAAATAAAATCTTATGAATCATTTTATATGTTATTATTATAACATATATGTTTATTTAAACTTTTGTAATTGTTTATAACATATGAATCCATTTTGTTTATAACATATTAATTATATTAGATTTGTACTTTTAATTTCAAATGATGCAATTACCGTTTAACTAATATTCATGACGTAATACCTTATAATTCGAATTTGTAGCAGCCAAACAAGTCCAAGAGACTCACAATACAAAGTTGATCATTTATCTCAAATTTCATATTGTTTGAAGGAGATGAAGGTTATGGGTTATAGTTTACTTTTAATTGGTAGTTTGGTACCATATTGATCTTTTGTATTATTATATTATAAATATGTTTTGGTATATTGTTAGTTCAAATACTAGCTAGATTATTATGGATTTGGAACTATGACCCGGTTTTAAAAAAATTAAGTATATTTTTAACAAGTTTTTATGTTATTATTTTTATATTTTCAACCGTGTGTAACACGGACTCTAATATGGATATCAATAATAACGATTATATCAATAATAATCGTTCCATTAAATATACTAAACTTTTATTTGTTCGTTCTATATCAATAATAATTGTATTACCAAAATTATCGTTGTATTAAATAAAATTACTTACATTATGTTACACTTTTAAATTGACTAGTATTAATTAATTCTTTATTTAAATTTCTATTTTCATCACTAATAATTAGCATGTACGGAATATGACGAAAAGTTTAATCTCCTGAGTAGATACAATTGTCTAAATAGCTAAAAAAATATAGCTACAAATAAAACGGGTTAAATGGATACACATTGAAAGAAACATAAAAGCTATAAAGCACAATCTATTAAAACAATATTATATTATTATTATATGTATTTAATAATTATTTAACGTAATTTATCCACAAATGATTTATAAAAAACTAGATGCGAAAGTTTTGGCTAATTTCCTAAATGATATATATTAGGAATCAACTGTATGTCAACTACACTTGAATGAGAATTAATATGTTATTGAATATTGATTAAGACTTTATTTTTAAAGATCAATTATGAAGGACTAAATTTAGGTTTTTGATTGTCATATTGTTACCTGCAACACTTTTTAAAGTGAATATACCATTGCTTTTATAACTTGCAAGATTCATACATTATGCATTTAAAGAATCAAAGATGTATATTATCTACTAGGTTATTGACCTGTGGGCGTCATGGGTGGAAACATATAAAATATGTAACATCCACCGGTAATATGAAAGTGGAAAATATAATTTCATACATATATGTGGAGACGAGAAGATGATATACAATTGTTAATAATGTCGGTAACAAAATAAAAACTTTACTAAACATAACTTTCAAAAAAAATAACATGCATTTTACAATCATTAGATATATTAAAAATGAGAATTTCATTAATTACAAAATAGTTCCTTATAAACGACATTTTTAGTTTTATTTGTACTTTTTCCTTCATTGTCTAATATAAACATTTTAACACCGTCTCTACTCTTCACTCGTGATAAAGCAACATATAGTTGACCATATGTTTAAGTTTTAACAAAATTAAATTTCTATTTTCATCACCACCAAATTAGCATGTATGAAATATGGCGAAAAGTTTATTCTCCCGAGTAGATGCAATTTGTCTAAATGGGTAAAACAATACAACTACATAGCACAAACTATTAAAACAATATTAGATTATTATTATTATATGCATTCAATAACTATTTAACATAATTTATCCACAAATGAGTTATAAAAAAATGGATGAGAAAGCTTTGCATAATTTCCTAAATGATATATATTAGGAATAAACTATATGCCAGCTATACTTGAATGAAAACTAATATGTTACTGAATATTGATTAAGACTTTATTTTGAAGATGAATTAATTATAGTATTATGAAAGACTAAATTTAGTTTTTAGATTGTCATAACAGTTTGTTTGTAACATAAATTTAAAATATACTTATAAAAAGAAATGTATTCGATATTGTTCATCTTTTAACATTGATGTGCAACATATATTTAAATTGATGTGTAAATAAACACGGGTACTATCTTAGAGTAATAAACATTATGGTTATTGATGTGTAACAAATGTCTTAGATAATGTTCTTCTTTTAAATCAACATTGAGATAGAAGTTTTGTTGAATCAAAATTGTAATACTGTTTTGTTGATTTAGAGACCAATTTCTTTGTTTGCTTATTATTGTGCTCATGATATAAGTTATAAAATAGTTTAATTTTTCATTTATCTTTGTTAGTCTTTGTATGTTTTTGTATTTGATTCAAATAAGTTATGATGTCTTATAATTCATATAAAATTATCATTTATTTATAAATACAACATTTGCATTTCATTATTTATAAATACAACAACGTCATTATAGATATACCATATGATCTTTTGATTGGTGATTCATTCGATCATATTTCTGATCTGATTGATTTTGTATATCCAGCATTATTGGAAAATTTTAATGATATTTCATATTTTTAATAAAGGGCCATACTTGCACCTTTAAATGAGGTTGTCCAAGATATGAATGACAAATTTTTGTCTTTGTTTCCCGGAGAACAAGTTAAATATCTCAGTTGCGATAGTATAGACAAGTCTGATAGTGTTGGTCCTGGTTTCGATCCAGCATTACACTCACCGGATTTTCTAAATGGTTTAAAGATGTCTGGTATGCCTAATCATAGATTGGTTCTAAAATTTGGTGTGCCAATAATGTTACTAAGGTATATTGATCAAAAGAACGGTTTATGCAACGGAACCAGATTACAAGTAATTAACTTGCGGAGACGTTTTATCGAACTAAATGTTATTTCAGGTACTAACATTGAGTTTCACACTTATATAACTCGTAGTGGTCTAACTCCTTCAGCTAAGAAA
This sequence comes from Bidens hawaiensis, assembly GCF_021521415.1. NCBI lineage: Eukaryota > Viridiplantae > Streptophyta > Magnoliopsida > Asterales > Asteraceae > Bidens > Bidens hawaiensis. The sequence goes on along the minus strand of NW_027491868.1, from coordinate 441,017 downwards.
CTGCCATCCATATTGAAACGAAGACAGTTTCCTGTTGCGGATTGTTTTGCAATGACCATTTATAAAAGTCAAGGTCAATCACTAGCAAGAGTTGACATATACACGCGAGAACCGGTGTCTACACATGGTCAACTATATGTGGCTTTACACAAGTGAAGAGTAGAGACGGTGTTAAAATGCTTATATTAGACAATGAAGTTAAAGTTACAAATAAAACTACAATATGGTTTATAAGGAACTATTTACTAATTTATAATTGTAAAATGGATGTTATTTTAGTTGAATGTTATGTTTTTACATGATTTATATATCAGTTGATGCTAGAAACGTGTGGATGTTTCATGATTTATATTTTTTCACCCGTGGCGCCCACGGGTCAATAACCTAGTAATTATATATAGAGTTAAGTGCCATTTTAGTACCAGTGGTTTGGTCAATTACGCAACTTTGGTACCATTTTTGAATTTTTTGCAAGTGACTACTTCACGTTTCTAAAACTTGCCAATTTAGTACCTTTTTCTAACCCCGTCTATTTTATTCGTTAAATCAGGGGTAAACTGGTAATCTACATTGTTTTTATTTATTTCTTTGTTTCTTTTAAACCATTCCCCTTTATATAACTTATATATATAAAAAATAAAAGATAAATAAATAAAACTTCACTCCATCTCGTCGACGTCTCTCCGCCGGAAACCCCAACACAGCCCCAACTCAAAACCCTAGTCCTCTCCCAATACCACAACGACAAATTCACCAACCTATTCCAAAACGTCCTCGTTTCACCCTCCGTCCTCTTAACCGCCACCCACAACCTGAACCATTTGCCGCACCCGCCCACCCCCGACTCTATCTCCACTAATTTCTTCTCAATTTCATCATTGGGTAACGATCTCTTCCAAATCAGGTTCGATTTCGAATCATATCTCATCAAATTGAACAATCGAGCAATCGATCTTCACAAGTATGGCTGAATTGTGGATTTTTTAAAACGATTTCCAAACGATGAGTTACAAGCTTTTTCAACGGCGCCGAAAAGAACCATCATCACGGAAACCTGCAGCTCTAGGGTTCCGCCACGAAATCAAGTCGCCACCATCTAAATCGGATGCAAAAGTTGCGAAATCAAGTTGATGATTGCTTTCCGTGTTGTCGGCTGAAGACGGTGGTGTTGGATAGTGGCCTACAGTGATAACCTTTGAAGTGTATCTCTATTGTTGTGATTAAAAGGTTGCCGGAAAAATTTGAGTGGTGGTTAGATTTTTGGTTAGGAAGAAGACTTAAAATCAAGTTTTAGTAAGTTTTGCGTAAAGGTCCTTCAACTTTATATGTATCTAAAACTATTATTTACATTTATTTACAAAGTTAGTCCTTGAACTTTCTATAACTTATTAATATATAATAAATTAAGGAATTTACTAGTTTACCCCTGATTTAACGAGTAAAATAGACGGGGTTAGAAAAAGGTACTAAATTGACAAGTTTTAGAAACGTGAAGTAGCCATTTGCAAAAAATTCAAAAACGGTACTAAAGTTGCGTAGTTGACCAAACCACATGTACTAAAATGACACTTAACTCAATAAAAAAAATAATATATGTTACCCTTAATCAAGCATGTTCTTCTCTATGCTATTTTACCCTTTTTTTTATATTTAACATTTAATGTCAAAATTTGGGATACAATTCATTGAAGAAACATATATTATTGATTCCATTTAACTTTATTAATTCTTTTTAGATCGATGATTTTCCTGTAATTAGGTTATCGCACTCTTTAAATTTGGAGAGCTCCGATGCTTCCTCTGGCTAGATTATGTTTCCTTAACCGGCTCCACACTAGCTTCAGATTTTGGCTTGACAGTTCTTTGACATTATTTTTTAAATAAAAAAATATTAAGTAGCGTTAAACCAACGCAGGTACTATTTTTTTAGAACAACGACGTTCTCGTATTTAGGTTACTGCACTATTCAATTTGGAGAGCTCCGATGCCCAAATCTAGTCAGACTATGTTGCCTTAACCAGGCGCACGCTGGCTTCAGAGTTTGGCTTGGTCGTTCTTTGACATTAATTTTTAAATAAAAAAAGTATTAAGTAGTATTAAAACAACGCGGTTACTTTTTTTAGAAAGGAGACTTTCTTGTATTTAGGTTACCGCACTCTTTAAATTTGGAGAGCTTCGATGCCCCGCTATAGTCCGACTATGTTGTAATGAAGTTACTTAATAAATAATGAATTCGAAACATTTTTAAATCAATGTTTTAGAATTGTACTTCACCATTGAAAAACCAACAAAAGTATCCGTTCAAAAAACAATTTTTAGCAAAATAACCATTTAACTTTACACAACATTTTGTCCAATAATACGAAATGTCTGGCTTCGTATAAGTGCAAAAAAAATCAGCTTGTGACACGTCTACGCAAACTTTATGTCTTGAGTCAAATTTTTAAAAAGTTAAAAACTAAATAAGAGTATTTTCATCCTATCTTCTAAAAAGTATGTGAGAAAAATTTGCAAATTATATGATGAAATTTTAAGTGGTTGTGAGTGTAAATTATATGGTGTAGAGAGAAAATTTAATGAGTTTTTATAAATTCGGGGAAACAAAGTTTGCCCCTATTTATTCTTTAATATTTTTTGAATTGATTGTGAGTAGAAGATAGAAAAAACTATAATGATCAATGTATAAAAAATATTATTTAATTAAGTAGGAGAAAAAATGTGGTGTTTTTTAGTGTAATAATAGAGATAAAGATGATGAACTAAAACTAATTAGAGCATTCCCATTAGGTTCCCTATTTCTATCTCCATCTCTAAAATTTAAAGAAAACATCTAAAAAATGGCTCCAATCCATTCCCCATCTCCAAACTCCATCTCCAAATTTTAACAAAATGCTACAATAGATCTCCAAATTTAGAGCAATGTCAAAGCACTCCATTTCTAACTCCCTCCTTAATAGTTTAAGATATAAATGGAAGAAAGAGAAATAAATAATAAAAAAAGAATATAAAGATAGAAATGAAGAATGAGTTGGGGGAGGTTTTTAAAAAATGATGTATAAATTTAAGAAATTGTGTTTTTGGGTTAAATTTTAAAGATGGGGATGGAGAACCCATTGAGAATGCTCTTAGAACATTCTCAATGGGTTCTTCATACTCATCTCTATTTCTAAAATTTAGAAAAATTATCTAAATAACCACTCCAACCTATTTTCTATCTCCAAACTCCATTTCTAAATTTTAGTGAAATGGTATAGGAAGCCTCCAAATTTAGAGTGTTGTCACAACGCTTCATTTCCAACTACCCTTTTATAAAAATATTTTAGAAATCAATTTATATTGAAAATGATAATAAGACAAAATAATTATGAGTTAAGATTTTAAATGGAAGAAAGAGAAAAATAATAAAAAAAATATAGAGTTGGGAATGGAGAATGAGTTGGGAGAGGTTTTTAGAAAATGATGTACAGATTATAAAAATTGTGTTTTTTAGTTAAATTTTAAAGATAAAGATAAAGAACCCATTGAGAATGCTCTTAGAAACTTAACTTTTACACTGTGTTCACGAGTTTCATTTAAATGAGGAAATAGAAGGAAAATGAGGGATGTAAAAAATACGTTGTGTTTCCGAGTTTCATTTAAGAAAAGAAATGTTAAAAGAGGTGTTCCCGAGTTTCATTAAAAGAAAGAAAAGGAGGGGAGAGAAAAGAAAATGATGAGTAAAATAAAAAAGTTTGTATCCTTTCAAATTGAAAAGATTTAAAAGGAAAATAAATTAAAGAGAAATAGAAGGTACCAAAAGAAAAGATAAAAAAAGAAAGATTTCTTTTACCTGTCTTTCTTTTCATAAATAAACTCGGTTAATCTTTATAAACTCCACAAAATTGGACACATTAGAGTAGTAAAATTACCAATATGTCCATTTTTATACTTTAGAAGGCCTACAAAATGTGGGTTGAATGATTTTTCTTTTAATCATACATGGATGTGAGTTAGGACTTGTGATGTAGTCTAGAATTTAGTAGTTCAACAGAGATTTCATCATCACATATAAATAAATAGAACCTCCTTGGATTCGATATTCCTCTTTTTCTTTTACCTGAAAATGAATAAAACAACAACACTAAACCCTATGCTCCGATCCTCATCTCAATCCACTGATCCGTTCAGGTTCGTCCTTATTATAGTATTTGTTTGTTTGCTCAAAATCGCTGATTGCACAATTCAATCATTTAGTTTGTTGCTCACAATTCAATTTCAGATCCATGTCACTGTACTTCCATTAGCTTTTTGCCTTTTACTGATTGCTGTATTGCCTAAGGTTGACTCTGCGTATGTATATTATCAACTTGCTCTTGTGATTCTGTATGTATATATGCCTTTGTAGCAATAATGATTTTGGAAACCTAGAAAATCATTATCACTTTGATTTACAGAAATGTGAAATTGTTTCATATCATGTAATCGCTGAATGCGCTTTTATTGATTTTGCTTGTTGAGATCCATTCGGTTTGTTAAAAATCATGTCAGTAGTACTTCTATTAGGTTTTTGCCTTCTGGTATTCCCTCGCTTTAGTTAATCACTATGCAGTTAATGCTGAAAAATATCGGATATCGGTCAAGGATCGATATTTGAGATATCGATTGTCGTGGTGGGGGTATCAGTAATTATATTATCATGCAGAATTTATATATGTACCATTTAATACTAACAATTCAGTATGCTCACCTACCATTAACAAATTAACGTTTTGCAACTTACAAAACACTAACAATTGTAGCAAGTAGGAACTGATTAAGACTTATAACACTAACATTAAACACTAAAAACTGACAAGACTTAAAAAATTGATATTGGTAAAATCAGTGATACATCGGTCCAATATCGCTGAAATTATCGGTACCGATATTCTGCTAGAGGTCCGATAACCTCTTTAGCGCCGATATTGACTGCATAGGTTAATCGTGTAAACACATATATTATTTTGAACTTGCTCATGTGATTCTGTAATCTGTATATCTGTCTTGTAGCAATAATGTTTTTTGGAAACCTGTAAATCATCAGTTTGATTTACGGAAATGTGAAATTGTTTCCAGTTATCATTGTGTATGTTATTAATAAGTTTCGTGATGCATTGATTTCATTATGCAGTTGTGTTTCTTCACCTGTCAAAGAAAATTCCTGAATTGTTCTACACTAATGACTCAGGGAGCTAACTCGCGCAGAAATAGCTATAATAAACCATCCATTAATTATAAGTATAATCCTCATGGAGGACCTAATTTTGATGTTGTGGATGTTAATCGTGAAGATTATGCTCCCAATTCCCATAATAATAACACAAATAAACCTGCTAATCAAGCTGAAGTCAAGTCACCTGTAATAAGTACAACATATGTTGTATCAGGAGTCGGTCAGTTATGGAATTTTGCGACCTCATCTATTCCTGTACGTCATAGAACAACATCACCACAAAACACCAAGATTCTTCAGAAAGAGAATACTTTATATTATCCATCTGAAGAAGGAAATATAGTTGCTTCTATTTCTTCTGAAGGTCAAAATGTCTTGGTCAACTTTAAAGACAGTAGCCATGTGTCACCTCCAGTGAATGTACAAAAAGAGTTGGATTTTGTACACGTAGCCGATAAACTTGGTTGTTTCAGTGAGTCCCATATATACCGTTATCTTTTGAGATGCATGCATACTGATGAAAAAAGGGTTTCTAGTGCCCGGATGTCAGATGAATTGCAGAATATATATGGATGGATGAACACAATGCAGCTTTTTGGACCAAGTTATAATGCTGTAGAAACAAATAACCTTGAAATAAGTGATACAGATAATGCTACTACTTCTGAAAATGGCATGACTTCAAAAAATGATGAATCTTTATGTAATGAAAATACAAAAAGTGTGATAGAAAGTAACACAGAGTCCCAACATGTGAAAGAGGATGACTTGTTTGAGATAAAAGAGGGTCAAAAGGGCCAATTTTCCCACCAAGAAAGCAAGATCTTTTCATCACCATTGTATGGACTTGCAAAGCAAGAGCATGCTTTTGCTGGAGCGTTTGCGGGTACATTTGTTAGCCTGTGTCTGCACCCCATGGATACAGTTAAGACTGTCGTGCAGTCTTGCAATACTGACCATAGATCTATTCCTTATATTAGCAAATCGATTATATCTGAAAGAGGTACATGTGAAAATAGTATTACTATGATCTATTAAAGGACCGTAATCAAAACTTAATATTAATTCATAGCCTTATTTTCAGGTTTGTTAGGGCTTTACCGTGGAATTGCAAGCAATATTGCTTCGTCCGCGCCTATTTCTGCAATTTACACTTTCAGTTATGAATCGGTAAAGGCAGCTTTGCTTCCTCTTTTAGCAAAGGTGAAATATTTCATTCTGTTATACTCATAATACATTTTCTTGGATTTATTCTTTAGTTACATTTCGTCTTGTACAAAAATACTTCAGGAATATCATTCATTGGCTCACTGTGTGGCTGGAGGTTGTGCAAGTGTTGCTACTTCATTTTTTTTTACTCCAAGTGAAAGAATAAAGCAGCAGATGCAAGTTGGTTCGCACTATCGCACCTGTTGGTAATCTTTTATTATCATTTTCTTAATGTTTGACTTCACAGTTTCAACATTGACCGTTACAAACTTACAATCATATATGTTTTTCTTCGCAGGAATGCATTCTTAGGGATTGTTGGGAAAGGAGGCTTTTTATCATTGTATAATGGATGGGGAGCTGTGCTTTGTAGGAATGTTCCTCATTCTATCATAAAGGTTAGATGATTTGACTGAATTTGAATAATAAGTTTGTATGTAAATATTATATCCAATGTGTTTCTTGAAAGCTCTTGCTTCATGTGATTGCAGTTCTATACATATGAGAGTTTAAAGAATGCATTACTCACTTCAAATGAAGTGAACGGTCAACCAACCACAATATCAACGGTTTGTATATTTGCTACTATTGAGATATTTCGTTGCGTGCTCTTCAAGTAATATTTGTAATTTATGTGTTTATGTTATGTAGCTATTATGTGGAGGATTAGCTGGATCTACTGCTGCTTTATTTACTACTCCTTTTGATGTCGTGAAGACAAGATTACAGACACAGGTATGTATTTGTTCAATTCGTTATTGCATCTTCGTTTTGTGGGTCCCGTTTTTGTTTTGATAAGAATGAAGATGACTATTGTGTAGATTCCAGGATCTGTAAATCGATATAATGGCGTATATAGCACACTTACAGACATAGCCCAAAATGAAGGCCTGATGGGTCTATATAGGTAAGATTATCAGTACTTTTAACAGTTACATGATACCGGGATTATTAAAATCTGAATGTTTGACTAACGGGTGGGTGATGATCAGGGGTTTGACACCAAGGCTGGTCATGTACATGACTCAAGGGGCGCTTTTCTTTGCATCTTACGAGTCGTTTAAAAGATTACTTTCTTTAGAAGCTACTCGACTCGAATCTACATCAAAGGGTTTGTAATTTAGCATTCAAGTGGTACCATTTTTGATTCTTTTAGGTGCTGTCATAGATGTAAGATATGTGATATTGATTGAGTGCATAGTTCATGTAAAGATCTGAAGGTATGCTGAGGTGAGGATCAAAGTATTAACAATTCTTTAGTGTAACAATTGTTTTGATGAAATGAGCATTTGCTGCCAATTTTTTTATTTGTCATTCCAGAGATACAAATATAGTAATATACAAGTTCATTGTAAAAGTGCTATGTATTAGTGAATTAGTCCATTATAAAAGACAAGTCTAGAATCATTAAATCTAAGTTGGTAGCTTAAACACACTGATAACAGATTGCGGACTATATGCTTTTTTTCTTTCTTTTTTTCTTTACTTCAAAAGCTTTTTATTGTTATGTTAATACATATTCTTTTTCATTGAAGAAAATTGATATTTATAAAGAGTCTTAAAAGTCTATAATTTGCCAATTTATGATTTTAGTAATCTAGAATTTATCCAGAAACTTGTTGCTATGTATTACAATGTCTATCTTCATGATCGATTTTGATGTGTTCATGAAATGCTAATCGGATTTCATAACCATCGATTTTTTGAAGTTGGCTAAATGATGCCAGATTTCGTAACCATATCAACGCTTAGATCTTATTGTTTACTTGCCCTTCAATTTCTTCTTATAAATTTGCGTCTTATCAACTTGAAGGGGACGTAAGGAGTTTTGGTTTTAGGATTATATGCAAATAGAAATAAAATTGTATACACTTGTGAGAGTTAACAACTAATGACTATCTTGTAGCTACATTTGTTATTAGTTGTTAGAAATCATTTAAAGATAACCGATTATTAATATATGATAATACTTACCGAAGATGCAGCTGCGTTGAGTAACTCAGATGCTGTTGACAAAACCATAAATCCAAAAAACCATTAGAAAGGAGGAAAAACCCCAATTAGTGAGGTTTATTACCCTAAATTAAAATAAAGAAAACCACATGGTAAAACACTAAAACTGGAGATGACGGATGCCAAAGGTGATCAACAAAGGATGTCGACTAACAGAGGATTACGGTGGCAAGGGAAGATAAGTACTTGATTGCATGAGGTGTGTTGGAGCCGAATAAAACGGTGTCTACTTGTGAGCTCTGACGTTGGAGTGAAAAAGTGACGAATGCGGCAGGTTTGAAAGGATAAAGATTTATGGTTTAGGGAGATGTGTGAGGTGAAGGTTGAAAAGTTAGTGATAGAAATGAGAACTTAAAATAATGTGTGTGGACATTCATGAACAGTTTGTTAACCAAGTTTTAAAATTGTTCTAATCAGGTTATTCATAAAATATTTTGCTCCAATCAGGTGGTTAAAGTTTTCTTTTTGTGCTAATCCTGGATAGCAGGTCACATAGTTTTTTTATTTTTAAATAGTTTGACATTGCAAAATATTTTTTAAAAATTGAGAAAAATAATTTTTTATTTGTGAAAAATTGTAAAAAAAAAAAGGATTGAAAAATTCCAAAAAAATTCTTAACTTTTTTTGTTGAAAAATTTTCAGTTTTTTTTATTTTTTTTTGCATATTCTCACAATTAAAATTTTTTTTCTCAACTTCTACTAATTTTGTCAATTATTTTTAAAATATTTTGAAATGTCAAACTATTTTAAAATAAAAAAAAAAATCTACAAAACCTGCTATCCAGGTAAAATATATAGTATTAGAACAAAAAAACTTTAGTGACCTAATTGGAACAAAAGATTTTATAAGTGCCCTGATTAGACAATCTCAAAACTTGGTTATTATTCTATAAAGTAATATCTACATATAATAATGTTATTTATATTTATTTATGTAATAAATAAACCTTTTCTATTAATCAAATTAATTAGGAGACCTTGCTTCAAAATTCCACCATCTAAACTATGCGTAAAATTATGTGTAGTGGATGAGCTACGACGATAAAGAAAATCGTCCGAGTACACTTGGTCTTAAGTTGTAACTTATAAAATAAGTTATGTGTTATTTAAATAAATATAAATTTGAGTATCAAACATTTAAATACTAAATATATATATATATATATTTATTTGACAAATGAGAAGAAGACGTTTGAAAAGGGTATATAGGTGAATGACCAAGCAGTTGACAACCCAACCCATGCTCTCTCTTGACGCACACTTAACAACAGAAATGCGCAATCGGAGATACGTAGCAGCCAGCGACGACGACGACGAAGATCCACCGCAAAAGGAATCCGATGAAATGCGGTCCAGTCAGCGGAAGAGAAAACGGATGAAAATATACGAAGACGACGAAGATGCAATTCAACAATCCAGACCTAATAATAATAATAATAATAATGAGGATGATCGATCGGAGGAGAAAGAGGTTTCTCCGGCGCCGGAAGACGCCAAGGCCATCGGCGATGTGGTTAGGGTTTCAGGCAAGGGCAAATCCAGGAGGAATCATTACAACTCCTTCGAGTTTGACGGACTCTCTTACGACCTGGTGAGTAGCTTTTTATATAAACAGTTACTGTTGTCTTTGATTTTTATTATATGATTTAGCATTGTGGATGCTCTGTTGACTTTGACTTTGATTGATCGTCAAACATTTGAATTGCTGAGCAGTTTTGTGAGATTTGAGGAGGAATTAATCTAGCATTTTAGCATCTTGGGCTTTAATTTTTATATATATGATGATTTCGTTGAAGTTGTTGATCTATTCTAGGTGTTGGTCATTTTAAAGAGTTTTCATTGTATGTATGTATGTATGTATGTATGTATGTATGTATGTATGTATATGTATGTATGTATGTATGTATGTATGTTATTAAAAGCCCACACTCCTTGTGCCTAGGCCCATTTTCCAGGCAAAGTCCAATATATGCGCTTCTAGTTCCTAGGCCCATGCTTCTTGAAGTTGACGACACCTCTATTGGTATTGATGACGGATCAAGAACAGTGATCATTCGAACCTTTACTATTTATTACGCTTTGAACATTTTGGTACTTTGCTTTGAACATCTTGTTATTCAAGTTTTGGAATTCTGTTTTAATTATCAACTCTTTTAGAACTTTTGGTGATATTAACTGTTATATAATAGCTTTTGTTTATCTTATATGAAGAATACTATTATTTTTCTACTACATAATATATTTTTAATTTTTTTACTAAGCGTGCTTTTTTTCTTAGGCCCTCACATTTTTTGCGCCTAGTTCCCAAGCAAAGGCCTATGCGCCTTTTATTACTATGAGTTGTTATCATGTCGCTTTGGTGTTCTTGCAGTGTCATGCGTATTATGTGTGCACTTACACATATATACATATATGTGTTTTTGTGTTTGTGTATATTGTCTTACAACTTACAAGTAGTATACAGTCGTATTATGTATAATAAAAGTACCTAAATATCAGCATATAAAAAATTGAGCGACCAGGGGAAATTTGCTCATACAGTTTTATTCTGTTTTTGTGGACGTGCAGGAGGATCCTGTGCTTTTAGTGCCTGCTTCTGAAGGACCAAACAAGAAGCCATATGTTGCTATAATTAAGGTAATAATAGTTTGAGAAAATCACGGAAGTAGCCATTTTTTGGGGTGTGTGGTTTCTTTAAAATCATGAGAACAATTTTACACATATGACCATAATAATACTACATATAAACCGTAGTGCATTATATAAGCATCATGTCACATCATCCATTTGCACAACATGGGTTACTGTACTGTCTGCATTCATTCATAATCTTCTGTTCTCATTTCATTTTATAGTCTACAAAAGGGAAAAAGGTAGATTAGGAATTTGTATACCTGCTACTCTAATTAACTGTAAAACTAACAAAGGGAAAATGAGTACTAGGTTTGGACCCTATTGTAGTCATTATGGTTTAAACCTCATATTTAGAATTGTATAACAATTGATTGCACCTGAAATTGAGAACTGCATGAGTATCATAGTTGTTAAAAGCGGTCGCTTTTGGCGCTTAAGCCCATTTAATGGGCGAAGCGAATTAATTGCGAATTTAATGCATCGCTATTAAAAGCGCTGACCTGTAACTATTCTCAAATGGTATGCGTGTTATTTATTAAATGACATTTAACCCACCTCTTCCTATTCTCACGTAAAAATTAAAACTCCCATGATTTAAGGCTCAACCTCTTCCTATTCTCAAATAAAACTAGAACTCCACTATTTAAGGGTTCAACTAGTTTATTATTTAATAATATAAAAATTTCTATACGTTTTAATTCCTTTTCCTTTACTCATGTAAAGAGAAGACAGATGACGAATCCTGTTAGATCCGTAGAAAACATTACTATAGAGGGGAGGAGGGGTAGAGGACGACCGAAATTGACTTGGGATGAGAGGATTAGGCATGATTTGATAGACCTAAACCTCTCCGAGGACATGGTTGAGGATAGGAATTCGTGGAGAAGTAGAATTAAAGTTAAGGATTTTTAGAGAGAATTGAATACCTTAAGGCTTAGACTTAACTTATTTAGGTCACATACCATAATGGTATTTCCCTTACATATTTTATTATTATTATTATTAGCTTTTATATTGCGGTTAAACTGTGACCTTTTTATTAATATTATTATAATTAGTAGTAGTTTTTTATATAACTGTTAAACTTTGATTTCCTTTTTTTGCTTCATACACATGTTCTTAGAGCCGAGGGTCTCTCTGGAAGCCACCTCTTTATTCCTTTGGATAGAGGTACGGTGTGCCTACATCCCACCCTCCCCAGACCCTACCTATAGCTCTGCTGTCGGTGGGATTTTACTGGGTATGATTGATTGATTGATATATTTATTATTTAGTTTTTTTTTTATAAATAACACAACAGTATATGCTTTTTAGTCATGTTTATCATAATAACATAATAACACAATGTATGTTGTTTAGTATTTAGTCATGTTTATCATAATTTGATATATAAAATAATAATAGTTAAATTTATCATAATTTGATATATAAAATAATAATAGTTAAATTTAACTATTATTATTTTATATATCAAATTATGATAAACATGACTAAAATGAATCTTTTTTTCTTATTAAGATGTTCTACTTTAGTTAAAATTTTGTTTTTTTAATGTGCACTTTTTTTTTAAATCGGGCGCTTTTTTGCGCTTTTATTCTGGGCGCTAGGAAAAGCGTCAACGCTTTCTAGCGCTTATCGCATTTGATAACTATGTTGAGTATTGGTTTTACTTGCAAATCTTGAGATTGAGAAGTATTGATTAGACCCTATTGTAGGTTTCGTGAATCAGTTCTTGGATAGCATTATGAATTGCTTATGGAATCGTGATAAGAATTTGATAAGGTCTAATGTGTTGTTGATCAAATACAAGAAGAATTAATGAAGAACAATCAGAAAACTTAATATTGTTAAAAGGTAGGAAAGATTACAAAAGATTAACTAGGGCTACGCCCTCTCTCCGTACATCCCGTAGGAGCCCAACATATAACAAATTCACGTCTAATCCTAACCAGCCTTATCATATATTATTTATACTACCCTTATATTACACTTTATCCCTTTCTATTAATTTCCCATTAACACCCTTAAGAATACGTATTACATTTCCATCATATCTCCATTCCCATCAAATCGCTTTCAGATAAAGTATTTTGTCTGCATACGAAATCTATAATCAGATAATACAAAAGGTGTTCTGCAAGAGCGACATGTTTCTTCTATGAAAAATGAAGTGTATAATACATGTATTTAATAAGACCAGATAAATTCCTATGTTTCAGTTGGTGGTTGAAAGTTGAAATTTTGTTTTATACACAGGATATTTCAGAAACAAAAGATGGGAGTGTAATGGTCAATGGTCAATGGTTTTACCGACCTGAAGAGGCTGAAAGAAAAGGCGGTGGGAATTGGCATTCAAACGACACAAGGGAACTCTTTTACAGTTTTCACAAAGACGAGGTCCCAGCCGAATCTGTAATGCACAAATGTGTAGTACATTTTATCCCTGCAAACAAACAGATCCCAAGGCGTAAACTGCACCCCGGATTTATTGTTCAAAAAGTATACGACACCATTTTTAAACGTCTTTATAAACTTACAGACAAAGATTATGAAGATAGCATGCAACACGAAATCGATCTTCTTGTTCAAAAAACAATGTCACGGATCGGTGACATTCCTGATATTAAAATTGATAATGATGTTATTGATCACGAAGATCATTTGAAAAGCAGAAGAATGTTAAGGAGAAAGAGTATGTCATCATTAGATGTTACCCGAGATGAAGATGCTGCAACCGAGAGATCTGGACCATTGTCAAGATCAGACACACCAGGAAGTTGTAACAGTGAATATTACAATATTCTTGTAAAGTCTGATGTTGTCACAAATGATCAGCAACGCGATAAATGGTTAGAGAAGCTTCTAGAAACAGTGCAATATGTATGCGATAATGTGGATGACAAAATTCCAAATGAGCCTCAAGACAAAATTCCAAATGTGAGCATCATGAAATATGTTAGTTGTATTTAGTTAGGGTTTTAGCCCATATAGTTGGCTAAAGCCCATGGGCCTTTTATGGGTTGATAGCTAGGGTTTATTTGTGTATAAATAGATGTAGTTGTTTATGTATTTCTCAAACCTTCAAGTAATAAACATTACTTCACTACAACCATCTTATTCTTTACATGGTATCAGAGCTACGGCTCTCGATCCAAACCCTAGCCGCCACTTAATCTGAACCGAACCAGCCGGCCCTAGATCTGAAACAAACCCGTCTACCTCCTGTGCAGATCTCGTAATCCTTTTTCGAGATATATTCCGCCGTCACCGCCTCTCCCACTGTCACCATCACCCTCCGATTAGCAAACCCTGAAAATCCGACGCCGATCTGCTGCCGCACGCGCCCCCAAGCGCCACCCGAAGTCCGCCGCTGCCACCCACGCGCCGCCGCGTGCTCCATCTTCCGGCCGCTGTATTTTTCCAGGTTACTTATTTTCTGCTTCCGCGCCACCCTGTGTTAGTTTTTCAATCCGGGAACTTTTAGTTTTCAGTCTCAGTTCGCGTGTGTATTCGTTCGGATAAGAAACTTTCAGATCCAATGGCTGATAAAAAGGCTTCAGAAAATCAGATTGCTCCAGGAATTATTAATTATTCAGCCGTTCTTCGCATTCCGATCAAACTTGACTCAAAAAATTGGGGTTCGTGGAGTCTCTTTGTCCAAAAGGGTCTTGAAAGTATGGACAAAGACGATCATCTCACTAAACCACCCCCGGACCCGATTACCAAAGAATGGAAAATTGATGATAGCGGAATCCTAATGGCCCTATGGAATGCTATGGATACACAAATCCTTACTTTTGCTCAAAACTTTTCCACCGTAAAGGAAATGTGGGATCACCTCTCTTCATCCTTTTTGGCTAAGGAGTCTATCTCTCATGCTTATTCTGTGGTTCAAGCCTATGGTCGGGCCGAGCAAGGTGATTCTACATTTACCGACTATTTCACACGATTCTGCAAACTCCGAGATGAGCTTCGCACTATGTTTCCACCCACTACTGATTTGAAGATTCAGGAGGAGCGAAACGCCAAGATGGATGTCATGACCTTCATTGCCGGGATATCACCCAAGTATTCAAGCGCCCGACCCCTACTGTTGAGCAACTCCGCTGCTACATCTTCAGTTGCATCAACCTTTCACCTGTTACGGGAAATGTATGGTCCTGGTGCAACTCTACCTCCTACTGATACATCGGCTATGTATACATCTACTGGTCGGGGTACTGGTCGAGGTTCTCATATGACCCACAAAAAGGGTATTGGACGGGGCGGTGGTCTTGTTTGTCACTATTGCAAGGTACCAGGTCATACGAAATGGGACTGCCCGAACCGCCCTCCTGGAAGTCAGCCACCTCCTCGTCCCAAAGCTCGTTTGGCTGCCGCTGGTGAGACTTCAGATCCAACCGCCACTCCCACCTACACAGTTAGCGAAGAAGACTATTGTCGTCTCCAGCAGCTTCTAGCCTCTCAGACTCCTGCTCCTGCTCCTGCTCCATGTGCCAATACGGCCGATTCAGGTACGCTTCCTAGTCCTTCTTCATCTTGGATTATTGATTCGGGTGCCACTCATCACATGACTGGGAACTCGGGTATTCTGTCCAACCTTAATAAAGTCTCCCACCAACCTGTTCGACTGGCTGATGGGTCTTCTTGTCCTGTACTGGGGGTTGGATCCATTAACACCTCATCCAACTTAAACCTCTCGTCTATTCTATCTGTTCCTAAATTTCCCGATAACTTTTGTTCGGTAAGCCAACTTACTAAACAACACAATTGCTCTGCTAAATTTTATCCTACTCACTGTATCTTTCAGGAACTAGGGACGAACCGTCTGATTGGCACAGGTTTTGAATCTGGAGGCCTCTACCGCTTAATCTTCCCGTCAGGTCCTACATGTTCTACAGCAACTGCTTTAGTCAAGGAGGACCACTGTCGGTTAGGTCATCCCTATACAGCGGTTATGAGGCAAATGCGTCCAGATTTACCACTTTCGTCTTTTAATTTTCATTGTGAGTCGTGTCAACTTGGTAAACATACCAGGCGTCCCTATCCCCCTAGAGTGTCTAATCGAGTCAGTTTTTGTTTTGAACTTTTGCATTCTGATGTATGGGGGCCTTGCCCTAACAAATCTACTTTAGGTTTTGAATATTTTGTTAGCTTTATTGATGACTATTTCCGCACTACTTGGATTTATTTGATGAAATCTCATAGTGAGGTTTTTTCCATATTTCAAGAATTTAATGCTTATGTTCAAAACCAATTTAACACCACCATTAAAACTTTCCAATCCGATAATGCTAAGGAATATTTTTCCACCGACTTTTCTTCGTACTTAAAACACAACGGCATTATTCTTGAATCATCATGTGCATATACATCTCAACAAAATGGTGTGTCCGAACACAAAAATCGTCACCTATTGGATGTTGCTCGCACACTCATGATCCAATCACGTGTCCCTCATCGTTTTTGGGGAGATGCCGTTCTCACAGCTGCATATCTGATTAACCGTATGCCCACACCCGTTCTTCATGGTAAAACACCGTTTTCTGTACTATGTCCCACCGGTACTCCTTTTCCTCTCGCGCCTAAAGTCTTTGGTTGCGTTGCCTATGTTCATGACCATCGTCCGAAAACAATCAAACTTGATCCCCGAGCCCTTCGTTGTATCTTTGTTGGTTACTCACGGGTTCAAAAAGGGTATCGGTGCTATAGCCCATCTCTTCACCGATACTTTACTAGTGCCGAAGTCACTTTTAATGAGTCTTGTCCTTACTTTCCTGAGTGTTCCACTCCTGTTTCTGACCCATTTCCTGACCTCGATATACCAACATCTCCCTTCATCCCCACCATTCCTGTGTCAATTCCTTCTACCGATCCAATCTCTACTGATTCTGACCCACCGACAGAATCTCCGCCACTGCTTTTCACATATGCTAGGCGAGGTAGGGGTCAAACATCAGTGACTCTTGATTCACACCCTGGCCACGACCCCGAAATACCCTCCGATACTCCGTCTACATCTGAGCAATCCACACCTCACTAATACATCCTTACCCGATCCAACAACCTCTGATACACCCGTTTATGATCCTCCTGGTGCCCCACTTCCCGATATACCTATTTCCTTTCGCAAGGTACCCCGGAAATGTACTCGTTACCCAATTCCGGACTATGTTGCCTACACCCACCTATCTCCTGAATCTCATGCGTACACCACTACCCTTGATTCCTACCCAATTCCCAAAAATGTGACGAGCGATCTCGCTCACCCAGGATGGAGACAGGCTATGGAAGATGAAATTGGGGCTCTAAAGTCCAATCATACATGGGATCTTGAAACACTTCTTAAAGGGAAGCGTATAGGAGAGTGGAGATTGTGATGGTTTGGACATGTAAAGAGAAGACAGACGACGAATCCTGTTAGATCCGTAGAAAACATTACTATAGAGGGGAGGAGGGGTAGAGGACGACCGAAATTGACTTGGGATGAGAGGATTAGGCATGATTTGATAGACCTAAACCTCTCTGAGGACATGGTTGAGGATAGGAATTCGTGGAGAAGTAGAATTAAAGTTAAGGATTTTTAGAGAGAATTGAATACCTTAGGGCTTAGACTTAACTTATTTAGGTCACATACCATAATGGTATTTCCCTTACATACTTTATTATTATTATTATTAGCTTTTATATTGCGGTTAAACTGTGACCTTTTTATTAATATTATTATAATTAGTAGTAGTTTTTTATATAACTGTTAAACTTTGATTTCCTTTTTTTGCTTCATACACATGTTCTTAGAGCCGAGGGTCTCTCTGGAAGCCACCTCTTTATTCCTTTGGATAGAGGTACGGTGTGCCTACATCCCACCCTCCCCAGACCCTACCTATAACTCTGCTGTCGGTGGGATTTTACTGGGTATGATTGATTGATTGATTGTTGGTTGTAGTTGGGTGTTTATGGTTAAACTACACCCGGATGGCTCCTTACACCGCTTAAAAGCTCGGTTGGTTGCAAAAGGGTATTCTCAAGCATATGGCATTGATTACGATGAAACCTTCTCTCCAGTTGCTAAAATGCCATCTGTCCGTATTTGTATTGCTCTTGCTGCCATTAATCATTGGCCGTTCCACCAACTTGATGTCAAGAACGCCTTTCTTAATGGTGTTCTTGAGGAGGAGGTATATATGGAGCAGCCCCCAGGGTTCGTTGTTGAGGAGGAGGCCTCGAAAGTTTGTAGACTACGTCGTTCTCTATATGGTCTTAAACAGTCTCCCAGGGCATGGTTTGGTCGATTCTCTAGTGTTATGGGACAGTTTGGGATGACTCGGAGTGCCTACGATCACTCTGTCTTCTTTAGACACCAGAAAGGAAAGAGGATTATCGTAGTTGTTTATGTGGATGACATTATAATCACAGGTGATGACGAGGTCGGGATTACCGAACTCAAGCAGTTTCTTCAGTCTTAGTTTCAGGTCAGCGACTTAGGTCGATTGAGGTATTTCCTTGGCATAGAAGTATCCCGCTCTCCACAAGGAATACTTCTCTCCCAACGAAAGTATGTTCTTGATATGTTAACTGAATGTGGCTTACTGGGTTGTAAACCTGTTGATACCCCAATGCTTCCTACAAAGAAACTCCTCCCAAAGGAAGGAGATCTAATGAAAGATCCTGAGCGATACAGACGGTTGGTTGGTAAACTTAATTATTTAACCGTCACACGACCGGATATCTCCTTTACTGTCAGTGTTCTGAGCCAATTTATGGCTACACCATACACCGGTCACTGGGATGCTGCCCTTCGTGTCTTAAGATATCTTAAGACCTCACCTGGCTTGGGTATATTATACTCCGATCAGGGTCATTGTCGTGTAGGTGCCTTCACGGAAGGAGATGGTCGGATATCAGGGTTCTCAGATGCAGACTGGGCAGGTTGTTCTCGACGATCTACCACCGGATATTGTGTGTTTGTTGGAGGAAATCTTGTATCATGGAAGAGTAAGAAGCAACACACGGTTTCCCGGTCGAGTGCCGAATCGGAGTATAGAGCCATGGCAGATGTAACATCAGAGATGACATGGGTTCGTCGTCTTCTCAGAGAGCTCGGGATTGTTTCTAATGACTTGATGAGGTTATACTGTGATAGTCAGTCAGCCATTCACATAGCCAAGAATCAAGTATTTCATGAGAGGACAAAACATATTGAGGTCGACTGCCACCTTATCAGAGATCGAGTAGTAGGCACACAAACTGATCCTCCTTCCATTCAACCAATTCATGTGAAGACAAATTTTCATCTAGCAGACATTCTAACTAAACCGCTCCGGAAAGCTCAGATAGATTTTATTTGTAACAAGTTGGGCATGATTAACATCTATGCTCCAACTTGAGGAGGAGTGTTAGTTGTATTTAGTTAGGGTTTTAGCCCATATAGTTGGCTAAAGCCCATGGGCCTTTTATGGGTTGATAGCTAGGGTTTATTTGTGTATAAATAGATGTAGTTGTTTATGTATTTCTCAAACCTTCAAGTAATAAACATTACTTCACTACAACCATCTTATTCTTTACAAAATACTAAGTTTCTATATTCTTCTACTACTAATGATACATTATTGTTGCAGAATGGAACAGGATTAGCCCCCGTGTGGCCTGATGATGCTGTGCGTGCTGTATCTGCACTTGAGCTGGCCTCACACGAGTCTCTTTCTTCAGATTTTTTGAAATATAACCAGAAAATGAGGCAGTTGGTATTTAATCTTAAGGTAAAAACATATTTATCAGGACAAAATGAAGTTATGCTATGTCTAAACAGTCTAATTGTATTTACTTTGCAGAAAAATGCACAGCTAGCCCGGCGCCTCTTAATGAGAGAATTAGAACCTTCAAAAGTATTGAACATGTCACCTATTGAATTGAAGGTATATGGTTTTACTATCTTATCTTATTGAAGGAAAAAAAATCATATATTTTTACAAAGGGGATGCATTTTTTTATTATAGGAGGGACTGACCGCAGAGGAGATAGCACGTAAAGAGCCTGAAGAGGGTCTCCAGGTGCAGGTAAATCTACTCAAGTGGGTTGTAAACACATTGAAATTGTTTTGAAAAATGATTACAAAAATTATGTACTTGTTAATAATCACAATAATAATCCATTATTTATAAAAAAAGATGTTTTAATAGGATGTAAGATACATCAAGAACACGTTTTGAGCAACTTTTTACCCATTTCTGTTTTTGCTAATTTTTTTTATTTGACCCGTTAGGGATAAACCAGTCAAATTGACCCACACATTAGTAAGTGGGTCGAAATGCCACTTTACAAGGGGTCATCATGACTACACCTGTAAACGAACCAATCGAACACACGCGGCGCATGTTTGTGTTTGTCTGTTTAACTTTTAGCGAACAAATGATCAAACACAAACAGTTAAACAGATGGGGTTTTCTTCTTTGTGTTCTTTTGTTAAGAAAATTAGTGTGTTCGTATTCATCTGTGTTTGCTTGTATATAATATAAATGAACGATTCACAAACATAAATGAACAAAGTCACAAACATAATTGAACATGGATGAACAAGCATAACTGAATGAACCGATAAAAAGTAAATGTGGACATTAATACGTCGGGCCAAAAAGTTTAATAAAACTAGACTAAATTGTAATTGGCGATATTCTAATTTCATAAAAATACTGAGTTGTAAGGGGCTAAATATCTAAATGAATATATAAATAAACATAAACTAACAAACATAAATGAAGGTAAAAGTTAAAAGGTATGAACTAAAATGAGCATAAATGAACGAACGTAAACAAACGTTTACGAACATAAATAAGCAAACAGGACATGTATTCATGTTCGTTTGTTTAACTTTTTTTTTGGACAGCCAAGAGGGACCATATCATTACTCACAAAACAAACAAGCACCTTAGCAAGCAGCTAAGGAAAACAAGAACAAACAGAAATATAATTTACATCAGAAAATTAATCCCCTCAAAAGAATATCATTGATCCATGCTCAAGCCTGGGATCTTGGCTCTTTTTACCATCCACCAATAAGTTCCTTCCTTAATATCCTTGACCACCCTAACCGGCCTCAACGTCCCACCATTGAACACCTTTTCGTTCTTTGAAAGCCAAAGACACCACGCTGTCATGAGGAAAACAGCATAAATTACCTCCTTTTTCTTCTTTGGTATATCCGCTGACATGACATGATTTAACATCTGCTTGAGAGATTGAATATCGGTGGGGATCGGAACTCTAACCCAAACGCAACCGTTCCACCACACGGATTTAGCAAAGAGACACTCAGCTAGGATATGAGATGAGGATTCTGGAGCGATCCCGCAACACGGACAGGAACCATCTCCAACATTGACTCCCCTTTTAGTCAATTCCTCTGCCGTGGGCAATTTGTTTATCACCGCTCTCCATCCGAAGCAATTCACATTTGGAGTAGAGAGTTTACTCCAATGGAATATGTTATCATTGTTATCCCGTTGTCTCTCAGATTGGAGGTCACATCTGACCTGCTTCACCGAAAATTCAGCCTTAGCCCCATTACTCAACCAAACCCAAGTATCGCTAATATCTCTTAATTTCTGCGAACATAACAACTCCATCAGCTCTTGCACCTGGGCGCATTCTTCAAGTGTTCTAGGGCTCCTTTTCCAGGCCATGTCCCAAATCAGACGACCCTCCACTGCTTTGTAACACTCTGAAACTTTTGCAAGCTTATTCTTTGCTAAAGCGAGCATCAACGGGAAACGGTCGGGCCCCCTTGGATCCAAGTGTCATACCAGAACGTGACCGAGTTGCCCCTCCCAGCATCACACACTATATTATTATGTTCATTCGTTTATTAAATAAATGAACATAAACGAATTTCTTGTCGAATGGTTCCCTGAACGTTTGGTTCGTTTAAAGACTTAATCATGTAACCTCAAACATAAAATATTTTTGATTTTGTTTTGTTAATGCATATATATGTGGCAGATGACTGACGCTCGATGTAAAAGATGCACGGAGAAAAAAGTACGTTTGGTAGATATCATTTCAGGTGGACACGCAGACCGATACCAGGTTCTTGCTTCATACCATGTTACATAGTTAATAGAATCCTTAAAAATACATGTTTATGTTCTTGCTTTTGCAGCTCGAGTGTAGTGCATGTGGTAACATGTGGTATGCTTCTCAGGACGAAGCATCCGCACTTACAATAAACGGGCCAGGCTCAGCGAAGACCGTAGGAACCGCCTCATCGGCCACTGCCAAGTTTGAAGTTGTTGAAAAGAAGTTGGTGAGCCCTCGGGCCAATGAGCCTTTTAGAAAACCGACCGAGCCTTTGGTCACTATACCCGAAAAGCAGAAATCTTTGAACAAGTCGACACCTGAAGATCAAGACAACCCCAACCCGCGTCCACCAACTGATCCTGTAAACTAATGTTGGTGTTTGAATCATTAGGTGTGTCTAGAAATAGGTTTGAGAATTCAGTCTAACTCAAAAACTTAAAATGAATACAGTAAATTCTTGTGGGGGAAAGAAGAATAGTGTGCCTGACCATCTAATAATAATATTATTATTTATAATGATAATAGCTACTAGGGTGTGTGTGTGTGTGGCGTTTTATTACACTATCTTTGAACATGGTACAAAGCTGGGCTTGGTTTATTAGTTTTTTGTACTTTAATTTTGCACAACATTTTACTTGTACGGTTGTACCCCTGGATATGCATTGGTCCGTTTTAGACACGAAGCGAACATAAACTGAAACTTTGGCTCTAGGAAAAACCGACTGGTTTTGGTTTTCGGTTTTATAGATGGGTTTGGTTCAGTTATAAGCTAAATATGGGTTTAACAAGTGAGAGATTGAAAAGAAATACTTGCTCATAATAACGAGTTTGGCAACTTTTGGCCTAATTTTTATTTTAATCACTTGTTAATAAGTTTGGTCCTAGAAACTTTTGACTCCACGTCTCGAAGTAATGAATCTGTGCTGTAAACTCAATAACAAACATTCAAACAAGTTTAGTGTAGTTTGGTTCCTAAGTTCGGTGGGATTCGGCTTTGGAATGAGGTATAACTAAAATTGAACTTAGGAGTCATTGATTATTAGTTGTGGGTCGGCTATTTTGATGTGGTATTGTTAGATAAGTTGGTTTCGCCTTTCGGTTAGGTCAACGTATTAACATAAAGGATGATTTGTGTAATTTCCGCATATTGTTCGTTAAGTTGGTTTCGGTTAGGTAAACATATTAACATAAAGATGAAACATGTTGCAGCATATTAACATAAAGGACGATTTGTGTCATTTTCATGGTTTAAGAATGATTAGTGCGAGAAAAATATAATTTACTCTCTCCATACACGTACACATGTATACATTTATTTCTCGGTTAGTCGTCGGAAGACTTCATGAGTGTTGACATAAGTTTTAACTATCCATAACTTTTAAGTAGTAACCATATAAGAACATTTACAATGGGCTTCAAAACATAATGTTTTGATGATGTGGCAAATAGGCAAACAAAAATGACATAGACTCCGCCATTATGAAGCAAGTTTGCAATGGGTGAAGTTTGTGTATCCAACTCTACAAATGACAAGTTTTGTAGCCAGCCACCCCCCCCCCCCCCACACCAACCCACAACTATCACATCACACTCACATGCATATTTATATATATATATATATATATAATACTACTATATATTATTGTAATGAGGGTTTGTGTAGAGGTTTGTTATAAAAGAAAACGAGATTTTTATGAAAAAAATTGAAATATGATATGATCGTTTGTGAAGGTTTATTGTTGTAAATGCTCTCAATCAGATGAATGAATGGATTATTTTAATATAAATATAATTTACTATAAAACGATTACAATAGAGTGACTAAATTATTTTAATATATATGTAATTTAATTTACAATAGATTATTTATATATAACAACAATGCATTCAAACTAATTATAGAAATCAAGACAAAAGGAGGGAGGGATGAACACATCAGTATTACATTAGACACGTCATTGATATAACAACACTTATCTATACTATATATAATGAGGAAAGATGGACAAATTAAGACGGTGATTTTTTAAAGGATTTACAAACATTTAAACACATGGTAT
Source organism: Bidens hawaiensis (assembly GCF_021521415.1). NCBI lineage: Eukaryota > Viridiplantae > Streptophyta > Magnoliopsida > Asterales > Asteraceae > Bidens > Bidens hawaiensis. Next base: position 416,837 of record NW_027491868.1, on the reverse strand, counting down.
AACCTTAAATGAGGACAAATTGGTCATTCTACATTAAATCTCACGTGTGTTTCATTATTCTCCAAAATAGTTACAAGAATGCCTCTTTAACTTTAATAATATTTTGCAAATTTAAGAAATAGTTATAACGTTGGTCCTTTATCTTTTAACTATTTATTCTTCATAATTTCATTTTTAACCCAAAAACCCCAACGATTTTTAAAGAGTTATAACTTTTTCACACGTTAATATTATTTTTAAAAAAATGCACCATAAAAACGAGCATTTAATTCTCTTTAATTTGAGTATGATATTGTCATAGTTTCTTTTTTGTTAAATTTTTTTTTACATATAGCCGTTTGTCGTCCGGTTTAAATGGTCTTTAAATTAAATCATGAGCCAAGCCATTATTAACGGCTTTTGGTCGCCAAATCTGAAACTAAACCGTTGAAAATTGCCCAACAAAATCCATTAACAATTGTTAGCTTCCGTTTCGTTTGTACTTCGATATTAAAATAAGTTTAAAATAAGTACTATGAATCTACATATACCAATAAATGGTTTCACAGTTACAAACGAAATGACAAACACCCATAAATCTATAATGTAATTACCAATGTCCGTATTCCTCGCTGCATCGCGCGGGCACCCATCTAATAAATAATAGTTCATTAAACCCTCAACATGTTGTTTTTATATAATGCAGAAAGGCTAGAATAAAATTCTTGATTTCATAATATAAATTTCTTTTAAAAAGCAAATGAAACATATTAAATATTTGAAGATTAAAAAGTTTTCATTTAAACGAAAAGTCAAGCGTGCAACTCCATTTATTTGAATGTCCATTTACTAATAATTACATACATAGGTGATTAGCACTACCAATTCTTTTAAAAAAAAAGAGTTGATTTGCTAAGCAAAAAAAAAAGGAGAAAAAGGAGAAAATAATAAATAATGTATATGAGCTTTATTTGGCTAAACTCAAATTAGATAAGTGATCAATTTAGATCTATTAAAAATAAAAAAAAAATCATAGTGAAGTGTGAAACAGTGTTATAAAGCTTGCTTATTTAAAGCTAACCAGAATGGTTTATTTATTACCATGCATGATCATTGTTCTAGCTTTTAAAGCTCCATGCATGTGGTATGCATTTAGGGCCGAGCTTAGCAAATAGAATGGGAAAGAAGATGTTAACAAGAAGGCGGTGAGCCCTCGTGTCAATGAATCTCTTAGAAACCCGACCGAGCCATTGGTCAATATAGAGAAATTAATCCTTGAACAAGTCGAGATCCAATGATTAAGACAATTCACCACCACCACCAAATGATCATGTAAACTAATCTTGATGTTTGAATCTCATTGTCTAAATCAAGGTTTGAAAATCCGTAGCCTAACTCAAAAAAATTGCAAAATCAATTGAAGAAACTCTTGTGAGGAATCAAGAATAGTATTTCTTACCATCTCATAATAATAATAATAATAATAATAATAATAATAATAATAATAATAATAATAATAATAATAATAATAATAACTACTGCTAGGTATTTTTATTGGTAGTGAATTTATAACACAACCTTGACTTGTTGCAATCTTTGAAGCTTGAACATGGTACAAAAGTAGGGGCGGTTCATTAAGCTTTTTTTTGTAGTGTAGTTTTCAGCAACATATTTTATCACAAAGCATAATTTAAATGACATTCATTACTCGCGGTTCTAAAAAATAACATTATTCAATATATTCATTTTGTATTTTATAACACGACTAAGTCCGTTGTCGGCCAGTAAGCAAATACAATGAATAATAATAACACGTAGAAGACTAAATGTATATGAAAAAAACGACAATGATAAGAATATAATAAAATGAAAACTACTTTGTTTGGATTTTAGATTTATTAAACTTATTAGAAAACCAATAGTTTTTATTATTTGGATGTTAGAAAGCAATATAGTTATTATATCATAATGTTATTATAAGGCGATTTAAAGTATAACGTTTGACAATGTTATTACAAAAGAAAACGGTGTCACAAGGTGATTCGAATTACAATACTGATTTACACTAGAATCTGAGTAAACATAACACTTAACAGGTTGTGTCTAATAAAATGGATTATATCAAACTATTTTTTGAAAACCATCTTATTAAGATACATAGTGAAATTTAGCATAAAGAGGTGGAAAAAATGAGCTAATTAAAGGAGAAAATATTTGATCATCTATAATTATATACTTTTTATTTATTTCTCTTCAATTCATTACATCATAGTCCATGAGCTCGGTATCGTACCGGTACCGGTATCAAAAATACCAATCGGAAATTCTTGGTACCGGTACTGGTACCGAAATATTTGGTTCAGTACCGATACGATACCGGGATATTACAGGTACCGAAGGTAAAAATTCGAGAAATACCGATACCGTACGGTACGGATCCCAAAACTCAAATATTTGGTACCTATGGTACCAAATCGATACCGGTACCGAATTTGCTCATTCCTAGTCCATACTGAGGGCATCTCCAATAGGATGCTTGAAATCCCACATGGAGTTAGTTTTGAAATTCAAACTCATGAAAGCCCCATTGAAGGTGGCTGCTATTGTTAGAACGTACTGAAAATATAAACCTTATTTGAAGCATTCGTGTATTATGGAATGTAACTTTCAAGGGTACATTAGAAAAACAAAAATTATTAATGTATATGTGTGCAGTTTGTACACACTTTCATTCGTGTATTATGGAATGTAACTTTCAAGGGTACATTAGAAAAATAAAAAGTTATAAAATTATTAATGTATATGTGTGCAGTTTGTACACACTTTCATTCACATAATGAAGGTGTTGTATGGAGATGGTTTTGTTGTTTTATTTTTTGTTATTACCGTTTGTATTTAAAAATGTTGGACATTTTAAGTTTTATTTTAAAGTATATTTTTTTTCTAGTAATTATTTTTTATTATTTAATGTATTTAATAAATACGAAATATAAAGTAAGTAATTATAAAAGCTATAAGTTGATATAGATTACATAATGGGAAATGTAAGTGATGATGTGACGCTTTGAAACACAAATGGGTAATACATCACTAGAGGAGAAATAAATGGTTTAGAATGTTGGTTTAGAATCCGACATGACATGTAGATTTGATGGTTTGAAACAAAAATAAATGTGCTCATTAGAGATGCGATTCCATTTTAACCCCAACTTGTTTTAACCCCTTGATCTACCAAACCTAATTATCAACACCTTTCTTACTTTGTTTACATAAATCAATAATCGTCTTATTCCAACTTCTAGAAGCAGGCTAATCGTCTTTGATTAATTATACTTTCTTTTCATGCTTTTCACACTTATAAATAAATAATAATAACATAAAACCATACCTAAAATCGAAAAAGAAAAAACAACCAGCGGTTGGATATTATCCGATCAATCAATTTAAAGTAAGAAAATAATAATAAAGATGACGTTGAGCCACCGACACGTATGCATTCCAAACACTTTGGGTTCCGGTTCTTAATCCTCCTATTTCACCATAATAATAATATTATTATTCCCTATCCATTATTCAGGTTCTTAATCCTCCTTTTTCAATTTTATTATTATTCTCTCATCATATATATGTTGTATATATATACTGTTATTATTAATTAAAGTTTAGATCTTGATTATACAAACCCTGTTAATTAGGGTTCTTAACCCATACTAAATTTGGGGGTTTTTTATTCTCTTCAATTAATTTCTTTGAAAATGGTGGAATCAATAGCTGCAACTTACCTTCTAGGCCATAGTCCAATTTTAGGCCATAGTTTGAAAGATCCTTCCTTTAATCGAATTCCGATATGCCCAAATCGATTGCCTCGGTTTCGCTCAACCAAAACCCGGGCAATGGAGTTGACCAAAGAGGTCTATAATTTCAAAGAGAGTCCTGATTATGAAACTGATGTTAGTGTTGACCGAAAGCCCGGGTTATGGCCACCTAACAACAAAGCAGATAACCCGTCTTTGCATAACCCGTTGTTGAGACAAGAACGAATGGGGTGCGGGTGGTTAGGTGCGATATTTGAGTGGGAGGGGGTTATTGTTGAAGATAATCCTGATCTCGAGAAGCAGTCGTGGATTGCGCTTTCGCAGGAAGAGGGTAAATCCCCGCCTCCTTCGTTTATGCTTTCGAGAATCGAAGGGATGAAAAACGAGCAGGCGATTTCGGAGGTCCTTTGTTGGTCAAGAGACCCGAGTCAACTTAAACGGATGTCGTTAAGAAGAGAGCAGATTTATCAAGCGTTACAGGGTGGGGTGTACAGGTTTCGTGATGGGTCGAAGGAGTTTTTAAACGTGTTGACCCGTTATGATATTCCCATGGCTTTAGTCTCGACACGTCCGAGAGATAATATTGAAGAAGCTATCGGGTCGATTGGGATAAACGGGTTGTTTAACGTGGTGGTGACTGCGGAAGATGTGCATAGAGGGAAGCCCGACCCGGAAATGTTTGCGTATGCGGGTCAGTTGCTGCGGTTTATACCCGAACGGTGTATTGTGTTTGGTAACTCGAATTTGACGGTTGAAGCGGCTCATGAGGCTAGAATGAAGTGTGTGGCGGTGGCTAGTAAGCATCCGGTTTATGAGCTAACGGCTGCTGATTTGGTTGTGAGGTGGCTTGATGAGCTGTCGGTTGTTGATTTGAAGAATCTTGCTGACGTGGAATCTTCTGAGTTTGGGGCGGAACCTGAGGTGGAGATGGAGTTGGAGGAAGAAGATGACCCGTCTTCTCGGGTTGCTATTGATGATCATGATTTCTGGTGATTTATATATAAATATGTACAGTAGGTGTTATGGGTTAAATCTTTGATGTTCATGGTGAAATGTGCATCAGTTGGTTATAGTTTTATGAATACATAAATGGGAATATGGGGAATGAAGAGGGAACAGGGTAGTCTGCATTAGATTACCATTTGTAATTGTATGTGTTATTATATATATGTGTAATTTGTATATAAACATTTCACCTTCATAGTCATCGCACCTTGTTAAATCTTTATTTTCCTTTTTTTATTACATGTGATATGAATGGGCTTAAATGTTTATAGAAATATACAAAAATGTGATGCTGAGTCCAGGCCACCACTCCAAGGTTGGCTCTGATACCAATGTTACAAGCCAAACAGAAGAACTCAACCCAAAAGACTAATCTCATAGGTGAGGGAACCCATTTGGCTTATAAACCCCACATCAATTGCCCATACAACCGATGTGGGACAAATCTCATACTTGCAATGGTTTCAGTCCGTAACAATGCACCCTCCTTAAGGGACTGATCAACTGTTGCTTCTAATAAAAATTGCAAGTTTCTTTACAGAGGTGAGTTCTGCAGCATTATTCCCCATTGATCAAAGTTGTTCTTAAAAACATTTAAGTAGAGCTAAAAAAGCAAGACTGTGTTTCATATAATATATTTGACTAGATGTACATAAGCATGTCTGTCAAATCATCCAAAATTTTGTTTTAACCTTTAAAGGAGCCCAAGACCATGTAGGAAACATCACATAGTTGTGTGTGCCATATAATATTGAAGAAGCTATCGGGTCGATTGGGATAAGCGGGTTGTTTAACGTGGTGGTGATTGCTGAAACCTACCTGGAAATGTTTGCGTGAAGTGTGTGGCGGTGGGTAGCAAGCATCTGGTTTATCAACTCGGTGCTGCTGATTTGGTTGTGAGGTGGCTAAATGAGCTTTCGGTTGTTGATCTGAAGAATCGTGTGTGTGTGTGTGTGTTATATGTCTAATTTGTGTCATAATGAAAATTTAAATCTTTTAAAATTATACAAGAATGTGAAGTTGGTTAACTGATCCAAAGTTTTAACAGTTTTAAGTTTCTTTGGCAAAGATGAGTTCTACAATATTGTTCCAAAAACATTAAGCAAAGCTAAAAGTCTAAAACATGATATAGTCCTCTAGTCCTTTACATGTCATAGACAAGTTTTAAGTTACGAGAAAAAACATATTTATTTTAAAATTTTATAAAAATTAAACAGGTCAACCTGTACACCCATCAGGTCCTGAAACTGACCCGATTACACGAACCCTTTAAGACAGCCCAATCCAGCGAATTTTGTGTTCGGCTTGTAACGAGCCAGAAATTCACTCCCATAATTAAGTAGCAGTAGGTGATTATTTCAACTTGGTCATCTGCTAACTTGATGAATATTATTATGTTATGAGATCTTTTTATTCCTCTTTTGCAACAAAGAAAAAGAACCTTTTCATGATGCTCTTTAGTCTTTCAAATTAACATTGAATCTAGTACAATCAGCATTTTAATCATTGCATGTTAACCTTACGAAACGGGAACCTTTTCATGAATCTATTCCACAAGTTTCTGCACCTCTCTCTGCATAAAGATCAAGTTTACAGCTTTAAGAGAGACAGAAAGCAGTTACACACCATTAGAACTGATTTTAACGAGTTGTTTTTACCTCAATTGTGAGAGGTGAAGTTGTCGGGTAATAACGCCCAACAGGCTGCCCGTCTTTTCCAACCAAAAATTTGGCAAAGTTCCATTGAATGTCGTCCCGAAAGATCCCTCTTTTTCCCGACTTCAAGAACTTGTATACTGGTGCAGCATTCTCACCATTCACTTCAATCTACTAGACATTGCATGTGAGAAAGTGAAAATAAAGTGCATCAAGATATGTTTGCATATGAATCGATCAAAATGTTAAAAGGCTTTTAGAGGGATCGGAAATTGGAATATGTGTTAAATAGTTTAGGGGTGTGCATGGGTAATTCGCCTAATTCTGGGTCGGTTTTGGGGTTTCTGAACACGTTTGTTTTTTGGTATTTTCGTTTTTCAGTTTTCACAATGGGTTCGGTTTCTATTTTTTCTGTTTGCCATTTAGTCTAGAAATTTTTGGAGAAAAAAAACAACCTAAAATAATGTATCAGAGTTTGAAACTTTGGGCCTAAAAGTTTTGCTATTTAATAGTAAATTGATTATTATGCATTTGGGCGTATAATTTTTGGGTTACACTATTTATTACTTTTTTATACATCACTTAATAAAAACTATAATTCATGTAGTCGTAAAAGAATCGTGCTTTTCCCCCCAGTTTTTAAAGGGATTTGATTATAAAAGTAAGTTCGTTTTACGGTTCACTTCGGTTGTTGATAGAAGCAGAACCGAAACAAACTGGAAATTCGATTTTGAAAAAACATAAACCCAACTGGCGTTTTTGGGTTGGGTTTGGTTATTTCGGGTACATATCAGTATTTTCGGCTTCATGCACAACCCTAGTTGATATATATCTAATTTATGTAGGTATATTACTTCAAATGCTAATAACTGTTTACCTTGTCAAAAACAGGGAACTCGGATTTGAATCGGGTACAAACAAACTCTAAAATCTGTTCATTATTCCCGGGCTCCTCATCGCCAAATTGATTACACGGGAATGCCAAGATTTCCAAACCTACATAGAGTCAACACCAATAGTCAAACATATACATCATGAATCAAATTCTTGCAATTTATAACAAGAATCAAACTCTCATTCAAAAACCAAACCTTTGTCTTTGTATTTTGCGTAGAGTTGATTCAACTCGGTGTAATTTGAACTGGTCAACCCGCTGCCACAAAGATTCACAAGTTTATAAACAAGATTCTATGATCATAAAATAATATCAGGTTAAATCAAATCATACCATTTGGAGGCAACATTGACTACAAGTAGAACTTTGCCTTTGTAGATGCCAAGGTCAACATTCTTTCCATTAGCATCCTGCATATAATAGATCAAAAAAGCTGACAATCAAAAGGGGCATTCTTATTAATTATATACCAATTTTGACTTTCCAGGTCAAACTTGTTACATTTTATATGCCAATATGCATTGGAGTTCTTGTAAATATCACATCACTTTCTTCTGAATTTAGTCTTTGTTATATTCTAGTCCAGGTTACCACATTTTCTTGACATTTTAAAAAAGTTCAATCTTATTAATTTCAGCTTAAAGTTAACCTAGTTGACTTGAAAAGTCAAACTAAAATCCCAAATCCAAGATTTTTTTAAAAGCCATCAAAATCAATCCTTTATCAATCAATGGGCATTAATCTTTAAACATTAAGTGTGGTGTTCTCTAATCTAATCAAAATATATTAAAATTTAAGATGAATAAATACAGGTAGGTTGTTGATGATTAAAGCAAATATTTTTAAGGGTTGGTGGGCATAAGGCTGAGGGGTGTGGAGCGCGACAGGGGGCGCGTGAGCTCATCCGCTCGCGCCCCGGGGCGCGAGCACCACACCACCGAGGCGCGAGAGGGGCGCGAGAGGGGCGCGAGCGCGGAAAAAGAGGCAGGCGCAAGAGGGGTAGCGGCTGGGAATACGCGTGAAGGAGTCTTGGGTTGCGTAAATAGAGCCGTTGGGCTCATAATGTTTATTAAAAAAAAAAATTTTTTTTCTCTATATAAACCAATATCACATACCAATATCACATACCACACCCAAAACCCAAAATCACCCCATCTTCGAAACCTTTTTTTAAAAACATGGCTGGAAATTGGTACCCAAACCTAGATTCAGATTACAGTTACGACGATTTATGGTCGGCACCGGACCAACCGATGTTTTATTCGGGGTCGCAACAATCATCCGGCTTTCAACCATCCAACATACAACCGTCTCCTAACTTTGTTGTTCCGGAGACACAAGAACCAGAAGGTGAAGCTGCGGGACAAAGAAGACGCGTCCACCGGAAAAAACAAGTTGCAACGGACGGGTCGGGTTCGGCTTCGACTGGAAGGACGAAACGGAAAACCACTCCGTGGTCATCGGATGAGAAGGAAGCCCTGTGTCGGGCTTGGATAGTCATTTCTGAGGATCGGCGTTTTTTTAATAATACGTTTTTTTAATACATTTATAAAAAAATAAAAAAAAACCGCTCGCGCCCCCTCTCGCGCCCCTCCACACCATGTCCCGGGGCGCGAGCACCACAACCAACACTCATCTTATCAAGTTTCTCTCTCTGCCACACGTCACAATATTATTGGCTAGAGCCCCCACTCGCGCCCCCTCTCGCGCCCCCCACACCCCTCAGCCTAAGGTAGTGTTGAATAAATGGTTTACCTTGACTGTAACATCATAGATGGATTCAGGTTGATTCGCCATGAAGATAGGAGCTATAAGCTGTGTTGTGATGATTTTCTTTTGGCATTATTGCATATCAGCTTTGGATTATTTATTATTATTTTTTTTATTTTTTAAGTTAATAAGGGGTGCTTGAGATTGTTTATTTTGGTATTGTGTGCTACTGTGAGAGCATAAGTTAATTAATAATTTATAATTTTGTAACTTATTAATTTATCTCAAAAGTTATAAGAGGTTTGTAAATTTAATTAGGGGTACACTGATGAGTTTAACAATCAGGTCTAACGGCGTTAGTGTGATTGGATTTAATTGCAAGTGAAATGAAACCACATGGACGAAAATCGCGAATTTAAATTATGAGACAAATCACATAAACAAAAACTACAGTTTACTCTTTTTGAAAAATTCTACTAAAAACTGCTTCATCCTTTCCATAATTTCTTTACCTCAAGTGCAAAAATATAAAATCAATTTATTTAGTTACGTGCTTATTTGATTTTTAAAACTTCTTAGATTACACTTATTAATCTGTTTTGTGTGTTGCTTATTTGATTTTTAAAACTTCTTAGATTATACTTATTAATCTGTTTTGTGTGTTTAAGGAAAGGAAGAAGCTGCAATTGGAACTTGGATTCCTACATTGTTGTTGGCACGGTTGTTAATTAATCGTAGGTTGCCGGTTGTTGTTGGGTTTGATTTACGAAGCAGTAGTTGTTAATCCTTTAACAAGATGTTTGCTTCTTTTATTTTGCTGTTCCAGCGTGTAAGTTAAGGGGAGAAAAGAAAAGAAAGGGGAGGGAAGTGTGTAAAAATTGTGTTCCATAGTTTTTTTGGAAGGAAAACATAATAGATGATAATTATCTTGTTATTCATAATTCAAATATACGTATATATATCCCTAAAATAGGAGATTCTATGTATATATATTGACATTGGTTAATGAGAAGAGGCAAGGGATTTAGTCCATCTTTTATGGTATCATAAGCCAGTTTATCTCCTTCCTTTTCTCTCCCTCCCACCCTCCGCTACAAACCCTAACAGCCGACCCTACCATTGCCGGCAACCCCTTTTCTCATCCTTCAGTTCAAAACAGCGGCTCCCATGGCATCCCTTATTCACCCAGCCATCACAGTCACCAACATTAAGCACTTCATTACGATCACTCTCGATAACGAGAGTGCTCAATACGTAACTTGGTCGGAATTATTCAAAATCCACTGCACAGCGTTTCTTGTCGCTGACCATCTCGAGCCGAGGCAACAGTCATCGTCTTCCTCCTCTACGGATGCTAACAAAGACAAAGAAAAAGAACCAGCCTCAACACAAGACTCTTGGAAAAGATTGGATGCTATCGTCCTACAGTGGATATACGGGACGATTTCCCCCGACCTCCTTCAAACCATCCTCAAGAAAAACATCACGGCGTACGACGCGTGGATCGCTCTCGAAAACCTTTTTCAAGACAACAAAAGTTCGCGTGCTCTGTGTCTGCAGACTAAGCTCACCAACACACGACTCGAGAATTTCAAGGACATGGCTGCATATTGCCAGGAGATTAAGATGCTTGCTGACCAACTTCATAACGTTGATGTTCCCATGTCCCAAACACAAATGGTTTTGAAATTACTTGGTGGCCTAACAGAACAATACGCCACCATTGCTACCGTGATCCGTAACAAGGAACCGTTGCCCGATTTCAACAACTGCCGCTCGCAACTATGCCAGGAAGAAACTGAAAAAGCAGCCCTTGCACTCCATGCCGCCAACTCGGCAGCCACTGCCCTACAGGTCAGCTCTAACAGCAGCAAAAACGCACCCTCCGATCAACGTGCGGAAGCGAGAAACGACCAGAATCTGGACAGGGGACGGGTAAACAGCAGCAGTTACAGCCGTGGACGCGGCAGGGGCAGAGGTTGTGGGAGAAATATGGCTAGTCGCGGGCCTTTCTTGCAGGTCGGGTATTATCCATGGGCGTCGTTTCCTGGCATGTGATCTAACCCGGGTGCAGGGGCGTCTCAATGGCAGCAGTGGGCGTCGTCTCCACCTTGCCCATACCCGACAAATTCACGGCCTAACTCATCCGGCCATGAAGTTCTTGGTCCGAGACCATCTCAGGCCTATACCGCCGGCTACACTCCCACCGACATCGAACAGGCTCTTCATACCATGGCCCTTAATCCTCCTGAGCAGCCATGGTTCATGGATACAGGTGCCACGAACCACATGACCAACAACCCAGGTAATTTCAATTCTTTTTTTAATAATGGCAATTCACGACATATAATTGTTGGTGACGGTAATACCATTCCCGTAGTCGGACAAGGCAACCAAACCCTAACACCACCGTTCCCACCCCTAAAACTAAACAACGTTCTCCTTGCACCTAATATTATCAAAAACCTTTTATCGATTCGTCGTTTAACTACGGATAACCAAATTTCTATTAAGTTTGGCCCCTTTGGTTTTCTTGTGAAGGACCTCAAGACCAAGGCGCGTATCCTACGCAACAATAGTACTGGGGACCTCTATCCGCTCACGCCTCAAATCATCTCCAAAATATGTTCTCCTTCCTTCACCGCTCTCGCTCAAGATGTTTGGCATCAACGCTTGGGACACCCGGGGGCAAATTTATTGCATGTTTTAAATAAATCTAGTTCTATTCAATGTAATAAGGTTAATTCAAAACTTTGTCAACCATGTGTTTTGGGAAAAAGTACTAGACTACCTTTTGTTCAATCTACTTCTAATGTTTATTTACCGTTTGATTTGATACACAGTGATTTATGGACATCACCGGTAATTAGCACCGGTGGTCATCGTTATTATATATTGTTTGTTGATGACGTGACAAATTTTCTATGGACCTATCCCATTTGCAACAAATCACAAGTTTACACTATTTTTCAAGCATTTTATAAACTAATTGAAACTCAGTTTGAACGCAAAATTAAGCAGTTTCAGTGTGATAACGGAAAGGAATTCTCTAATAATTCCTTTCAATCATTTTGCAACCAACACGGCATGGCCTTTCGTTTTTCATGCCCGTACACCTCTTCTCAAAATGGTAAAGCGGAACGCAAAATCCGCTCGATCAACAACATCATTCGCACCCTTCTAGCCCACTCCAACATACCAAATAACCTTTGGCACCATGCGCTAAAAGTGGCTACCTATTTAATAAACATTCTTCCAATTAAAAATCATAATTTTCAAACCCCCACTTACTTACTTTACAAACGGACACCTTCCTATGACCACCTTCGAGTGTTTGGCTGTCTATGCTACCCGCTCATTCCTCACACCCAGATTCATAAACTTGAGCTTCGCTCAAAATCTTGTGTATTTCTTGGTTACCCTACCCAACATCGTGGTTACAAGTGTCTTGACCTCTCGACACACAAAATAATTATTTGTAGACACGTAAAATTCGACGAAACCGTATTCCCATTCAAAACATTAAACAAACCCATACTTCAAACTTACACCTTTCTAACCGACCCAATACACCCACAATATTGGCACTTAACCACATACCACACTCCCTCACCTAATCCCCCCATCAACAATCCACCTACCCAATCGGCTCCCCCACCTCCTACGGTTACTGTACCAACTCCTTTGCGAGTTTATAGTCGCCGACCACCTAACACCACTTAATACTCAGTCCCAACACCTAATACCTCTATGGCCCAACCCACCCATACTAACACCACACTTACTACGGCCCAAACTAACCACAACCCAAACCCAACAATTGATCTTATCCCTACTGTGGAGAAAAATCCCAACCCACCCACCGTGCAAACCCCATTTCCTACTACCCGCACCATCCGTACCAGATCGATGGACGGAATTTCGAAGCCGAAACAACAATTTAACCTAAATACCACCGCTATCGCTCCAATTCCCCGTAACCCGACTGTTGCCTTGTCTACACCTGAATGGCTCCAAGCAATGAATATGGAATTTAATGCCCTTATTAAAAATGGAACATGGGAATTAGTCCCGCGCCAACCACATATGAATGTAATACGAAGTATGTGGTTATTCCGACATAAATTTCGGTCGGACGGGTCCTTGGAAAGATACAAGGCGCGGTTGGTTTGTGACGGTAGAAACCAACAACTGGGTATCGACTGTTGGGAAACGTTTAGTCCAGTCGTAAAGCCAGCCACTATTCGCACGATAATATCGTTGGCACTTTCACAGTCTTGGTCGATTCATCAACTCGATGTGACGAATGCGTTTCTACACGGAACGCTTCATGAGACAGTATATATGCATCAACCCATGGGGTTCCGTCACCGCGATTATCCGGGCCATGTATATCGACTAAAGAAATCTTTATACGGGTTAAAACAGGCACCGGGGGCGTGGTACCAAAGATTTACAGATTTTGTTGTCACAATCGGATTCACCCAAAGCCGGTGTGATAACTCACTTTTTGTGTATCAGCATGGATCCGAGACAGCCTATATTCTTATTTACGTTGACGACATAATTCTCACCACCTCCTCAGAAGCTCTAAGACTTCACATCATGGCTAAACTTGCTTCTGAATTTGCAATGAAAGACCTTGGTCCGCTTAGTTTCTTTCTGGGGATTTCGGTCAAACGAGATAGTGATTCTATGTTCTTATCTCAACGTAATTATGTGAATGAAATCTTGGAAAGAGTAGGTATGTCTACATGTAAATCGGTACCCACGCCTGTTGATACAAAACCGAAGTTGAGTGATAATGACGGGTACGACTTCAAAGATCCAACTTTCTACCGAAGCTTGGCCGGGGCTCTACAATACCTCACATTTACCCGCCCCAATATTTTTTACGCCGTCCAGCAGGTGTGCATTCATATGCACTCACCCAAGGTCTCTCACTGGAATGCGTTACTTCAGATTTTGCGGTACCTCCGAGGGTCCTCAGATTTCGGACTCACACTCGGTCCGACACGGACACTTGCACTACGAGCATATACTGACGCAGACTGGGCTGGTTGCCCAGACACTCGACGATCGACATCCGGCTATTGTGTTTACTTGGGGGATAATCTTTTATCTTGGTCGTCAAAACGCCAGTCGATCGTATCGCGTTCTAGCGCATAGGCTGGGTATAGGGGTGTAGCCAATGTCATGGCAGAAATTTGTTGGCTGCAGAACTTACTTTTGGAACTACATCGCCCACTATTGGTAGCGACCTTAGTGTACTATGACAATATAAGTGCGATATATTTATCGGGTAATCCAGTGCAACACCAAAGAACGAAACACATCGAGCTAGATATACACTTTGTTCGCGAGCAGGTTCAACGAGGAAAGGTTCGAATCGTACATGTACCGACACGCTATCAGATTGCAGATATCTTCACGAAGGGACTCCCGAAAATTCTTTTTGATGACTTCTGAGCCAGTCTCAGCATTCGATCACCTCCCGCTTCGACTGCGGGGGTGTAGTAGATGATAATTATCTTGTTATTCATAATTCAAATATACGTATATATATCTCTAAAATAGGAGAATCTATGTATATATTGACATTGGTTAATGAGAAGAGGCAAGGAATTTAGTCCATCTTTTAAAACAGAAAGAAAGGAAAAGAAAATTGATGGTATTCTTTTTCCTTCCAAGTTGGAAGGAAACAAAGAGAAAGGAAAGCACAAAAGACTTCATCAAACTCAATATAGTAACAATTACCATGTTTCCCTCTCAATTCATTGCTTCGTTTCTTTTTCTATTTTAACCAAACCTAATCGGTTGATCGTTGTCACGGTAAGCCGGCGCCCCCAGCATACCCACACCCACGCAGAGGGCTTTCATGCTTTTCAACGCTTGTTTCAAATGGCAGTCCCTGTTTTGCTAGGTATTCTTAATTTAATATCTCACACTTAGTTCTGAGTTAACATCGATCCTTAAGGCTATAGTAACAGAATGATTAATATGGTTAAAGTTTGAGGTAATCGACAGGCTAAGCATGTACTTAATTGTCATATAATATTATCCTCTAAAATCTTGTTGTATAATTCTTTAATGGTATTTTGGAACATATATGCTAGAGATGTTCACGGTTCGGTTTTTAGATCAAACCGTGAGCTGAACCGTTATTAACGGTTTCTGATAATCAAATTCTAAAACTGAACCGTTATTAACGGGTTGGTTTCACGGTTCGGCCTGATAATTATAAGACCTTCAAAAAATTGCATTAATTTTAAAATAAAAAACTAATTTAAACAAATAAAATACAAATCAAAAAACATATTATTACTCAAAAGATTCCATATAATATCTGCATGTTGTGTGGTATTGAATATTGAGTGTCTTTATACATTGCAGTTCTATTTAGCAGGTGGGATAATGATGGTGAACAACAGATATACATGCTGCATATATTAAAGGGTATAATTTCCTTTTCTTTTAAGGGTATAATTGTAAAAATGCAAGTTTCTTTTCTTTTCCTTCCATCCCGAGAACACACAAAATGTCTAATTTCCTTTCTTTTCGTTAAACTCGGGAACACGAATAAAAAACACACGTTTTCCTTTCCTTTCCTTTCTTTTTCTTTTCCTTTCTTTTCTCTTGTAAAATGAAACTCGAAAACACAGTGTTAATCCAATTCACATGTGGATTCCCCCCTTCCCCTTAGCCCTGCTTGCGGTGCGCACATATGATGTATATATGTGTGAACCCTCGGGTGGGCAAAAGTGAAATTGCACTAATTTTGACGTTATTTTACTAATCTCGTGAAAATAACGTTAAAAGTGACGGACGGTTAATCAGGCATCATGTAGTGGCGTTGATAGCTGAAAGATAAGGGTACATGCACCGATCAGCCGGTGTCCCGATGATTGAGTGCTATGTGCCTTATGTCCAAGGCTTGATGCAAAACTACTATCGAGCCGGGGGTCTCACCGGAAGCAGCCTCTCTATCCCTATGGGGTAGAGGTAAGGCTGCCTACATCTTACCCTCCTCAGACCCTACCATAGCTTTGCTATTAGTGGGATATACTGAGTACGATGATGATGATGATGATGATGTGGATTCCCCTTGCAACCCAAATTATCAAATCACCATTCACATCATCAATTTCTTTAAAGTTAAAACGAGCTTCAGTCAAAGACTTATAAATAATAATAATAATAATAACAACAACAGGATGTAAAAGAATTGGTTCATAAATTTGTATAGAGACACTTGTTGCCATTGTAGTTCTGCTGTTAATATATAATTGATAACATACCTATCATTATAATATATTTTTATAATATTTTAGTAACACTTTCTATTTATGTTTTCTGCACAACAACTGTTAGGCGATTTCGGGTGAATTCCAGGGCTACCAATCATCTCTTGGTCAATCCTAATGGCCTTCCTCATCCTAATCTATCAATAATGATGCTCGACTAGTCCTCTCGAATCATATTCGGGATGTAAAGTTTGTATTACTTTCAGTTTTCTCATGTATTAAGAACACATACTTTGTAACTGTTGATGATTAATCTATGAGTATTGATGTTTAGTATTGTTGTGCATTCAGTCGGTTTAGGTTTACGTTGATCAGAACAATTAGTTTGTCGGTTGCTATAATAATTGCTCATATGATTGTTTTGATTAGTTGAATACAAAGAAGCATACATTGCTCTTAGTTGAGTCACACTGGCACGGACTGTTTGATAACCAGTGCCGTGTGTTAGCGATTTTTGATGCCTAAGGTTTAGCTCGTTAATCAGTCTGTGTTAATCAGTAACAGTTAATTTGTTAGGCTATATGAGATTACTGTTTGTTTGCATTCTTGAACCCCGGGTGTGATTTGCTATTGTTAATTGCTTGAATTGTTAAATTGCTTAATCATTCTAAAAACCAAACTATTTGCTTGTGTGATCAGCACTACACTTTATTTATAATATTATGAATTGGTTGCACGTTACACTGGCCACATACTCCTATTTGTTCGACACCCTACTTACCCTAGCTTGCTTAGGTGATTAGGAGCTGATTTTAATTGTTTTTGACTAGATAGCGACAATCTAGTATTAGGATGCATAGGCGAAACATTACAGGTAATACATTCTAGCATCAAAATATGTTCTTTGGGTAATTGAAACTGATTCTACATTTTTCAATGAACTAATAAAACAGATAAATGTGGGAGTACTACAAGACCACACCATCGACCAACCGAATTCCTGCCACAACACGCGGGGGGGTCAAAAAGTAGTTTTTTATTTATGAATTATGATCCAACATAGTTAATTAAGAAACATAAGGTGGTAATCAAGGTTGATACAATGACGAACGACAAGATAAGGCAAAAAGCCATACACACTGTAGTTTCTGTCCAGGGTATGTGTGTACCTACATAATTCATACATATTAATTTTTTATTTAAAAAGATAACAAATTGATATGAAATGTTGTTTGCAGGGTCCATTCCGTAGTCGCAGATATGTATGGCCGATCGATCACGATGATCGGAGGCATGAAGATCGCAAAGATGGCCAAGAAGTTGAAGAAGGTGGGGCCTGTGGAGATTATATCGGTTGGGCTGGGTATAGATGCTTAATTATTTTCATGTCAACTAAGTGCACACATATAACATAGTACGTATGTTTTATACAGTTAATAATTGGTGTAATTTGGATCTAGCTTCTAACTTAATTGCGATGAATTGTATCTAATTGTAGTTATAACGATTATAATTTTGCAACCATTTACTGAAAATTTCTTCAATTTTAATATTATTAAATATTAGTTATATTATTATTATTATTATTATTATTATTATTATCCTCTCCAAAAATTACAACTTATTTAATTTGGAGACAATAATAATAACAAATATAGATATAATTATTATATAATAATGTTATAATTGAAGAAATTTCAGTAAACGCTTGCAAGAAGAAGATATAATTATTGTAATTATAATTAAGTAGAATTCATCGGCATTCAATTAGAAGCTAGACCCAAATTACACCAATTATTAACGGTATAAAACATACGTACTATGTTATACGTGCACACTTAGTTGACATGAAAATAATTAAGCAGCTATACCCGGTCCAACCGATATAATCTCCGCAGGCCCCACCTTCTTTAGCTTCTTGACCATCCTTTCGATGTCCATATCTCCGGTCACTGTAATTCATCAGCCATTCAGAGCTGCGACTAAGGAATGGACCCTTGCAAAACCCATTTGTTATTAAAAATAAACATATATGAATTATGTATGTACGTACTTACCCTGGACAGAATCTACAGCATGATGGGTTTTTGCCTTATTTTGTCATTTGCCATGGTATAAACCTTGATTATCACCTTCTGTTTCTTAATTAATTATCTTGGATCATAATTCCTAAATAAATAATGTGAGATTTTTTTATTAAAAACATTGATGGATATATCTATCAAGAGGATGAAAAAAGGATTATGTACCTGGGAAGCTATATGAGTATGGGAGCTAGCTGACTACTGAATGAGTGAATGTGAAGATGAAGAAAGTGATATTTGATTGGAGGTGTGTGAGGATGAATAATTGAATGCAGCTTCTTCCTTTATATTGAATGCTAGTAAGCAGTACAACGTATGATGATTTGTACTAGTATACTAGTACAACTATGATGATTTGTAGTAGTATACTAGTATAGTATTTTGCTGTGATTGTGAAGCCTTTTACCTTTTACTTTCATTTATTATGTTTTATATGGATAACTATTTTATTTTACTTATTTCATTGTTAACTAAGTTCAAATTTCTATATTGAAACAGATTGTATGGTTATGGCCACATTTCACCACATTTCAAATGATTTTGCCTTTAGTCTTATATTTGTATCCATGTGCAGAAATCTGATCACTGGCCGCTTCGAAAGCTCTTTTTTTATCCCCGCAAATTTAAATGTACCTAAAAAGTTTTGGGAGACCAATTTGTAAAAAGTTTAAAATGTTTTATAGTTAAAAGTTAAAAAGCTAAAAGTTTTGTTCAATATGTAATAGTGTAAAAGTTTGTGATTGAAGTTGAAAGCCTAAAAGTATTTTAACAAAAGTTAGTTTTGTGGGAAAAGTTGATGGTGAAACTATAGTGGCAATGGTTAAAATAACAAATTAGTGATGGTAAAAGAAAAGGTTAACAAAATCAAATTAATGCATGTTGATAACATATAAAAGAATAAAACTAATGGTTGTTGATAACATTAAAGAAAATTCAATTAATGTAGCAGACATCCTTTTACGGATTATATGAGTTGTTGTGTTCTCTTTTCCTTCAACACACCTCTACCTCTAAAAGGGAAAATTAAAAAATGCACGGTACAGTACCGCAATAGACAAGATGCTCTTATGTAATTACTTTCAATATGAAAGTTGTAGTATGTATAAATATGTTACAAATACATTTGTTTTCTTTTCTAGATGTCTAAAATATAACAAATAAAATACCTGAATAACATATATTGACATTTTAAATATCTAAGTAGCCTTAGTTAGATGCATAAGTAACATGTCTCATTGTGTTATCATATTGAGAAATAGTGATAATTCACAATAAAATGGACATTTAATACATAGCTAGTTTTAAGTATAAAAGTACGAGATCCACATAAACAAAGTGTCACACGTCTTGATTCCAAGCATTAATCCAAATAATCACTTTCAATCAGAAAAGTTCAAGCAACATATCTATATGTTTTATTATTATATAATTCATCCCCATAATCATAAGTTCAAGCAAGAATCTTGTGAATTGAAAAAACAAGAAAAAGAAAAAAGTAATGCATAATGTTTTGAAAGATGATGTTCTTTCACTAAAAAAGAATAACATCAATCTTCACAGTACACTCCTTAGTTGGTGTATGGTGAGTATCCTATGCAGGAGGGGACCAAGCTAAAGTAATGTGTTCACTTGGTTATATCATCACAAATTCAATGATAAGTCACCTAACAAACTTTTGTAAAATTTATGGGTATGTATATAAATATATTGCATATATATATAGTACATCTAATAACATGGGCCATAGAAGAGGCAAACTTATCTATAACAGTAAAATGTACATATATTATAGAAGTACAAACAATTAAAACAATTAAAATGTGATTATATTGCATTTAGATAATAAAAATACACACTGCAAAAGTAAAGTCGGATCTTGTAATCAAACATATCAAACCAGTTAACCATAGCAGGAGTTAACGAAAGCGTAATCAAAGACGACTAATCAGTATCAAAGCATGTAACAATCTTCTACCTAATCCAGTAATCCTAATTCGAATAATCAAAGTCGTAATAAAATTTGCCCGTCTGTGTTGCACAAATTTGTAGTGAAAGTTGAATAATCATAATCATAATCAAAGTAGAGTAATTAAGATTTAAGTTATCAGAACTGCAAATTGTGGGATTATTGAAATTCTTAAATACGTTAAATTGTAGAATCCTTTTAAACGAGAAGACTGAAGATGGTATAATATTAACACTTAAAATATTATTATTAATGTTTAACTAATTCTGTGTTTTTTACCTTTAATTAATATAAATGGGCATGCTAAAAGAGTTGTATCCCCCCCCCCCCCCTTTTAAATTTATAGGCCTAGTTTGATTGATAATACATGCCATGCGACACCGCGTCTTGTTCTTCCATGACATTACCTAAGTTGACCCGATTAAGTATATGTGATTTTACAAAATTATTTTTTGTCACACGACTGTATTTATATAAAAAAGAAAAATTAAAAGACCAAACGTACCCTACTATGTCAACAACACCACCAGAGCTGGCCTTGACGGGGTGGCGGGGTGGTCGACGGCCACAGGCCCGACACCCCGCTAGACCCGAATTTTTTTTATATATATGTATTTTTATTAAATACAATATGTATATTTAATTTTAAACTCAATTACATAACCACTAGCTTGGTCTAGTGGCAAAGAGTATTACTCCAACCAAAAGGTTATGAGTTATATTCTCATTTGAGACATTTTAACTCATATTTTTATACAATTACACAACCCAAATTATAAACAATAAACCTTTATAAAAATTAAATTGTTTAAACCCAACAAAATACTCCTTTTATTTAAGGCCCAAAAAGAATTCGCCTCCGGCCCAAAATTATTTTTGCTTTCTCGGAGCGGCCCTGGCCTAAACACCAGAAGCTGTTATCTTATGAGTGTAACCGTGTAAGAAGGATGCGAGTTTGAAATGAGGGAAAATGTGTTATTTACTTTCTTACTAGGTTAGTTACCCGTGTAGCACACGAGTTCGAATAAATAAATTAATACTTTCTTGTAGCGTATTTTTTTATGACTGATACAACATGGATAGCGAACGGTTGCTAGTTTCTTGAGCGACCTCATTTTTCAGTGCAAGTATAACTCGCTCACTAAAGAAAACTGTATTTTTAAAATCTTCAATAATAGAAGAATATACAAAGTCAATTTATCATATGATTAATAGTGTGTTAATGTCTAACATGTGTATTCCAAATATAAGTTGTTTTTATCCACCTGAAAAACCAAAACATGTAGTCTAGTGTTTATATTTTTGTGGATTTTTAAGATTATGAACTTAACATATATGATGGGTTGATTAAATAGTTAACTAAAAAGAAGTTGTAAATGGCTAATTTTTTAAACCAACCCATGGACCGAAACTCATTTTAATCATATAATGTTTTGACTTGAACCGTGTTTCATATTTAACCGGTTAAAGAAACCCGCTCATTTAAGCTAACATAAACACTAAGAATACATTAATAGTGAATTTATCTTTTTAGGGTTTGAAAGAAAAAGACTTGTAATTTAGTATAAAATCATATATTTATAATAAGTTAAAGTTTATTGAAATTTAATTTTAAAATTAATCTTATCTCTTCATCTAATAATATCATTTCTTATAAAACCTTAATTAATATAATATATTTAAAACCTTAATTTTTGAAATCATTATTCAATATCAACGTGAAAAATTGGTTACTTATAAAAACCTAATATTAATAACTAATATAATATATTTATATAAAACAAAATAATATATTTATGTTGGTATTTAATTGTTTAAATCATGAAAGAATTATTAAAAAGAGACAATGAAAGATTAAAAGTAAAAATATAAAATACAAAATTATTAATAACAAATAATTATTAAAAAGAGAAAATGAAAGATTAAAAAGTAAAATAAATGAAATACAAAATTATTAATAAGAAAAAGAATTGTCAAGTGTATTTAATATGAGAGAGTGAAGGAAAAATTTTTGTAAGTATAAATTTGGTGATGACATGTGACATGAAATAAGTTTTATTTTTTATATAGTATAGATTACATCAACTATCAACTAACTCAGTTTTTAGTTAAAAACCTACATCATGCACCAAATTCTTTAAATTTATATGCTTACAACAAGAATTAAACAAATTGTTTATAAGAAAAAAATAAAAAAAAAACAAATCTTGATCTTTGTTTGCATAGCGTTGATTCAACTCGGTGTAATTTGAATTGGGCACCCGCTGCCCCAAAGAATCACCATTTTATAAACAAGATTACATGATCTAGCCTGACAGAGGCGGATCCAGAAATTTATACTACGGATGACATAAAATGGATAGTGTTAAAAATGGTTCGGGTCAAAGATTGAGAACATGATCAGTCAACCATTCTAAGGCCCGGAGTGGAACGAACTTTCAAGGTACTTGAGTGTGCATATTGGCCTTTTTAAATGGTAAAGTTAAAACACAAAGGAAGACAAAAATGAGAAATGTGAGAAGAATTTGTGGTCCACACAAAAAACCTCTAAACAAAAAATTCAAAAAAAAATAATTAAAAAATTATAACTCAAAATATAAATAAAAAACCAAAAAAAATAAAAAACCAAAATATTTCTCCCGCCATTCCCGTTCCAAAGAAAAAAAACGACGAAAAGACACAATGTAGAGAAAAAGACATAATGCCGAAAATGAACAAACAACACAATGATAAATAAAAAAGACACAATAGGTCGCAAAATTTAACACAATGCCGAACAGTATACAACAAAATTTTGAGTAATATAACACAATATCAAGAAAGACACAATCAATAACGAAATAAACACAAAACACAATGATAAATAAAAAGACTTAATGATATTTTTTCCTCAACATTGTGCATTTTCGTGTTTTTTTAGAACAAGGAAGACGGTGGAAACATTTTGCTTTTATACATTTTTTATTTTTTATTAATTTTTGAGTTATGATTTTTTTTATTAATTTTACATTGTTTTTTTGAAGGGATTTTTTTTTGAACTAAAAATCGTTCTCATTTTTGTCCCTCTTTGTAGAATAACTTGACCATTTTTGTCACGCCCCAATTTAGGGCTTAGGCGTGTGACCAATAGTTGGTACCTGTTTTGTAAATAAATCAGAGTTGCGGGTTTTATTTCAGCGGAAGTCTTTAAAAAATAATATTATATTGAAAACTTATTAAACTCTCGGGTCAAAATACCCGTTTGATATCTCAAACACATTTCTTTATAAAACATAACTTTATATAATATTTTCAAATAAAATATCTGAGCCATCAGATAGTGTCTAATGACTATAACTCCAATCTTATATTCCTTCTTGCTTATATGTTCTAACCTTTCTTGTTTTCCAGTAACATGGGTGGGAAAATACGTCAACACAAAGCTGGTGAATAACGCTGACTCTAAAATCTCTTTTCAATACCTTTGTGAAACCAACAATAATACCTTTGTGAAACCAACAATAATACCTTTGTAACTACTCATTAGGCACCCACCTAAATTGGGATCAAATTACCCTAAGTATCATGTACAATTAATTATATACACAATATCATTTCTCTGAACAGTCCCGTAGACCTTCAGAGGCATGTTGATGATATGCATGGCCTCGGGGAAATGCCGAGTCACCATGTATGTTTGGATCCAGACACATGTATACTCTTAATCAGAGTGTCCGTTTCTTATTATTGTAACACAAAGTTTTAAACATTCAGACTCATTATAAAAGGTTTGGGGGCGTATTCACCTTTTCTGTTTTATAATCAGTTTCTGTTACTGATTCCTGTTTTATGATTTCCTCTTCTTGTTTTGTTATCTCGGACCTATAGTACGAGAATAACCTTTGTATAAATAACTAGATCAACGATCTAGATTCAGACCTTTAGTCCGTTTTGTATAGCTTTAACCTTGATAAAATCATTTCTTTATTCAAAATATTTGGACCTTTAGTCCCTTTCTTTATTTACCAATGTTATGTTTCTTCTTCAAGAAGAAACATTAGTTTATCTTTATTCTTTTTATAAGAATATTATATTTCTTAATCATAAAGAAATATTATTTTAACTATAACCTTTGCTTAAGAAAATTATTTTATTCTTAATCATAATCAAGGTTCGGCTATAACTCTGACTATGGTCTAAGCCATAATAATAGTATAATAACTTAGGCAGAACCCCTTACCTCGCACGGGTATTCGGAGTTAGATATTCCTAAGTTTATACGGACAGCACTTCTACTCTATGCACGTCTATCGAGGCGTTCTTGATCAACTCCTCTTGGCACACAAATCGAGGTAATGTTCGGTTGCCGGGTCGTGCACGTATTACGAGATGAATGTCGGGTTTCTTGAGTGGCACACACTTCGAGGAAAACACCGGGTATTTGGCACGGATTACGATGTGATATTTGTCGGGTCGGTGGCATGCAAAACGGTGTTCGGCACGTAAATCGAGGTAGAGAGAGAGTAAATTCTAGAGAGAGTGGTTGTGGGTGTGTGAGATGAATGTGCCATGGCCACCCTATTTATAGCCGTTTTTGAGTCCCATCGCGTACCGCGATGGGCTCCTTTCCTAACTCCGTTGCGTACCGCGACCGACATAAATTCTGAGATCTTGCCTCGTGTCGCCACGTGGCCTGACACGTGTGCCACGTGTCCTGACCTGCTGCCACGTGTCACTAGAGTGTGACACGTGTCTCTGAGTCATCATGGTCCATCGCGTATCGCGATGGCCGACATCTTGGACTCATCGCGTACCGCGATGGGTCCTTAGATATTATTTTTCGTTTTCAGTCCTTTATATCAAAGCGCCACATTGCGCCCAACGCCCTTCGCCGTCGCCATCGTCCTCGCCCGAGCCCTAGCGCGTCGGGTGCTACGCACCCTACGCTAGGACCACTTGGTGCATTATATTCATAAAAGAATATCACTATGGAAAATCTCTTCCTTATAAAGAGCTTCCATTTTTTTTACCACTTTCCATGTGGGATGGATTCCATCTTCCTTATTTATACATTGGTGGAATGCTTCCACTTTCTTACATCTTCTAATGTGGGATGTAATTTCTTTCATGTAAGTAAACTTTACTTAGGAAATATTTTTATTTCCTTACTTTTCTTATATTTCCTTATTTAATATTTTCTCATGACTTGTCTTTAATATTATTTTTGATCTCTCAACTTTCCTAAGTTGTCAAATTTGGATCAAAATTTTAGGGATGTTACAATTTTTAAAATAACACATTTTAAATGTTAAACATATATTATACTATATAAAAGTAGTTAAGTCATATTTAATTCAAATAAAGTTATATTAGTTAAATTCTCTTCTATCTTCATCTTTAAAGTTTAGAGGCATCTAACTGGCTCATTGGCTAAAACAATATTTCAGTAAGTCCCATTTATGTTTGCTCTTTGATTATTTCGTAGTTGACGGTGATTGACAGTGACGAAACTAAAATATGAGAATGATAGGTTCAACATATTGTATGAATTAATAACATTCTTTAGCAATCAATGCAATAATTGTAATCTTTGGGTTCTCGTATTTTAAAAGGGTCTTTCTAACCACACCCCACACCGCACCAGAGGCTGTTTATTTCTTTATTCGCGGCATATAAGGATATTTTCTAAAAATGTTTTTTTTTGTCTTTTTGTGTTAATTTTATTTTACTTTTAATTTAATTTTATTTATTTTAATTATTGTTTTTTTTGTTGTTTTATTAAAAATAGATTTTTTTTATTTTCTTTATCAACAATTATAAAAATTATAACGAAACAATGTGAATAAACGATATATACATATGAGTTTGTACAAATAATAATAAAAATCTATCTTAATGGCAGTGTCACGAATGGCATCGTTGCCGTCGTCCTATAAAACCTACATCTGAATCCCGGTCTATCATCGTCCTCGCGGCCACGCCTGACGCCCGATGTGCTCGCTTAATGGTCAGAACGTGATGGTGGTTTTTGTGCTTTTTATTGTCACGTAAATCCTAAGATTTAATTATCTTTCGTTAATACGCTAATGACGTTGTCATTTATATATATATATATATATATATATATTTCTACATTTTGTTATTAATTGTACAAACTCGTTGTAATGGTGGTGGTTTTCGTGTTTTTTATTGTACAACGTCGTCGTTGTCCTCGCGACCACACCTAATGCTCGATGTGCTCGCTTCATGGTCAGAACGCGGTGGTGGTTTTTTGTGTTTTTTATCGTCACATAATCCTACGATTTAAGCATCGCCTGTTAACACCAGTGACGCTGGCATTTAGATAGATTTCTACATTTTGTTATTATTTGTACAAATTTGTTGGATGGTTGTGTGTGTTTGTGTGTGTATCGTTTATTTACATTGCTTCGTTATAATTGGTGTAATTCTTGATAAAGAAATTCAATAATTTTTTTAATAAAACAACAAAATAAAAAATAATAATCAATTAAATTAAAACTAAAATACATTAAACATAAAAAGACAAAAAAAACAGGCTTTTAAAAAAACACATATGCCACATATAGAGCTATAAGCCGTGGTTAAACAAAAGACAAAAAAAAAACACATCTTTTTAGAAAACACCTATACGCCGTGGATAGAGCTATAAGCGGCGTCTGGTACGGTTTTCTAACAACACCAGCGATGTGGTTAGAAAAGCCCTTTTAAAAATCATTGTAAACTATTTCATTTATTATTCTTACTAAAACATCTTATTTTGAGTTGGTATCTAATGTATATTTTTAATAGGACATTTTTATGCAAGCACAAAATAATTATATACATTAAACAAAATAACTTAATATATAATAGCTTATAATGCATAATAGTTTGATTACATACTTGAAGCTACATAAACAATTAAAAAACAAATTAGTATATATACAATTTTTAAACTTTACACCAATATAACAAATAATAACTTAAAACAAACAAATATTTACGTACCTAATTCAAATAATATATTTGAATAAAAATTAAAACTAAGAGCATCTACAATGATGGATGAGTAAAAAAAACTAAATGCGTCAAATCAGCTGTCACATCAGATTTCTACTCATTCGCTTTCAAACATAAAAAAACTCATTTCTTCTTCAACACTACATCTACTTTTAAACACCGATATATTGCACATAATCACATACTTCTGTATTTTCTTTCTATATACTAAAATACTTTTATAAGTATCTTATTTTTTGGGCAAATTCCCAAAATAACCCGAAGGAAGCGAAAGAAAAAAAAATGATCCTAAACGAAGCAAGATTCCCAAAATAATCCAACGAACTTGTACTGAGGTGACGCTTTGGAATTATAACCGACGGGATTGTGGAACCAATTAAAACTTGACACTTGGCATTACTTTGACAAACCCGACGAGATTTTTAAAAATCTTGGGGTTTTCGTCCATATTTCTAAGTTAAATGATTTTGTAAAAAGTAGTCTCTCCAGACGGTTTTTTTATGTTTCTTATCTGGTCCATTCAAATTCTATTTTTCTTGAGAAAAGAGTTTTTTGAATTTTGTCTTCCAAGACGCATTTTGAAATGAATCTGTTCCAAGGAGATCATATTCTCATCTTTTGTTTTTATAAGTTTTAAAAGTTTAAATTTCGTCTAAAACGATAGGAGTTTTGGTATTCCGTCTCGACCGACAAAGTGTTTAAATATTCCGTCTACTCCGACTATATTTCTAACTAGGTTTCAGGTGGACCCCACTTTCTTAAATTAAACTATGAATTATATTTAATAAGGGCTGATTATCTTCATCTTCTTCCATTTCTATCTTCAAGCATATTTCCAAGTAGGTTTCAATTAGGTTTCATGAAATTTGATAACATTGTAGTTTGTTATGGTGGTAAATGACAAAACAATAATGATGGAAGCTGTGAATATGTTCCAACAAACTGTAAACAGGGAGGTGTCAATCTTGATTCAAACATCAACCATTCAAAGTTGTTGGGCTTACTTGAAGCTCAGTTTAAGGTAACACACATTTCACGGTGATCATATAAGTTCTCATCGTACTTGTATCCCGTAGATATAGAAGATGACTATGACGTGTCTTTTTTTTAAAACAGGCTGAAAAAGTGAACAATTCTGAAATAGTGTTCATATATGTTGTTGGAGAGCATGGTGATTATATCTCAGATGCCATTGTTGAGTTGAATGGCCCCCCGGAAACAATGTATACCGGATTTGAATATATCAACTTATGAATATGGCGATGTTGGTGGTAGTGGATGTGTAGATACTCAAGAGTGTTTTGATTTGAATGATGATCCATCGTTACTTCTTGAAGATATTTCTAATAAATCAAAGAAAAGAAAGGGTCATATATTAGTTTGTTCATCTTCGCATCATTTTCTAAGGAAAGTGTTTATGAACAAAGAAGAGTTGCAACTTGAGTTAGGAATTATGGCACTAACTGAGGGGTTTGAGTTTATAACTTCGAGATCCAACAAACAACGATTAGAAGTTCGTTGTAGATTTGAAGGTTGTGAATGGTTTTTGCTGTCACGTAACATCAAAGATACTGAAGCATTTCATGTAACGTCATTTAATGACATTCATACATGTTCTAAGACGCAAATGCATCATAATCATCGTAATGCGAATAAAAAAGTGGTGGCTCATTGCATTAAGGGTTTGCTTGAGGATAGCACACAAAACATTAAAGGGAAGGATGTTGTAAACATTCTTGGTCAAAGATTCAATGCAAATTTATCCTACAAACAAGGTTGGAAAGGTAAAGTGTATGCCGAGAGTCTTCTTCTTGGTTCCTCCGAGGATTCATTTGGTAAACTTTCGATTTACTGTCACAATTTAGAGATTGCCAATCCTGGAACTCGCACTCATATCTTAAGAGATGATTTAAATTGTTTTGAAATGCTATTTATTGCCATCGGTGCTTCTGTAAGAAGCTTAATTAGGTGTTTGTGTCCAGTTATTATAATCGATGGGGCGTATCTATTCAAAGGGACAATGTTTTTGGCGGTAGTTATGGATGGTAACAACCAAATATTTCCGATAGCATACGGTGTAGGTTATAGCGAAAGCAGTGAATCATGGACATGGTTTCTAACAAAACTAAGAGAATGTGTCGGTGATCATCCAAACTTGGCAATAATTTTTGGATCGGGCTAAGTCGATTGAGTTATCTATAAAGGACATCTTTTTGGTTGCGTATCATGGTTTTTGCTGTCGGCATTTGATGGTTAATCTACAATTGAAAGGCAAAGCTGAAAGAAGCCTATACTGGGCAACATGTAAATCCTATAGAAGATCTTATTTCAAACGCAATTTTAATTTACTTTGTTCAAAATGCCCGTCTTCCAGGGCTACACTAACAGGGTTTGGGTTTGGAAAGTGGTCTAGAGCCTATTGTCCCGTTCATCGTTATAATATAATGACATTCAACAGTGCGGAATCAATAAGCGCGTTGTCTGTGGCTGAAAGATAGTATCCGATTACAAAATTAACAAATTACTTTGTTGAACTGCAACGAAGATGGTTTTTTGAAAGACGACAAGATGCTGGTAAGTTTTATCTTACTTTTTACTACTGATTAGTTGCTTTAAATAATAACACAATTTTGTTTACTTACAGCAAAAGGTAGTCATTTACTGTCTAAATGGGCTGAAAGCAGGACATCCCGTAAATTGAGAAAAAATAGGACTTGGAGAGTTATGGGCATAGACGAATATCGTTATAATGTTCACGATGGTGATAGACGATGTAGGTTGATTTGCTGAACCGAAATTGCGATTTTCGAAAATGGCAGGTTTCAGGGTTACCTTGTGGACATGTAATTGTTGTTTGCAAATTTAACAAACAAACAGATTGTAGTTACTTACTACTATAGAAAAGAGTACATGTTATCTACGTATTTAAAGCCCATTAACCCCGTAACAAATGAATCTAAATGGGTGGTGCCAGAAGATCATGTGCCTTTACTCCCTCCGCATATGTAAAAAAGACAAGCCGGTCGACCAAGTGAAAATAAACGTATCCCGTCTCGTGGTGAGGAAACAACCCCTAGTTTTGTACCCGATGTCATGAAACGGGTCACACAAGTGGAAAGTGTAAAGAACCCCTTCAATCTCAGTTGCATGTACCCCGTCCACGAAAGTTCCGAAAGACATAAAATGTGATCAGGGATACGGCTGGCGGAACGACAACTGAAGCTACTGACCGGGTTCTAACTTTTGATTTGAACGACTTTTAGAGTTACAAATTAGGGTTGTGGTATTAAGTTATGATGTGTGTGTTTCAAATTAGGTGTGTGGTTTATGCTATTTTGGATGTTGGAATACAGTTGTAATGAAGATGCTGAAACGATCAGCCCACTTTTTTGGTTGTTGAAATTTAATAGATGGTTTATGTTATTTTGGTTGTATTGTATGCATGCATATAATAGATAGATGGAGTATTGTTTGCTGTGCATGCATGCTTGTATTGTGTGGTGTGCATGCATGCATTTTCTCAACTCAATAAAGTAGCCAACATTGAAACACAAAAAACAATACAAATAGATACCAAAACAAATACATTACATAGCACCAAGGTTAACATTGTTTGGATACCAAAAGTTACATACCAATACACTACAAATACATACCAAAACATAGCACCAAAATTAACATTGTTTGGATACAAAAGTTACATACCAATAGTCTACAAATACATACCAAAAGAGATGCAAACGAAACGAAAGCACCAAAAGTTAACATTGTTTACTAAGTTGGTCATTTTGGACGCTTCAACCTTGTTAATAAATTTGGGGGTTTTCTACTTTCTTCAATTAATTTGTCTGAAAATGGTGGAATCAATAGCTGCAACTTACCTTCTAGGGCATAGTCCAATTTTTGGGCATAGTTTGAAAGATCCTTCCTTTAATTGAATTCTGATATGCCCGAATCGATTGCCCCCGGTTTTGCCCAACCAAAAACCCGGGCAATGGAGTTGACCAAAGAGGTCTATAATTTCAAAGAGAGTTCTGATTATGAAACCGATGCTAGTGTTGACCAAAAGCCCGGGCTATGGCCACCTAACAACAAAACTGATAACCCGTCGTTGCATAACCCGTTGTTGAGATAAGAACGAATGGGGTGCGGGTGGTTAGGTGCAATATTTGAGTGGGAGGGGGTTATTGTTGAAGACAATCCTGATCTCGAGAATTAGTCGTGGATTGCGCTTTCGTAGGAAGAGGGTAAATCTCCGCCTCCTTCGTTTATGCTTTCTAGGATCGTGTAACACCCTTGGCAAACACAACATCGTCCCACTCTTAGGCAAATCCCACATCGTCCGTGGACAAGAGAGATCCTTGGTTCATATGTAATGTCCTGCCTCTTAACATCACCAACGCGTTTTGGCTTATTTGGCTGTGGAGCACATGAACACTCCACGGTTAAGCGCGCTTAGGTGGAAGTATTACTAGGATGGGTGACCACCTGGGAAGTCTCTACTGGGCAACCAAAAATAAAGCCGTGAGTTCCCGGATGGGTAACCCATCGGGGGCAAAGCGGACAATATTGGTGGTACGAGAGGCCGGGATGTTACAGATCGAAGGGATGAAAAACGAGCAGGCGATTTCGGAGGTCCTTTGTTGGTCAAGAGACCCGAGTCAACTTAAACGGATGTCGTTAAGAAGGGAACATATTTATCAAGCGTTACAGGGTGGGGTGTACAGGTTTCGTGACGGGTCGAAGGAGTTTTTGAACGTGTTGACCCGTTGGGCCGTTACGATATTCCCATGGTGTTAGTCTCGACACGCTCGAGAGATAATATTGAAGAAGCTATTGGGTCGATTGGGATAAACGGGTTGTTTAAGTGGTGGTGACTACTGAAGATGAGCATAGAGGGAAACCCGACCCAGAAATGTTTGCGTATGCGGGTCAGTTGTTGCGGTTTATACCCGAGAGGTGTATCGTGTTTGGTAACTCAAATTTGACGGTTGAAGCGGCTCACGAGGCTAGAATGAAGTGTGTGGCGGTGGCTAGTAAGCATCCGGTTTATGAGCTAATGGCTGATGATTTGGTTGTGAGGTGGCTTGATGAGCTGTCGGTTGTCGATTTGAAGAATCTTGCTGATGTTGAATCTTCTGAGTTTGGGACGGAACCGGAGGTGGAGATGGAGTTGCAGGAAAAAGATGACCCGTCTTCTCGGGCTGCTATTGATAATCATGATTTTTGGTAATTTGGTATGTATGAATCTGTACAGTAGGTAATGTTCATGGTAAAAATGTGCATCAGTTGGTTATAGTTTTATGATAAATACACAAATGGGAATATGGGGAATGAAAAGGGAACATGGTAGTCTACATTAGATTACCATTTGTAATTGTATGTGTTATTATATATGTGTAATTTGTATATAAATATTTTACATACATAGTTGTTGCACCTTGTTTAATATTTATTTTCCTTTTTTTATTACATGTGAAGTTGAGATGATTGATCCAATGTTTAATAATTCTAACAAAAAAATGCAAGTTTCTTTATAGACATAATACCTTCAACATTATTCCACATTGATCACAGTTGTTCTTTAAAACATGTAAGTAGTGCTAAAAAAAGCGAGACTATGTCTTTCATATAATATATATGACTAGATGTGTCACACCCCACTTTAGGGCCTAGGCGTGTGACCACTGGTTGGTACCTGTTTTGTAAATAAATCAGAGTTGCGGTTTATAGCGGAAGTCTTTAAAATATTTATATTGAAAACTTATTAAACTGTCGGATTTAAATACCCTTTTGATGTTTCAAATACATTTTCATTTTATAAAACATAATTTATAATATTTTCAAATAAAATATCTGAGCCATCAGATAGCATCTAATGACTATAACTCCAATCTTCTATTTCTTCTTGCTTGTCTGTTCTAACATTTCTTGTTTCCCTGTAACATGGGTGGGAAAATACGTCAGCACAAAGCTGGTGAATAACACTGACTCTAAAATCTCTTTTCAATACCTTTGTGATACCAACAATAATACCTTTGTGACTATTCATTAGGCACCCAACTAAATTGGGATCAAATTACCCTAAGTACCATGTACAATTAATTATATACACAATATCATTTCTCTGAACAGTCCCGTAGACCTTCAGAGGCATGTTGATAATATGCATGGCCTCGGGTAAATGCCGAGTCACCATGTATGTTTGGATCCAGACACATGTATACTCATAATCAGAGTGTTCGTTTCTTATTATTGTAACACAAAGTTTTAAGGATTCGTAAATCCTATGCAAACATTCAGACTCATTATAAAAGGTTTGGGGCGTATTCACCTTTTCTGTTTATAATCAATTTCTGTTACTGATTCCTGTTTTCTGTTTCCTTCTTCTTGTTTTGTTACCTCGGACCTATAGTACGAGAATAACCTTTGTATAAATAACTAGATCAACGATCTTGCTTCAGACCTTTAGTCAGTTTTGTATAGCTTTAACCTTGATAAAAACATTTGTTTATTCAAAACATTTGTACCTTTAGTCCCTTTGTTTGTTTATCATTTTCATACTATGTTTCTTCTTCAAGAAGAAACATTAACTTTATATTCTTTCTATATGAATATTATATTTCTTAATAATAAAAAAAAATACTATTTAACTATAACCTTCGCTTAAGAAAAGTTATTTTATTCTAAATCATATTCAAGGTTCGGGCTATACCCTCGACTATGGTCTAAGCCATATATAATAATAAAATAATAACTTAGGCAAAACCCCTTACCTCGCATGGGTATTTGGAGTTAGATGTTCCTAAGTTTATACGGCCAGCAGTTCTACTCTATGCACGTCTATCGAGGCGTTCTTGATCAACTCCTCTTGGCACGCAAATCGAGGCAATGTTCGGTCGCCGGGTCGTGCACGTATTACGAGACGGAATGTCGGGTTTCTTGAGTGGCACGCACTTCGAGGAAATACCGGGTATTTGGCACGGATTACGAGGTAATGATTGTCGGGTCGGTGGCATGAAAAACGGTGTTCGGCACGCAAACCGAGGTAGATAGAGTGTAAATCTAGAGAGAGATCGGGTGCGGGTGTGAGGGAATGAGCCCATGGCCTCCCCTTTTATAGCTGATTTCTGGTCCCATCGCGGTACGCGATGGGCCCTTTTTCAAACCGTCACGTATCGCGACGAGTACGTTTTTTAGATCGTGCCACGTGTCGCCACGTGGCCTGACACGTCTTGCCACGTGTCCTGGTACGCTGCCACGTGTCGCCGGAGTGCGACACGTGTTGCTGACTCGTCACGGCCCATCGCGGTACGCGATGACCTCTCCTTGGACTCATCGCGTAGCCCGATGGGTTCCTGGATATTATTTTCACTTTTGGTCCTTTATCTTTTGAAGCTTGTCACTTCTGGTCTAATTCTCGTTGTCCAAAAATACTAAGGCGGCTCTTAAAGCGGCGATGCGAGCGTGCGAAGTGCAAAATGCGCCATCAAAGCGCCACATTGCGCCCAACGCCCTTCGCCGTCGCCGTCGCCTTCGCCATCGCCATCGTCCTCGTCCTTGCCCGAGCCCGAGCGCGTGCGTGTGCGCGTCGGGTGCTATGCACCCTCCGCTAGGACTACTTAGTGCATGATATTCATAAAAGAATATTATTATGAAAAATCTCTTCCTTATAAAGTGCTTCCATTTCTTTACCACTTTCCATGTGAGATGGATTCCATCTTTCTTATTTATACCTTAGTGAAATGCTTCCACTATCTTACATCTTACAATGTGGGATGGAATTTCTTTCATGTAAGTAAACTTAACTTAGGAAATATTTTTATTTCCTTATTTTTCTTATTTAATATTTTCTCATTACTTATCTTTGAGATTATTTTTGATCCCTCAACTTTCCTAAGTAGTCAAATTTGGATCGAAATTTTGGGGATGTTACAAGATGTACATAAACATGTCTTACAAATTATCCAAAATATTCTTTTGACCTTTAAAGGTGCCCAAGACTATGTGTCAAAATAAAATATTGAAGAAGCTATCGGGTTGTTTAATGTATGTGGCAGTGGTTAGTAATCATCCGGTTGATGAACTCGGTGCTGATGATTTGGTTGTGAGGTGGCTTGATGAGTTCTACTGATCCAAATTTTTAACGGTTTAAAGTTTTTTTTTTTTTTTGACAAAGACGAGTTCTACAACATTGTTCTAAAAACATTAAGCAAAGCTAAAATACAATATAGTTCTCTAGTCCTTTACATGAGTTTATTACACATGACTAGGGACTCAAACCAGCGAATCTCATGCTTGACTCTTAACGAGCCAGAAATTCACACCCATAATTAAGTAGCAGTAGGATATTATGTCATCTCAGTCATCTGCTAACTTGATGAATATTATTATGTTCTGAGATCTTTTTATCCCTCTTTTTCAACAAAGAAAAAGAACCTTTTAATGATGCTCTTAAGTCTTTCAAACTAACATCGAATGTAGTACAATCAGCATTTTAATCATTGCATGTTATCCTTACGAAACGGGAAACTTTTCATGAATCTACTCCACAAATTTCTGCACATCTCTTTGCATAATAATCAAGTTTACAGCTTTAAGAGAGATACAGAAAGTAGTTACTGTTATGTGTGAAGCCACTTTGAGGTTTGTCAAAGATTGTGGCAGAAAGTCAGCAGCAGAGAACAAGCACGTTTGTGACTCCTCTAAACTCAAGCCTCGTTCCATGGTTTACCGCATGTTCCATGGTTCTTGTTTTTTCTCAATCTTTATATAAGACATCTTTGTATTTGTAAATTTTGCACCCATCAACAAGTAATAAAACCTCCTAGTTACCTAGAGTGGACGTAGGTCAGAGCCGAACCGAACCACTATAAATCTTCGTGTTGTTCTTGATTGTGAGTTGAGTGGTGTGTGACTTGTGTTCGTGTGTGTGACCCGTCTGATCCTAACAACTGGCATCAGAGCTCAGGATCGATTGAATCACACGAACCAGGTTAGAGGTGAAGAAGATACTGACCTGTGAAACCGGAACTAGAGTTCCAATCAGATCTGCCACCGCCGCCGACCAGAATCATCACCGCGGCCAGAACCGCCGCCGCCGTCGCGACTGTCTAGGGTTCCGATGAACCTGTCGCCTGCTCCCCTTGCCGAAAATCGTGCGCGCCACCATCGCTTGCTCGTTTTCTTGGGAGATCGAAGGAAGAAAGATATTTAATTCTTTGTCCATATTTTGTGTTGTGTTGTCTGCTCAAGCAAGCAAGAAGAAGAAGAATACGTTTCCTTATCTCAAAAAGCAAAGTCAAGATTCCTTTTTTTTCACCAATTCCACAAGTTTCATACTTTGACAAAAACCACCCATCAACCATTTAACCAAGATTTCATCAAATTCCATCTATCGGCGTTAACACGCGAAAAATATAAATTTCTTGTTTCAGTTGTTGCTTCCACTCGTATAAATTACCACTTAGCAGTACGAACCTGTTTGGTAAGTAATTTGGTAATTTTTTAAAATGGCAGAAGACGGTAAAATCAAGATTGATAAATTTGACGGAACCGATTATGGATTTTGGAAGATGCTTATTGAAGATTTATTATATCAGAAAAGTTTGCGTTTGCCTATGTTGGGCGAACAACCGGATGACATGTACGATGAAGATTGGAAGTTGTTGGATCGACAAGCCTTGGGTGTAGTTAGGCTTTCATTGGCAAAAAGTGTTGCACATAACATTGTCAATGAAACAACTACTTATGGAGTATTTAAGGCTTTATTCAACATGTACGAGAAGCCGTCAGCTTCCAACAAAGTGTTCCTCATCAAACAATTGGTTAACACCAAGATGAAAGAAGGCATGTCAGATACCGCTCACATAAACGAGTTTAACTCGATTATCTCTCGTTTAGCCTCGGTTGCAATAAAGTTTGAAGATGAAGTACAAGCGCTCCTCCTTTTATCATCTTTGCCCGACAGTTGGTCAGGCACAGTCATAGCTGTTAGTAGTGTATCTGGCACTATCAAACTCACTTTCGAGAGTATTCGTGACTTGATTGTAAATGAAGATATCAGGCGGAGAAGCAACAGTGGGACTTCTAATTCTAGTTCTCTATTGCATACAGAAAGTAGATGAAGAAGAAACGAAAGAGGACATAGTCGAGCCAGATCAAAGTCCAGAATAAGGAGTCAGTCAAAGTACAAAAAAGACAGAAAAGACATTGAATGTTGGAATTGCAAAGAAAAATATCACTTTAGAAGCCAATGTACAAACCCAGCTGCAAAGAAAGAAGTAAACAGTGTATCCTCAGAAGAATTAGGTTATGCTTTCATATGTTCTGTTAAAGATTCAGTTGAATCTTGGATTATGGATTCGGGTGCTTCTTTCCATGCTATCTCATGCCCAGATATGGTCAAGAATCTACAAACAGGTAACTTTGGTAAAGTTCGTTTAGCAGATGATCAGACGCTTGATATTACAGGTATTGGAGATGTAGACTTGAAGACCTCATTAGGAACTATATGGACATTAAAAAATGTCAGGGTTATTCCTAATTTGAGGAGAAAGTTGATTTCAGTTGGTAAACTGGATGATGAAGGGTTTAGTGTTCACTTTGGGGGTGGAAAATGGAAAGTGATCAAGGGAAATTTAGTGATTGCTAAAGGAAAGAAGAAAGACACTCTATACATGGCATAAGTTTCTGTTGAAGGTGTTCATGAAATGACCATCGGTCCGAGTCCATCAAATTTATGGCACAACCGACTCGGACACATGAGCGAGAAGGGATTGAAGATGTTGGCTCAGAAAGGAAAGTTTCCAGACTTGAAGAAAGTGGAAACTGAATTTTGTGAACCTTGTGTTCTTGGAAAACAAAAAAGGGTTACTTTTGTGAAGACATGGAGGACACCAAAAGCTCAGAAGTTGAAGCTTGTTCACTCGGATGTATATTCAGTTTCATCTCTAGGAGGCTCGAGATACTATGTTATCTTCATCGATGATTCAACACGCAAGGTATGGGTATATTTTCTTAAACATAAATCTGGCGTATTTGATGCTTTTAAGATATGGAAATATGCTGTTGAAAATGAAACTAATTTGAAGGTAAAGTGCTTAAAGTCGGACAATGGTGGTGAATACATAAGCAAACAGTTCACTGACTATTGTGCCAAGGAAGGGATAAAGACGATCAGGACAGTTCTAGAACTCCTCAGCAAATGGTGTAGCTGAGAGAATGAATAAAACATTGAATGAAAGGGCAAGAAGCATGAGGCTGAATGCTGGGATGCCCAAGACATTCTGGGCAGATGCAGTTAACACTGCAGCTTACTTGATCAACCGGTCACCATGTGTTCCCTTGGGTTTCAAATTGCCAGAAGAAATGTGGCAAGGAAAGGAGGTAAGTCTAAAACACTTACGAGTCTTTGGTTGCAGTGCTTATGATTTGTTAGAAAGTGTTGAAAGAGACAAGCTAGACTCAAAGTCCAAGAAGTGCACATTCATTGGTTATGGGTCAGAAGAAATGGGTTACAGGCTTTGGGATAATTAAGGCAGAAAAGTAATGAGAAGCAAGAATGTCGTCTTCAGTGAAAATGAATTATACAAAGACAAAAACACCAAAAGACAAGAAGTTCAGAAAGAAAGTGTTGAGTTTGAAAATGAAAAAGAAAAGAAGCTTCAGTCGACAATCCAGAAAATGGGAATGAGTCAAGCGACAGTGGGAGCTCAGGGGATTATTATAGTAATGATTCTGAGGAAGAAGAAGTAGAAGAAGTTGCTCCTCAAACTACAGAATCCCCATAAACACCTCTAAATCAACCAAGAAGATCGTATAGAGCCACTAGACCGCCAAACCGGTACTCACCATCAGTCAACTACATTCTTTTGACTGAAAATGGTGAACCTCAGTGTTACTCTGAAGCTATGGGGTTGAAAGATGTAAGGCCCCGAACCCGGTGACCCTACTTTAGCGTCGGATTTACTCATAAACACAGTTCTTCAAATCAGAGTTTATTAAAACTTTTCGCGGAATATAAAACATCAATCATTTGTTACAAAACATTAAATCTTTTCTTTGATACCATAACACAAAACTTTATATTTAAAACATCTTTACTTCTTTCTTCAGATGCCAGCCGTTCAATCCATGCCGTGTGTCATCCTCATGCTAACTCTATAATCAGCTCACCTGCGTGCATACTAAAAGTCAGCTACGCTGAGTGAGTTCTAGTTAATCAGGCAACATACAATCCATTCCCATATATTACTTCCCGTATCCGAAGACACATATTACTACCTTAACCTTGTATAAATATCCATAGGAGGATTGTCACGTAATATCTATTAAAAGAACCATTACCATTACCCTACCATATATAATTTCCATAGGAGGAACACTATACTTTCCATAGAAGGAACACTTTACTATCCATAAAAGGAACACTATACCTTCCATAAAAGGAACACTTTACCTTCCATAAAAGGAACACTATACTTTCCATAGAAGGAACACTATACTTTCCATAAAAGGAACACTATACCTTCCATAAAAGGAACTCTATACTTTATTATTTAATATCCATGTAAGGAGCTAGTCACTTCCCTCGACGATACGTGCAATATTCGAAGATCGTTCACGTACCGGCAAGCAATCATTCATCTATTTCACATTATCCATATAAGGCATACACATAAAATTTATATCCTTTCGTTCATACTTTCTTACTTTCTTTAGTATTATCTTACTTTCATATCTTACGTTATAAAGAGCATTACGCCCTACATTCCTCGAGTATTACTAGGGCTCGGTACCCTCTTCGTAACCACACAACCATACGTTATCATTTCTTTCTTCTATTATCTCTATCATGTTCATACACATAAACATACATAACATACTTACCTTATACATAGCGTTACAACCTGACAGTACGTGCAATATCCGAAGATCGTTCACGTACCATCAAGCAATCATTCATACATTTCACATTATCCACATAAGGCATACACTTATCTCTTAGGATAAGTGTATTAACAAACATATTGAGTATGCACACAGCCCCGAAAACGTAACACATAAATGGGGCTAGAAACTCACCTGAACACGGTTACGTTCACCGTTAATCGTAATCCCTTTCTTCAGTTGTGCACGGCTGACTGTATAACAAGTATACGTATCAATTAACTATCACTTCTCATAATGTATTTCTATCTTTATATGACCCACAACGAACGGGGGTCCGGGGGAAGCGCCCCTGGCAGCGGGGACTAGGGGCGGCAGCCCCTAGCAGGGTCCAAGGGGCAGAGCCCCTGGCTGGGGTCGAGCTGCCAGGTCAGCTTGGAAAAATTTTATTTACATTAACTGTCTTAACACATTTTCCATTAGGTTTTTAATTTATTTTCTAAGCGAACATAACTTTAGGCGAAGTTAAACCTTAGGCGAACTTAGCTTTAGGCGAAGTTAAACCTCAGGCGAACTTGGCTTTAGGCGAAGTTAAACCTCAGGCGAACTTGGCTTTAGGCGAAGTTAAACCTCAGGCGAACTTAGCTTTAGGCGAAGTTAAACCTCAGGCGAACTTGGCTTTAGGCGAAGTTAAACCTCAGGCGAACTTATCATCAGGCGAACTTAGCTTGCAGGCGAAGTTCATCAGGCGAACTTAGCTTGCAGGCGAAGTTCATCGCTTGAAGGCGAAGTTGCCCAGATGAAGGCGAAGTTGCCCAGATGAAGGCGAAGTTGCCCAGATGTCCGCTGTTTCGGTTTCTGATCAACATTTCGGGCGATTTTAACACCCTTGTTAAGGTTCAATACCACCCACTACACTTCCCGACCTTTTTCGGTCGTTTATACACTAAAAGCTCGGATCTTTAAACTTCCAAGATCAAGAATCATACCTTTTGAGCTTGTTTGGATCTCGTTTATCTTGGTATCACCACTAATCTTTCTCTCTTACCCGGACCTCGCTCGATCCTTCCTTCTTTCTCGGCCCGGCCGGCGGCGGTTTTGGGTGCTTGGTGTGTGTGTATGTGTGTGTGGAGTGTGCTTGGATAAAGATAGAATGAAGATATTTTGGGGTTTTGGGGGTATTTATATCCCTGAAATCCCATTCTCATTTAACCCATCTCAATTAATCCAAATCCATAACCAACGTCCATTACCCGACACTAGCCCGACCCATACCAACTCCTACTCTTTTATTTATTTCTTGATAACCCGAGTAAACTTTCCCTCTATTATTAAGTAATATAATTAATATTATCTTGAAATTTCGGGATGTTACAAAAGATTCATTGCAGTGGGAGTTAGCAATGAAAGATGAAATGTAGTCGCTAGAGAAGAACAAGACCTGGTACTTAACAAAGCTT
This sequence comes from Bidens hawaiensis, assembly GCF_021521415.1. Taxonomy (NCBI): domain Eukaryota; kingdom Viridiplantae; phylum Streptophyta; class Magnoliopsida; order Asterales; family Asteraceae; genus Bidens; species Bidens hawaiensis. The sequence goes on along the minus strand of NW_027491868.1, from coordinate 375,134 downwards.
CCTGCTGGGAAGAAGGATCTTCAAAACAAATGGGTTTTTAGGGTCAAGGATGAACATGATGGTACCAAACGGTACAAAGCAAGATTAGTAGTCAAGGGTTTTCAACAGAAAGAGGGAATCGATTTCAATGAGATATTCTCTCCAGTAGTGAAGATGACCACTATTAGACTTGTTCTCAGTATTGTAGCAGTAGAAGGCTTGCATCTTGTAGGTTCCCAGCCGGATCTACACAGGAGTATCTCGTAACACGAGGGTGCGGAATCCCCAGGTAATACGATACGAGCGTAAGATAGATAATACGTTGAACTTATAAATAAACACACGTCACAATACTAATAAACTCGATTGTACTGCAACACTTCAACACGTGATATCAAATAATCACCAACACGTTCGTAAAAAACTTAACCAAGATATGCCGAAGTGGAGGTTTAAATAGACCTTGACAACTTCGCCTAACATACTAGGCGAAGTTGTCATAACTTCGCTTATCTCCAAGTTCTCCTACATCCCAGGAGAACTTATGCAAAACAATATTCAAATCAGAACAAACAATCTAAAACGATTACAGACACATACAAAACACAAGATACTGGACTACTGACATTATGTACCAACAGACTCCCCCTTGGCAGTATCTTCATATCTCTATCTTCATTCTCGTGTCTAGTAATCCCAAAAATCTCGTGTCACCCGTCTTCAAGCATGAACGCCCTATCTTACACATACAGAGACCACCCTCTGGTACTTCTTGGTTTCATCTTTCCACGCAGGAATGTAGAATATCTTCTTGTCGTTAAGTACCTGCAAATCAGCTTGAGACAAATTTACCAAGTGCATGGGATCATACACTCTCAGAATCTCCTGTTCGTCCTCATCTTCCATAACAGCTTCAGCTGTTTGACTATCAACATACCACCACTTGAGACTCTTTAAAACATCCTTGGGCATTATCTTCATCGGCACTTCTTTCAAACACCGAATCGGCTTATATTTCATCACCATCCAAGGTTTGCCATCAGCTCGCATTCCCCTTTCCTTATCTTCAACTAACTTCCCTTTCTGAGGCTTTAACAACTCAAACTTCTTCTCTTTCACACTTTCTTTCCACACGATCTTCCCAATTATTCTAGCCATATTGTCATCACTCCTATTAATCAATCTCAATTTAGCCAAATCCTTCACCTCACACTCAGGCAAGGTATTGAGAGATCTCAACGTCTCTTAAAATACTGAATCCCATCAAAGTGTTTAATCACAAATAACTTTAACTGCTCATCATACAGCCAACAAATAATACATTTCTTTGACTCAGCATACCCCTTGATATTGTAACTCTTTTTGAACATTGTTGGAACCGCTGGCTTCTTTGTCTTAACAAACCACTGAGCATAGCCTTCTTTCCATCTCGGCTGTTCTTCCCACTCAGACTCATCAGACACATCCATATCTTGACTCATATTCACCTTGTCAACATCTGGAGTATCATGTTCTACACTATCATCCACAATCTCACCTTATTCTATCTCACTATCAATCACAATCTGTTCTTCTATCTTTTCAATCTCATCAATAGTTAACACATCATCTGTTAAATCATCATCGTCACCCAACATTTCCTCATCATCAACAACCACGACATTTTCACCACCTGATCCACCTGATGTGCCAGTTGACTCCCCCTGAGATGTGGAAGTCCCAAGAGTTTGTTCAGTTCTTGGCAACTCACCACCTGCACCTTTCGACGCATTGGGATCATCGTCTCTATCTTGTCTCTTCTTGGTTCTCAACTCGTCGCCCTTGCAGCTCGTCTCCCCCTAAGATGCTAAGAACTATTTTAGAGCATCAAATAGTTTACCGTGTTCAACAAGGAGGGACGATTGGATCTGATTTTCTGCTACAAGTCACTGGATAGCTTGAGTCTGGATTAGATTGATTCTTGACTGTTCAGCAACTACCTGTTCAAGAGCCGCTATCCTTTCAGAATCAGACAAAGTAGCATCAAAATCAAAACGCATGTGAGAAATGTCTTGAGCATAAGGTGGAGGAATTCCCAAACTGGCTGGAGTATCAGAAGTAGTCTGAAAAGTAACTGCTGGTGGTATTGAAACAGGCATCCCCACAGTAGCAACCAACGTTGACTTAACAAATCTTGCAACAACCTCCGATGGAGTGACAGTAGGAGGTGGCAAGGAGACTATCTCCGGTGCTGTAAATTGAAACGTGGTCGGAGGAACACCAAAGGATGACGATGTGGTCATCACGGGAACACTTGAGGTAATCGGCACTGTCACAGTCATAGAAGCAGGAACCATAGTCATACCAGATAACGAGGGTGGAGAGAAACGAACCACCCTTGAGCTTTCACCAACTCCTGAACTCTCACCAGCTCTGACCTTCTTTGATCTTCGTACCAACTTGTCTAACTCTTCCTCATAGTCAGATTCACTGTCATCCGAGTCTTTCTTTCTCTTGCCATGTATTCTTTTTTGTCTGACCAGAATCTGTTGTGCTTCAGCAATATCGTCAGTGGAGGAGTCAGAGTCGGTTCTCTCAGCATCCGCTACAGACGTAGCGACCATAGAAACATTCACACCCGATGCCTCAGCTACTGGGGCTCGAACCTCAGCAGCTGGATCAATTTGTTCCATGTCAAAGAACCCTTGCTCTCCAAAGGCGACTTCAAGATCGACCTGTTCTTCCGGAGCTGCAACAGGATCAGCAGGCAGTGCTTGATGTACCACAGGTGGTGGTTGAACCACAGGAGGTGGTTGAGGAACATTAGCCTGTTGCGGTGCCGGGTCACGAAATTCATCTCCTGGAGGACAATATAAGCAGGATTCACCAAATAACCAAATAGTGCAGTGTGCCGCGGACGAAGCTCTGGTTTGCTACGAGCACTTGATGACCTACATTGCGCAAAAATTCTCTTATTCACACTTTCAACATAACGAATAGGACGTCGTTGAGGCAGCGTAGGGGCTACGTGATTCAGAATCATCTGTAGGAATCTCGGGTACATCAAAAATCTTTCCCTGGCGACCGTGCGTCTCTGACGATCAATTTCATAAAACACCATCTGACTAAAGCTGTAGGGCTTGTTGTAAGTCAGGGCTGTCATTGCAGATTGCATCGTTGCCCCCATACCGTCTGTACCAGCTTTACGACCAGACATGCACACTATCATCATGTGCAACAGAAAACGCCACTGATCTAATAAAAATCCCTTTCTCCTTTGAGTGTCACCCAACGGACCCGAATAACCCATACGCAGAAACGCACCATCTCTGAATGGAGCCGGAAAATTTGTTGGATCATCAGTAGTTTCAGCCCCGAACTGTAAAGCGACCCTTATTTGATCTGCCGAGAACTGTACCACCTGATTGTTCACTGTAGCGCGCATAATCGGAGGATCAACTCTAGAGTCATATTCTACCGTTCGCCAAAAGTCTTCAATATTTGGGAGTGAAATAGGGAGAGTAGTCGTGATGGCGTGAAAAATACGTGAGGGAACAAGGAATGATATGATCTCACGATAGTCGTCTATACCACTAGCATCCGGATCCAAAGTGATATACATGTTGTGACCCGGAAAGAACTATCGGTTATTGTCACCACCTTCGTCACCACCAGCACCACCAGCCCCTGCCACAGCAGCCATATCTGCACAACAAACTGTCTAAGTTATAAAATTGACGTAACAGATCATAACTTCGCCTGTTACCATGAGCGAAGTTATAATAACTTTTATGTTTAACTTTGCAGAACCCAACTTCGCATGAGTAAACAGATCAGAACACTTAGATAAGATTTTCATGAGCAGGCGAAGTTAGTCATATGGCGAAGTTGAGTACAACTTCGCCCTAAACTCTAACTTCGCCTGAGAACAAACCAGATCACTTAAATAATATAATCTTGAGCAGGCGAAGTTAAACATATGGCGAAGTTGAGTACAACTTCGCCTTAACCCTAACTTCGCCTGAATCTGAAACGGCGTATTACAGAGATCCGATCATGGTTTTTTTTGAAGTATTTGAGAATGAGAACATGAAAAGATAGTTCTATTGAGATCTAGAAGACTAAATGGGTTACAAACACAGTAGAAACAGATAGTTTATCGATTGTTTAAAGAATTGCACAAAATATGTCACAAATCGGACCACAAAGGCTTCTGATTAACACCATTAATATGAATTACAGGTTAAACCAATCCTACACACCTTTATCACGGACAAGAAACAGATAATACTGAGGTTCGATTCAAGCTTTAAGTTCGCCGAGGTTAGAAGTGTGTGGGTATAAGTTCGCCGAGGGTTTATAGTTTGGAAAGTATTTGACCAAGTTGACCCCTGTTACACCTTTTATAGGTTTGAAAATACATGGGCGAAGTTAAGTTTAACTTCGCCCCTGTGACAACTTCGCACCTAAGTAGCTTACCATTAACTTCGCTTATAGTTAACCTGGTGGTCAACTTCGCCTATGTAGCTTACCAGTAACTTCGCCTATATTAATTTACAAACAGAACCTTATAAAATTGATCAAAATGCAACTGGCTTGTAAAATCCTCCGTTAAAGATTTAAACTTTACGATCAAAGAACCAAGTAACCAAGTTTTAAACCATAAAACAAAATAGGCAATGAAAATTTTAGTAATAAAATAAACGAGGTCAAATTTCAGTCTTGACGAGGACCTGCATGTTTTAGAAAATATCTGAACAGGAATCATACTAATTAAGTGGCTGTTACATAGATCCATGTTCAGCGATATTATGACATAAAGAAACAGGTTGTAAGCAGGTATAAAACTTAGTATGGTTTTCATCGCTTCTGTGATACGGATTAGGTTCAATTAAGCTCAAACTTTAGATGGACATCACTTGAGAGATTGTGACGCCTCCTCTCTATTCTCAAAGCGTATTTGGCTTTCCCCAAGTCACCCCGAGTTGACTTCGACCCGTAGTGTCTGATTAAACAGTAAGCACACATCGATATTTAGAGTCTTCTTCCCGTTCTCTTTCTTGCCATTTTATTGATATTCGAAAACTGAGAATTAAGCTTCAGAAGGCTTAACAACATTTTTTTTAATAAAGACATTAATACAGCTTCAAATTGTAGACAACTGCAAGTCCCGAATCTGGATCACTGAAGGTACTTGACACTATCTTCTCGGGAATCAAAACATTCACGGGCTCGTGTATGACTGGGTAATCACTTTTCTGCCTATCATTCGGAAAGATGTATATGGAGACATGCACAACTCAGAATGATTCTCCACATTAAATCGAGGAGATTTAGTTTGTATCACTTCTACTTTTACGCACCATAGAAAGCTACCATAACATACAATGGCTGTTCTAGAGTCTTTTAGGCCTAATAACTTCACCAGTTAAGCACACAGAATTAGTTTTTCTATCACTTTCCATGGTTGGATCAATTTTCTTTTAAACATTGTATTGAAACTTCTTACGAAGTTATAGACTTGAAAAATTATATCATCTCCCAAAAAAAAATTTAAATTCTATCGCCCTGATCAAGTCAAAGTCTTCAGGTAAACGGCTATCCTGAAGATCCAATGGATCAGCTGGACCGACCACATACTAGTATGTGTCCTTCTAACTAAGTATGAACGACTATTTTTCAGCGAAAGAATAAAAACCCATCATAAACCGCCCCGGTCACTTTCAGTCATCTGGTTAATGGCTATCATCATAATCTACTAGTAGAAGTAAGGACCAAACATATCCGAAGATGTGTCCTTCAAACTTAAGCAACCGACATAATTTTAAGCGATAGTGATGTTTTTTTTTTAAATAAAACGGAAAACAAGGTTACTCGGGATTGATCATCCCATTAAGCTCAACAAGATTTTGAAAACGGGATCGGTCAAACGCTTTAGTAAAAAGATTGGCGAAATTATCCAAAGAATCAACCTTTTCAAGCACAATTAATTTCTTCTCAGCACAATCCCGTATAAAATGATGACGAATGTCAATATGTTTAGTTTTGCTGTGTTTGACAGGATTGTTAGTTACTGAGATTGCAGCAGTGTTATCAATGCAAATAGGAGTTTGAGTGAAATTCAGACCATAATCGCGCAATTGCTGTTGTATCCATAGAACCTGGGAGCAGCAGTTTGATGCTGCCATGTACTCTGCTTCGCAGGTGGAAATGGCTACTGAGGTATGCTTCTTGCACTGCCACGACACCAATCTTCCTCCCATAAACTGACATCCACCGGTTGTTGACTTCCTGTTCTGATTGCAACCTCCATAGTCAGAATCTGTGTAAGCTACCAAATCCAGTTCTCCCCCTTCCGTGTACCACAATCCCAACTTAGGCTTGCCTTTGAGATACCGCAATATTCTCTTCACTCCCTTCATGTGAGATTCCTTCGGGCTTGCCTGAAAACGAGCACAAAGACAAACTGCAAACATAATGTCAGGTCTAGATGCAGTTAGATACATTAAAGAACCTATGATTGCTCGATATTGGGTGGGATCAACGTCTTCATCACTGTCAGAATCAACACCTAGTTTGTGGTTGACGCAAACTGGAGTATCAAATGGGGTGCTATCGACCATCTTGAAGTGTTTGAGCACATCATGGACATATTTTGTTTGATGAATAAACATCCCATCTTTCTTCTGATCTACCTGCAATCCCAAAAAGAAAGTTAATTCGCCCATGGCACTCATTTCAAACCTCTTTTTCATGACTGCTTCAAATTCCTGACACATGGCGACTTTTGATGCAGCAAAATTGATGTCGTCCACATAGACTTGAACGAGTAGAAAATCTCCCCCTTCTCTCTTGACAAACAGCGTGCTATCGATCTTTGTTCTTTTGAACCCATTCTCAAGCAAGTAATCGGACAAGGTTGCGTACCAGGCACGAGGGGCCTGATGTAGCCCATATAAAGCTTTACTCTGTTTGTACACTTGATCAGGAAAATCTGGGTCAGGGAATCCCGGAGGTTGTTTAACATACACCACCTTATCGACTTTACCATTTAGAAAGGCACTTTTCACATCTAACTGGAACACTTTCATCTCTTTGTGTGCAGCAAATGCCAAAAATAGTCGAATTGCCTCCAATCTTGCCACATGAGCAAACACTTCGTTGTAATCGATTCCTTCTTGCTGATTAAACCCTTTTACTACCAGTCTTGCCTTGTTCCGTATGATTATCCCTTTCTCATCTTTCTTACATTTAAAAACCCACTTTGTACCGATAGCATTTACATTATGTGGTTTTTCAACTAATTTCCATACTTCCATCTTCTCAAACTGTGCTAATTCTTCTTGCATGGCTTCAACCCACGAGCTATCCTTTAGAGCCATTTGATAATTCTTTGGTTCAATCTGGCTGATGAAGCAGGTGTACAAGCATTCATTTATGATACCCGTGTCTTTAATGCTTGCGTAAACACATGTGTGTTCATCCAAACTTCTTCTTGTTTGAACACCGTCAGACAGATTACCTATCACATTCTCCAAAGGGTGATTTTTGTGAATTCCAGTAGTCTGAACCGGACCGACTTTCAGATTGTTTTCTAAATTTGAAGAGAGTTCATCAGTGTGATTGATGTTGAGTGTGAAATGGATTGTAGAATTCTTCTTCAGTAGAGGCAGCAGGAGTATCAACGACACTTGACGAGGTAGGTTGACTTTCATCGTATTGCGGACGTTGCACAATATTTTCCTCCTCGTCATACAGAATCTGTGAAGCAATTTTCTCATCAACTTCTGCAAAATCCAAGTAAGGCATATTAAAAGATTTGAATAGTTTATCATAGTCGAAAGCTTCAGCGGGTCCCATGCTAGGCCTTGGTGATTTGTAACTTGTAATGTCAGTGTTACATACCACCTCAACCTTGTTGTTCGATAAATTAAAGACTCTTCTGTTGGGAGTCCCAACAACATACCCGACTAAAATACCTTCGTCGGCTTTCTCACCAAATTTTGAGTTTTTCTTTAATATCGAACATGGGGACCCGAAAGGTTCGAGACCATTCAAGTTTGGCTTTCTACCATGCATAAGTTCATAACAAGTTTTATTTAATCTTTTAACAGTTAAAACACGATTAAGGATATAACAGGCTGTGGCAACAGCTTCAGCCCAGAACACCACGGAAAGTTTAGCATCTGCCAGCATGGTTCTGGCTCCTTTGATTAGCGTTCTATTCTTCCTCTCAGCTACTCCATTTTGTTGCGGAGTATACGGGGCGCTGTACTGATGTTTTATCCCTTTCTGTAAGCAGAACATCTCCATCTGATAGTTCTTGAACTCTGTACCATTATCACTCCTGATGTACTTAACCTTTCTCCCTAACAATATTTTCAACCTTGGTAATCAAGTTAATTACCAACTGAACTGTCTCATCTTTTGCCTTCAGAAAGTATACCCAAGAGTATCGAGAGTAATCATCAGTTACAACCAAGCAGTATGACGTTCCACCTAGACGCTTTACATTCACGGGGCCAAAGAGATCCATGTGTAGTAGGTCTAGGGTACTGACAATTGAGTTAACCTTCTTGGAGTGATGAGGTTTTTTGTGTTGCTTCCCTTTCTTGCACGACAAGCATTGATCTTCAAAGTTAAAATTCTTCAAGGGAACTCCAAGTACCAGCCCATTCTTGACAATGTAATTCATTTTGCGAAGATGTATATGTCCAATTCTTCGATGCCATAACTCTGACTCAAACTCAGTTGCCTTTGACAGAAGACATGACTCTTCTGTAGTCATCTCAGTTGACCGCATATCCATTACATACGTGTTCTTTTCTCTTGGAGCTTTTCTACACGAAGACCTAGAAGAAGAAATCTACATGGCACAACCAGAAGGTTTCCAGGTTAAAGGTAAGGAAAACTTGGTGTGTAAATTGAAGAAGAGTTTGTATGGTTTGAAACAAGCGCCCAGACAAGGGTATTTGAAGTTATAACTTCATGGGAAGAGTTGGTTACAAGAGATGTGACAATGACCATTTTTGTTACATAAAGAAGTTTAAGGGTTCTTATATCATTCTACTACTCTATGTAGATGATATGTTGATTGCAGGTTCGAACATGACAGAAATCAAGAAGTTAAAGAAGCAAATGTCTGAAGAGTTCGAAATGAAAGACTTAGGAGTTGCAAACCAAATACTCGGGATGAGTATTTTCAGAAACAAAGAAGATGGTTCTTTGACACTCTCTCAAGAGAAGTACATTGAGAAAATGTTAGAGAAATTCAGCCTTATAGATGCCAAGATTAGAAGCACGCCATTGGGAAGTCACTTTAAGCTTTCCAAAGATCAGTCACCAAAATCAGAAGAAGACAAAGCAGAAATGGCTAAAGTTCCGTATCCATCTGCAGTTGGTAGCCTTATGTATGCAATGGTATGCACGAGACCAGATATTGCTCATGTAGTGGGAGTTGTAAGTCGGTTTATGTCTAATCCGGGTAGAGAACATTGGGAAGCAGTTAAGTGGTTGCTAAGATATTTGTAGGGGACTTCAAAAGTGGCATTGCATTTTAAGGGGAAATATGTTATTCTGAAAGGCTTTGCAGATGCAGACCTTGGTGGTTGCAAAGAATCATTCAAAAGCACTACCGGGTATGTCTTTACAGTGGGAGGCACTGCGGTAAGTTGGATGTCTAAACTACAGAAAAGTGTTGCCCTTTCAACCACTGAAGCAGAGTATATGGCAGTTGCTGAAGCAAGTAAAGAGCTTATATGGTTGAAGATTTTTCTGAAATAACTTGTCAAAGAACAAGATGATTGTGCACTATTCTGTGATAATCAAAGTGCAATTCATCTTGCAAAGAATCATGTCTTCCATTCGAAGACGAAACACATACAACTGAGATATCACTTCATCAGAGACAAAGTTAGTGATGGTACTTTGAAGTTAAAGAAGATCAAAGGAACTGAAAATCCAGCTGATATGTTGACTAAGTTTGTCCCCTTAGAGAAGTTGAAGCTTTGCATAGCTTCAACTGGCCTTCAGGATAATTGAAGAGAAGGTCGGGTAACTAGGAAGGTACTAAGATCAAAAGGTTCTTACAGAAATACAGATGCACAGTTGAAGTACAGGTGAAGATTGTTCCGTGGCTTCAAGTGGAAGATTGTTATGTGTGAAGCCACTTTGAGGTTTGCCAAAGATTGTGGCAGAAAGTCGGCAGCAGAGAACAAACACGTTTGTGACTCATCTAAATTCAAGCCTCGTTCCATGGTTTACGGCATGTTCCATGGTTCTTGTTTTTTCTCAATCTTTATATAAGACATCTTTGTATTTGTAAAATTTGCACCCATCAACAAGTAATAAAACCTCCTAGTTACCGAGAGTGAACGTAGGTCAGAGTCGGACCGAACCACTATAAATCTTCATGTTGTTCTTGATTGTGAGTTGAGTGGTGTGTGACTTGTGTTCGTGTGTGTGTGACCCGTCTGATCCTAACAGTTACACACTGATTTTAGAACTGATTTATATAAAAAAAACACGGTTGCTTTTACCTCAATTATGGGAGGTGAAGTTGTCGGGTAATAACGTCCAACAGGCTGCCCATCTTTACCGACCAAAAACTTGGCAAAGTTCCATTGAATATCGTCCCCAAAGATCCCTCGTTTTCCTAACTTCAAGAACTTATATACCGGTGCAGCATTTTCGCCATTCACTTCAATCTATCAAGAATTTGGAATTTATATTAATATACATATTGATTTATGTAAGTATATTAACTCAAATGTTAATCACTAAATACCTTGTCAAAAACAGGGAACTCGGATTTGAATCGAGTGCAAACAAACTCTAGAATCTGCTCGTTACTCCCAGGCTCCTCATCCCCAAATTGATTACATGGGAATGCCAAGATTTTCAAACCTACATCATGCATCAAATTCTTCAAAGACATATGCTTATAAGTTATAACAAGACATAAACAAGTTGTCATAAAAAACGAAACCTTGATCTTTGTATTTTTCATAGAGTTGATTCAACTCGGTGTAATTTGAATTGGTCAATCCGCTGCCACAAAGATTCACCAATTTATAAACAAGATTCCATGATCATTTAATAGTACCAAAAAAAAAAATGAATCATATTCATACCGTTTGGAGGCAACATTGACTACAAGTAGAACTTTGCCTCTGTAGACGCTAAGGTCAACATTGTTTCCATTAGCATCCTTCATAGATTAAAGTTGGCAATCAAAAGGGGCATTCTTATTTATTACTTGGATATCAATTTTTGACTTTCCAGGTCAAAGTTGCTATCTTTAAAATACAAATATGTTATGGATTTGTTGTAAATTTTACACCACATTCTTGTGCATTTAGACTTTGTTATATTCTAATTCAAGTGAAGTGATAAATTGGATGTGGCTCAATGGTAGAGCACTCACTTTACTAGTGAGAGGTAAGGCGTTCAAACCTTACTATCACCAATTTATATGGGAAATATGAGGGATGACCCTGGCTTGCAAGGGTTCGAATCCTGATCTCACGCTGTCATGCCGTTTGACGGGCGTGGGGATGTTTTATCCGGGAATCCCTCAATAGGTGGACCGCTAGGGGCTCCGTCCATCCGGACTCGTGGCCGGCTCGGACTACTTTGGCCCCGCGTACGGAGTCAAAAAAAATTCAAGTGAAGTGACCACATTTCCATGACTTATCAAAGCGTTCACGCTAACAAACTTCAGCTTAAAATTTAACCTAGTTGACTTGAAAAGTCAAACCAGGAGCTTCAAATCTCAAATCCAAGATTTGTTTCCAAAAACAATCCTTTATCAATGGGTATTATCTTTAGGATAATGTTAAAGTACAAAGGACAACAAAAATGAGAAGGGTGAGAAGGAATCAAGTCCATTGATCTTAGATTTGAATGGCTAAGATTAATTTAATAAATAAAAATTAATGTAAAGGGCATGAAGGTAATAACCCACCTTTGTTGACTTTCTCTCTCCACATGCAAGGCACATGTCAATTCCTCCATCATTTTAAAATGTCCATAACTTTTTCATACGACATTATTCTTTTCAAAAAAATTCACCATAATAATAAGCGTTTTTCATCTTTAATATGAGTATCATATTGTTATATAAAAATAAAATAAAAATTAATAGGTTTTTTTAATTGTGTTTTTTTGTTGTTCATTGTGTCTTTTAGTTGAGTTTTCCTATGAATTATATTATAGTTTTTTATCATTATATTTTTCAATTGATACTCATATTAAAGACAAAAATTAAAACAAAGATTACGTCATTGTGTCGTTTTGTTCGTCATTAACTTTTAGTCATTGTGTAATACGTTCATTGTCTCTTATTCGGATTGACATATGACAGATTCATTTAATTTGAGAAAAATAGTATTGCGTTCATTGTGTATTACGTTTCAAGTCATTGTGTAATATGTTGTTTCCATTGTGTTTTACGTTTCAAGTCATTGTGTTATATATTCACCATTGTGTCTTACATTTTAGGTCATTGTGTTATACGTATTCACCATTGTGTCTTACGTTTTAGGTCATTGTGTTATACGTATTCACCATTGTGTTTTACGTTTCAAGTTATTGTGTAACATGTATTAATCATTGTGTTTTATGTATTAGATAATTTGTTGTTATTATCATTATTTTTACATATTATTATTACACAACGATGTTATTAGTATTTAAAAAAACATAATGATGAGTTGAAAGACACAATGACGAAAAAACACAATAACGAAAAAAGACACAATGATAAGCGAAAATACACAATGACAAAAAAAGACACAATGATGAAAAAAGACACAATGACCAAAAAAGGCACAATGATAAGCGAAAAGACACAATGGGGTGCGAAAAGTCACAATGATGATAAAAGACACAATGGTGTGCGAAAAGACACAATGGTGCCCTGTAAGGGAGCTCGAAAGAAACCGGAGGTTTTTTTTAGTGGGTCGGAGGAGGAGAATGTGAAAATTAATCGGGTTTCTTGGCAAAAAGTATTGATTCCGGTGAATAAGGATGTGTTGGGAATATGCTCGTTAGACGAAACAAATCTCACCGTGCTAGCAAAGTAGTGGTGGATATTTAAGAATGAGATAAATGGATTGTGGAGAAATATTCTAGGGGTGTTTGGGATTGCTTCTTGAAATGGCTTATGGTTTTTGGAGAGCCAAAATATCGAAAATGCTCCTCCAAAAGCATCTAAAAGCATCAAGTTTGATGCTTTTAGGTTATTTTGGAGGGACATTTTGGACATTTTGGCTCTCTAAAAAGCCATAAGCCATTTCAAAAGGCAATCCCAAACATGCCCTCTATGGTCCTTGCATCATTCAGAAATATCATGGTCGTTGTTTCGACAAAAATTTCCTTAGTGGGTCTATGAAAACATAGAATTAAAATTTTGTGCGACTTGGCAGAACTGGGGGTGGATCTATGTACTGTGTTGAGGCATGAGGTAAGGAGTGGAAACAATACATTTTTTTGGCTTGAGCGGTGGCAGGGGATTCCACGTTTATGCTCGGTTCCCCTTATTCTTCGAACTTGAGACTAATAAAGGGTGTAAAGTTTCTGACCGCCTATTAATGTACCTAGGGGAAATATGCGAGCAATGGGGCTAGTCGAGGGCACCATATGGGCCAGATGAGATTTATGAACTTAGAAACTTGTTGAGCCTATGTCAACACGTAAGTTTGAGTGAGGTGGATGATAAGCTAATAGATTCTGATGATGAAGTGGTGTTCTCGGCAAAGAGTTTAAAAAACAAGTTTGTTTGGGGGGGGGGGGTGTTATATTTTTAATGGAATAATTTTGTTCCTAAAAACGCCATGATGTTGGCTTGAAGTGTAAAAATGGAAAGAATACCGGTACTATTTTCTTTGGCTAAGTGCAATGTGCTGGTGATATGTCTGATTTGTGAAGAAGATGTCGAGTCGGTGGAGCATTTATTCGTATCTTGTCAATTTGCTTAATCTATTAGGAGTCTTGTGGAGAATTGGTGTAACTGTGTAAGGTGTCGTTTATTTTTGTGTTCTCAACTCGTGACTTGTTGGAATTATTTAAATTCTCATTATTTCCTAGATGGGAGGGCAAAGGTTTTCCATGCGATTTGTTTGACAATAATTTGGTGCATATGAAAAGCAAAGAATAAAGTGATATTCATAAGGCAACTGGCTTGCATAAGTAGCATGATTGGTGAAATAAAAACGAGTTTCTTATGAGTAAAGAATGAAGCAAAATGATTAAGCTTAACGTGAGAGGGGGTCTTTAAGTAAGTACATGTATTCGGGTGGTATGCGTGTTTTGATGGTGTTGTTTGGAGAAATTGTAATTGTATCGGTGGTATGTCGATACACTAGTGTTTATTTTTGGTTGGTGGTTAATACTATAGTGAAGCAAACCCCATGAGCTCTAAATAAATTATGTTAAATTCACTATTTTACGACTATTTAAAAAAGAAATTGAATGATTCTAGAAAATGGGCTTATAAACATGTTCCGTAAAACTGTGATCAAAAGTTTTTCCCCCTTAACTAAAATAACGAACATACCGGCATTTGAGAGGCTTCTCAATTAAATATTTTGCATTAGTGTAAGTACCTAAATGTGTTACTATAAATAAATCATAGTACCCAAATATATTAACTGAAAACCTTAATACTTAAGTCAGTTACTTTTTTAAAACGCATGCACTAAATATAATCAGCTCTCATTTAAGGGTATCTAGGACTCATACACGGTCTTATGATCATATGAAAGGTGGGAAATAAAGTGGTTGTCACGCGTGTTTCCATCTTCACATTCACTAATTGCATAAAATTGTAATATTATTTAATGATTTTTCTTTAAAAAAATGTGTTCATTGTTTTTATTTTTTAAAACTCAATATAATATAGTTATTCTTTTAAATATAATATAAGTTACTAATATTTCCTAGAATCTCCAATGCAATAAATAAAGTGTGAAGAGTTTGGTCCAACAGAAAACTCTCCCGTTTAGCTTATAACTTGACTTAGAAGCTTCAAAAGAGGGGTTTTTAGGGTTTTCACACGGCTTCCTTCCTTCGATCCATCCATCAATCCATACTCGATCAGCTCTTGCTTCGGTTTTAGAATAACAATCAAGGTACGATCTCTTATAAACAAACAAACAAACAAACCAATAGAAATAGAAATCAAATGGAACCCTTTGGCTAGGCGGTGATATACGTGGCTAGAGTTCAAACCCTAACTCCAACTGGCTCCACTTAAGATCACCCTAGACAGAATAACACCAGATCTTGCCGAAACCAGCTAGACCGTACAGAGGATGAACAGAACATGTTCATAAAAGAGATCGATGGTGACGAGGTTTCTGCTGCTGGTTGTTTCTGCTTCGGGAAGACTACTCTCGCTAAACTGCTGGTCAATGATCCTCAAGTTCAAGGTATTCCATAATGTTTATTATCATATTCATTGAATGCCTCATTTCACTAATTTTTGCTATTTATCGGCTATCTATGTAATAGTTAACATTTCTTACTCTATGACAGATGTTTTTGTTTTTGGGGTGAAGTTTCAAGGCCCAGAAGATGCAAAGAACAAGTTCGATATTAGAAGAAGAAGATACACACTTTTGGTAACTACTAGAATGAGATTCAGGAAATATGATGAGTTCAGATTCGACTGTTTGAGTGACGAGGATGCTTTTCACCCCATGCCGAGTTCTACAATCGACGAAAATATCGTCAATGAGGTAACATTAGTAAAAACGAATATACGAGCTAAGCTCCTCTCTGTTTATTTACTTTTCTTTATTATAGATAGAAATGACTATTCAATGAATTTTGTTGCTGCTTTGGACTTAATCTCTTTGTAACCCTTGTGTTGTAGATGGTGCAATGTTGTAAAAGACACCCGCTTACTCTTTCAGTAGTTGGTGGCTCATTAAATGGAAGAGATGAGACCGTCTGGCTATCTTTGATTAAGTCGTTGGCTAAAGGTGAATCAATGCTAGATCTTAACCAGGAAATTCTTTATGGTCTAGAAAGAAGCTTCGAGGTGTTGGAAGATAAGTTCAAACAAGCTTTTTTAGACTTTGGAATGTTCCTCGAAGATGAAAGAATCCCTGCTGTTGTTCTTTTAGATATGTGGGTTCAGATATACAAACATGATGATGAGGCAGTTGATACCTTGGCAACAATCCACGAACTATCGGACAGAAATCTTGTCAGTCTTGTCAGACGCCGCTGGTATTTTCATTTTCCCCATTACTTCGACTTAGTGCACACTTCAGTTTTTGAACACTTCAGTTTTTAACTGTTTTCTTTGTAATTTTAGAAAAGGACGATATGCAACGTTCAACATCCATTGTGCGCATAAAATTGTGAGCCAACATGATTTGCTGAGACAGCTTGCTGTTAACTTGAATAGCAAGCTACCCATTGCAAAGAGGCCCAAGATGAGTACACGAGAACACAATGACTTACTTATTACAAATGCTCAAGGAAGTGACGAGATTACATCAGTTCAAGAAGTTAAAGATCATATGCAAGCCCGCATATTATTATATCTATAGGTATATATGATGATTTTTTTTTGTTTAAGCTTTTTGCTTAAATTAAAGTCTCCTAAAATGAAAATCTTCACACTTAATTTTTAAACACTTTTTAACTGTTTTCTTTGTTATTTTAGAAAAGGACGATATGCAACGTTCAACACCCATTGTGCGCATAAAATTGTGAGCCAACATGATTTGCTAAGGTAGCTTGCTGTTAACTTGAATAGCAAGCTACCCATTGCAAAGAGGCCCAGGTTGAATATACGAGAACACAATGACTTGCTGATTACAAATGCTCAAGGAAGCGACGAGATTGCATCAATACAATAAGTTAAAAGATCCTATGCAAACCCGCATATTATCTACATATACAGGTATATACGATGATGTTTTTTTTGTTTAAAAGAAAGTTGTCTCCTAAAATGAAAATCATGCCAACAGCGGGTTACACTTTTTTTAACTAGATCGTGCATGAATTTATTCGTACATCTTGTTTCTTATTAATTGATTTAGGGATGAACTCTGTATCGGACCCGAAACGGATCCTGAAATTCACCAAAAATTGGTACCGGTACCGAACGTGCTCGGTACCGTACCAGTTCAGTATGGTATTTGAAGGGAAAAAACAGTAAAATGCTGGTACCGAAATTACCGATCTCGTTCCCGAAAACCTTAAAAGTAGGTACTGAAAATACCCCGTTCGTATCTAGGGGTGTTCAAAATGCCCGTTGCTCGCTCGAAAAAAGCTTGTTCGAAAAAAGCTCGATTTAAAACTAGCCTAGCTGCCTTGTTTTGTGATCGAGTCGAGCTCGAACTTGGGGTGGCTCGGTTTGTGGTCCAGCTCGCAGGCTCGACACAAAAGCTTGTTAATAAATAATAATAATAACAATATTATACATAGATTGATGGTCTTGACTGATGTTATGTTTTTCTAAATTATTGGCTTTCCAAATTATTGACACTAAATCCTGCCTCTGACTCCTATTGTATGGAAACATTGTCAATTGGTTTTGAATGATTACGATTGAATTGCATTTGACAAATATAAATATATACATGGTTCCTAAAACACAGAGCATACATTTAGAAAGACTAGAATAATTCACAACAACTTTGATCATACTTTGAATCTGAATTAATTTGAATATATCTTGTTATTTGGTTTCCAATTCCTAATTGTAGTTTCTTAATCCCTTTATAATGATTAGAGCTAAATCTCCACCGCGAAAAACTTTGCAAAAAAATAAAATAAAGAAAACATGTCTTAAATAATCGTTGTTAGCTTGTCGAGCCACGAGCTGGCTAGGGTTGTGTACGAACCGAGCTCGAGCACAGTGTCCTAGCTCGTTGAACATAATCTAGCCGAGCCGAGCCGGCTTGAATCGAGCTTGAGCTATACTTAGCTCGGCTCGGCTCGGCTCGGCTTGACTCGTTTACAGCCCTATTCGTACCTCGTACCATTTGCTCACTTTGATTAAAATCTTGATGGCAGGAGAGTCGTTCAACTCGAATTGGTGTGATGTGAGTGCCCCGGATGTTGAAGTAATGTCGATAGACTTCAAGTCAAATGACTATAGCTTACCGCACTTTTTGAATAAAATGAAAAAACTGAAGATTTTGATAATCACAACGCCTAGTTATAACTGCAGAGATATTGAAGGCTGCCACGTTCTTACCTCCTTATCTAATCTGACTAGAATACGACTGGAGAATGTTGTGATATCATCATTGGGTGGATGCCTTTTTGGATTGGTGAACTTGGAGAAGGTTTCATTTACAAATTACAACATGCGTGATGCTTTTGAGGATGTCTCAGTTTACAAGCATGTTTGGCCAAGACTGGCCGAATTTGAAATGATAGATGCGGTAACTTAGAGGTATACCCGCGAATGCTATGTTATAGCATCCATATGAGGATGATTAATATTGAGAAGAGCAATATGTTGCGTGAAATACCTGTAGATTTCGGCAACTTAAAGGGTTTGGAAACCCTTATTCTCTATGGGTGTCTATTGCTGAGAAAGCTACCAAAATCAATCTCAAACCTTTCAAATCTAAGTGTCCTTGACATCTCAGGTTAGACGGCTCGACTCGGTTAATGGCAATAACCGTAACCGAACACTTCGGTTATTAAAAAACTAATAACCGTTATGTTTGGGTTAATCGATTATTAGTGGTTAATTCGGTTCGGTTAATTAACAGCTAAACCCAAACTTTGACATAGACTAAATATTTACTGACCTTTGTTAAGAATTTACTAAAATCAAAACGATGAACACTATAAACAATTAGTTTATATATATGAGTTTTGAAATATACATAAAGGATCACTTATGAAATCAGTTTTAAGTTTTAACAGGTGAAGAACTTATTGTCAAAGCCA
Source organism: Bidens hawaiensis (assembly GCF_021521415.1). Classification (NCBI taxonomy): domain Eukaryota; kingdom Viridiplantae; phylum Streptophyta; class Magnoliopsida; order Asterales; family Asteraceae; genus Bidens; species Bidens hawaiensis. The sequence continues at coordinate 356,249 of NW_027491868.1, read as the reverse complement.
TTGTATAAAAGAATTAACCCAATTTAAAGTCACTGTCATTTGAAACGAGTTAATGTATATTATTGATAGAATGAAATATCAAGATCAAGAAAAGAATACAATGGCCAAAGAAATTTGGATAAATATCATTTTGAAGTGTTGGAACATAAAGAAGATGATTGTTACGGATAAAAGTATTGGTTAATCGGTTCGGTTTGGTTTAGAAAATGGTTAATGGGAACCGGCCGAAAAATCAATTATTTAAAAAAGCAAAATTTAGCTGTTGGTTAGTCTTCGGTTAGATTTTTTTGGTTAATTCGGTTTTATGTTTACTTCTATCTCAGGTTGTGGCACGTTGAATAAGTTGCCAAAACGTATGGGTAGTTTTGGTGGAACGCTTTACATGGATATCATAACAGGTGTTAAACGAGAATCCGTGGAACAGCTTTCTAACACAGAAGTGGTATTTAATACTAGTTTTCAGTATCTACGAACTTGACACAGAAGCAGACTGACGTGTGGGGCATACACATCAAACCTTAGATATATTATTATTTGTGTTATTATTGCTATATATTTATTTTAATGTAGGGTAAGATAGTAGATCGTTGTCAACACTGTTGTGAACGATTGTTGATTTGGCTGTGCCATGCTTAATCGTTGCATCGGTTAAGAGTACCTGCCATATGCTTATGTATATATACTCTTATTACATTTTCGGTGTAAAGACTAAGAATAAAAAATTAACACTATTTCTACTTTATTCAAAACCTGTTGTGTTTATGTTTGTTGTGCTTGATATCCAATAGTACTTGCACCACCTATCCCAATTCAAGTCATGGAATGGGCTTTTTCTCTCTGGTCGACCTGATCAACTAGTTAGATTTTGTATGTTTAAAGTAACATTGTGATTTTGATTTTTTTAATGAAATATTTAAAACATTTAGACAAAACACACAATGCAGTAAACAGGTTTTTTTTATCTGCCTTCATTGAAGTTTGATTTGAATGGTGAATAGTTGAGGTAAAAACAGTGATGTATAAATATAGGTGCTACAAGTGGTATAGACCACACGTGTCTTTGCCATGCGCGGTGTGCACGTAGTTATGGCTGTATAATGCTAAAGTTGATGTGATGGAGTTAGATCCGAGTTCTCAGGTATCAGCGAGGGACTTCATAGCCAAATATTGTTCTTCGGGTCTTCCCTTACAGATTCTAATGTAAAAAAGAAACCCTTGGTAAAACAAATCAAGAATCCCCAAATCTTCAAGCTTGCTAATCTGACCTGGTCAACAAAAGTCAACTGTTCGATCAATCAACATCAACATACATAAATAAAGATGTGATTCAAAAGATACAAAATAAAATATTAAATATTGAAGGTTTTTTTATTCAATTTCAATTCAGACTCACCAATCATGTTCATTAACTGCACTAAAAGGTTCAAACTTTTTTCAACTTGCTGTTTGGGATTAGTCAAACATGGAGTTTAACCATCATACTTTTTAAGTTACGGAACTAAAACTTGATATTTGAGACAAGTATCGAATTTTAATCAAATAAGATGTACCTTTATAAATAAAGCAAAATAGTACTTACAAAGTGAACAAGAAGATGCGTGTTGGCTACTTGATATATACTCATTAAATGTTTAATCAAGCTGAAGTTAAATGAGTTCAAGCCTAAACTGAAGTTCGTTTAATAAATAAGTCGGTCCCGAGCTTGATATTATTGCGTTTTATCAGGCTGGTAAGTCTAAACGAACCTAACATCTACATTAGTTTAATAAACTTATTTAAGATAATAAATATTGTTATATTCATATTACGAGAAAATGGCAAGTAAAAATATATGTTATATAAAAATCTATAATTACAAGCATGAATGTGGATAAAATAAGTAATAAACGAATTGAATTGATCTCGAGATTTGAATATAGAGCTCGAAACGAGTCAAGCTAATTTTCAAACGAGTTTGTTTTGAGTTTTCACTAGTCTCGTTTACAACTACTTAAAATATTATGGTTGAATATTTTTAAATCAAGCAACCGTCGAGATAAATATTAAAGGACAAATAAATAAATTATTTATTCAGCACTTTTTCTTGGGGTTTTAGGAAATAAAATTCAAAAACGTGTCATCGGTGTATGAAACTCTTTTTGGATTAATGTATATTCCATGCACACGATGGAAGATCCTTAATAGCAACCCAAATAGAAACCGAGGTTGGGTATGGTTTAGATAGAAATGAATGCGGTTCCCATAATTGTAAAACTAAGGGAACATTATAAACCAACCATGGATTACGTTCCAAAACTTGAAGCAATCCCTCATCATGAACAAAATTATATAAAGTAAAAGCCTCCATTTTTCTTAATAATTGACTTTAAACCAAATTTGTGCCACATTATAACTAAATTTTCATTTACAACTTGAAAAGCTAAAGACATTCCCACAAAGTACCCAAAAGGTAGAGCCTTCGCACTCTTTGTCATAAAATGACCATTAAGCCTAACAAAGTATCAATAACTTCCCCGTTAACAATGAGTGTGTGTTGTTTTCACTTTTTTGGTAGTATAGAGTATTTATGTTCACCATTTAACAGGTTGATGACAAAAAAAAAACATCTACATTTTATCCCCATCCTCATTCTCATCCCATATTTTTATGGGAAATCATCCTAGCCCCAAAAGTTGTTTCTCACTATTCTCATCACGGGAACACCACCCCAGGGGGCGTTTTGGGCTTCAAAAGTCTCCAAGCGTTTTGTACAAAACGTTTGAAGGAGAAGAAGGTGAGGCCAAGGTTGTTTCGAGACAATAGAGATAAAGGATGAGGTGTTTTCTCCCTCCATCATTAAGCATTGAATATGGGGAAAAAGTATTATGTTTTCCAATAGTTGAGGATGATGGTGGACTAGTATTTCACTTGTAATTTTAGCTGTCAATTAAAATTTACTAATAATTGTTCCTTTTTTTTTGTTACAATACTAAATACTTCACAAAGAGTTGGGTATAATTGGAGAGTAAATAGAAAAATAATAAGTCATGATATGTTTATCCATTAGTAGTCTTTTATCAAAGTTGCCAACCAAGCATACGTATTCCAACTTTCCTAAGAGGTACACATTGGCTATTTTCTATTTAAGCAAATGTTTGAAGTCTATTTTTGTTCGTTAACTAGTTTGTTATCATCATTTTGAAAACAAACAAGCTAAAACTGGAGTATATATAATGGGAAACTTATGAATGAAGTATGAGAATACAATATATAGTCTCCAAAAAAGATTTAATATGCTTGTTATAAAAGTATAAACTATTTTATCAAACCACAATTAATATGCAAGTGTTTTGAAGCATTATTGTAGAGGTAGGGTACCAAAAAGACCCAAATACCCTTAAGTATCACCTGCGGGTCATAGAGAATCCTTTTGTAAGCCACCCGCGGGACACATCGATCACCCATATATCACGATGAACGTCCTCATAACACACGCGGAAGCATCCTGGCATCCTCAAAAGTCATCAGCAGGACAGGACATCTGTCCACCTAAGCAACCGGAAGACAGGGCCAGCGGGACAGCTGTCACCACTCAAGTACTCTCTAGAAGCAGGTTCATGATTCTTACTTGGGGAATACGTGACATACTAACCAATGAACAAAGGACACCTAGCCAGGTTGTTATAACCGTGCACATGGCCAGGGCGCGATCCGTCCTATCAGTTGGTGACACGTGTCCAGGTTGTTATACTCATGCACATGAGACGTATAGCCCAACCTATCACAAGAGGACACGTGTCCAGACGGTTATCAAAGATCTTCTAGAAGAGGACAGCTGCCCCAATCATCTTCCTTCATCCTTCGGCTATAAATACCTTGTTAAATGGTATGAGGTATCCATTCACTCACTTCTATTCTGACTAACTTAGTCTATTTACTTCAGTACTTTCTCCTCTACGAACGTTATTGATTCTCACGCCGGAGGGTGGTTACAGGAAGACCCCCCCTCTTGTCCTTCCTGTAAGGAGACTCGCGGTATCTGTTTTGTAGGTTCCGGTCACTGGACTTTGGGAAGTTATACTCATATCTTGGTCGTAATTATCGTATCCTACCCTGTGGACTCATTGGATCCAGGACCCATACCCGGGGATCGGATCCATGTTTCTTCATTGGCGCCATCCGTGTTTGGTGTTAGAACAGCAATAGTTTTCGTTGGTTTTTTGGTTCGTTCGATATGAGTAAACTTCTTGAAGGGCCGACGGGAACTTCTGCACCCGATTCACCGTGACTAACACGGAAGCACCTCCAGTTCTTAGCGTTTTTTCACATATTACGACTCCAAGCGGCCGTACTCTTGAACGTGTCACAGCTCCGGGGTCACGAATCACCGATGTAACACCTGGGGGTTTTACCCCTAGAAAATGTTACAACACCAACCGGTCCCGCTCCCACAGACATAGGGCGTGGCTCGGCTCCGGAAGGTTCTAATTTGGGTAATCTCAGACGGATTACGGAAGAGACTCGCCGAAACCAGTCAGTATTGGATCTGGAAGATGATTCAGGCAACTCTAACATGGCGAGGTCTCGCCAACGTAATTCCAAACCTAGAGAAAAGCTAACTCCCGAGGAGTTGCTTCATGTGCAACAACAAAGTTTGGTGGCTGAATATGAACGCAGAAAACGTGATGAACGACTTCATATTCGCGCTTTGGATTATGAGGAATCTCCAAGAAGATCTCCCTCTCCTCCACCAACAGTGAGAGGAAGTCAGATCCGTACAGCCAACTGACGGAACCAGAGTTTGGCGAATTACCGAGGTTACGTCATCGTCCTCGCATAAATATGCGGATACCATCTTACTTGGAAGAATTTGATAGTTATGACCCAACTTATCAACCGGGTGAAAATAGTATGTACACCGGGGACAGTAGGATGAGCTCACGGGCGAGAAGTAGTCGTCCGCAAGATATAGTCCGCCACACTGAATACCACAGTAACGCTGAGCGGGACTTCACTAAACCATATCGTCCGGCGGCCTTCGCCGAAAAATCAAAATTCATAGCAAGTATTGCTACGGCACCTTTCCCTATCAATGCTAAAATACCTACATCAGTGGGTAAATATAATGGTATGACTGATCCAAGTGATCATCTCCAGAACTTTATAGCGGTAGGTGGTGTTAGTGGTTGGACGCTCCCCTATTGGTGTCACATGTTCGCATTGACACTAACAGGGGCAGCAAGAGAATGGTTTGAAAAGTTACCTGACGGGGAGGTTTCTAGTTGGGACGATCTGGTGAAAAATTTTCTCAACAGTTCAGCCATCAGAAGAAGCATACACGTGACCAATCAGAAATTTTGGATGTCATCCGACGTGATAACGAGTCCATAGAAGATTTTATCACCAGATTTAATGACGAAAGTCTGAATATAGGTGGAATCAGCAAGGACATGCTTCGCGGTGCCTTCCGCAAGAATGTTAAATGTGACGATTTGGTCCGTACACTCACCGGTAGGGATGGAATGCCCAAAAAATGGGATGATCTTATGACCGCAGCAAAGGTGTATGCTAACACTGAGAAAACATTGAGAAATGGTAACCCGAAGCAAAAATTTAAAGTCGATTTTCAAACTCCAAGACCTAATAGACAGGCGAAAGGCCCTATCTGGTCAAGGCTTCAGCCAAGTGCGGAAGTGCCAAAACCATTTGATGCAAGATCCCTCATAGGAAACAAGAACAAAGCGGGACCCTCAAACCGAGGTCCCAACAGTTGGACTCCTCTTTCAAAAACTCCCGCTAAAATTCTCACTACAGAAAATATAAGTTTCAGAAAGCCACAGCCACTGACAAGAAGGTCATTCTTAGATGCCACAAAGCATTGTTCGTATCATGATGACATTGGTCATAATACGAATGAGTGTAGAACATTAAAAAGTGAAATTGAGGCACCTGTGAAGTCTGGAAAACTCAAGCATTTAGTGAAAAATGGGAAACCCGATAACGGTAAAGCTCCCATTCGGGACAACCAAGGTCCAAGTAAAAAACAAGTCAAAGATTTGAATGTCCATATGATACAAGGTGGATACAACAAAGAGAAAAAGAGGAAAGAGTCTGATGATGAGGAGTGGAAGAATGAGCCAGTAGTCTTCCCACGAATCAAAGGGGGTCCGAACAACAAAAATCCCCTGATCATCACTGCTCTCTCTTTGGACACTATCGTTCCCAATATGTCTTCTTCGACACCGGTAGTACATCAGACATTATGTATGAACAATGCTTTGAACAGCTTGACGAAGAAAATAAGGAAAGATTGAAACCCATCCATGCTCCAGTATCTGGGTTCGAAGGGGAAATAATGTATCCGCGGGGCGTAATTTCATTCCCAGTCACCCTAAGCGACGGAATTCATTCTAGGACCGAGGAGGTCTAATTTCTTGTGTTGCCAGCAACATCAAAACATGACATTATTCTTGGACAAGAAGCGATTGGTGACTTCAATGCTCATCCGTCCACGACACACGGTGTAGTAGGAGTTCCAAATTGTACTGGTATAGCAATAATTCATGTTAATCGACACTTCTTTGTAACCGAGAGCTCAAAACCTAGCAAGATTCCAAAACAAACTGTGAATACTGAACCAGAAAAATGGGTTTTAAACAAAAAGTTTCCTGATCAAACTATAACAGGGACCGACTATTTCTAAGATAGTACGAACTTTCTTGAAATAGATCTCAAGGTTGATGCTGTGGCACCATTCAAATTCAAGTGCTTCCTGGATGCCTACAAAGGTTATCATCAAATTCGCATGGCAGTAGGAGACGAAGACAAGACAGCATTCCGTACCGATCAAGGCATCTTTTGTTATAAAATGATGCCTTTCGGACTAAAGAATGTGGGGGCCACATATCAACGATTAATGGACATAGCATTTAAAGACCAAATTGGTCGAAACTTAGGAGTGTATATGGACGATCTCGTAATCAAAAGTGCTGAGGAAGACCAGATGTTGAGAGATATTGAAGAGACTTTCAAAACATTGAAAGGTATTAACATGAAGTTGAACCCAGCCAAGTGTTCATTCGGAATGGAAGAGGGAAAGTTTCTGGGAGTGGTTGCCACGGATACGGGCTTCAAAGCTAATCCAGATAAAATTCAAGCTATAGCCCGCTTGCCTTCCCCGTCTTCCCTCAAGGAAGTTCAGACACTCAATGGCCGACTGGTTGCTTTGAATCGTTTTTTAGCAAATCATGCAGCCAAGTCTCACCTTTCATATCAACTCTAAGGAATTGCCTCAAGAAAGCGCAATTTAAATGGACCGCGGAGGCGGAACAAGCTTTTTTGGAGGTTAAAAAATGTTTGATGGAACTTCCCACGTTAACATCACCTCACGCGGGAGAACCTTTAACGTTGTATCTATCGGCTTCAGACATTGCCATCGGGGCTGTTCTTCTGACAGATCGAAAGAACATTCAAACGCCGATTTACTATGTCAGCAGAACATTATCGGACCCGGAAACAAGATACTCCATGATTGAAAAACTTGGTTTGGAGCTGGTCTATACTGCTCGACGCCTTCGTAGGTACTTTCAAGGGCACCCCATCAATGTCTTAACCGGATACAAGCTCAAAAACGTTCTCAGTAAACCAGAATTGTCTGGTCGCTTGGCCAAATGGGCCATCGAGCTAGGTGAACACGCAATAGAATACAAACCTAGGCCAGCAATTAAAAGGCAGGTGTTGGCGGACTTCGTCACAGAAGTCCCGCATCACAAGGAAAAAGAATGTTTGATCGAGCAGCAACCCCAAGCACCTCCGGAATTAGGATAGATTTGGTCTTTATTCACGGACGGAGCTTCAAGCAGTGAGGGATGTGGCGCAGGCCTCAGGCTAGTCAATCCCGAAGGCCATGAGTTTACATATGCCATAAAGTTGGATTTTAAAAGTACCAACAACGAGGCAGAGTATGAAGCTTTCTTGGCAGGCTTGCGGATAGCCAAAAAGCTTGGGGTTAAACATTTGGAAGCCCGGGTAGATTCTATGTTAATTGCGGGACAAATCAATGGCACATATGAAGCAAAAAATGATATCATGGCTTCATATGTGTCACAGGAAAAAGATTTGATGCTCTAGTTCTCTTCTTGCAAAGTCATTCATATAAAGAGAAGCGAGAAAAAATCAGCGGATGCTCTCAGTAAGTTGGCTTCAACAAACTTCGAACACTTTGCCAAGGACTCCGCATCGAAATATTAGATCGCCCGTCTGTTCCGCAATACCAAGTTTTAGTGATTTAAACGGGAGTAGAATCCTGGATGACACCCATCATGACATACTTGTCATCAGGAGCACTTCCGGAGGGAAAAACCGCGGCCCGAAAAATAAAGCACAAAGCCTTGAATTATCAGATTCTTGATGGTGTTTTATACCGACGTTCCTTCTTCGGACCACTACTTCGATGTGTGGATGCCGAGGACGAGAACAATTTAATCAGAGAGGTTCATGAAGGCATTTGTGGTCTTCACGCTGGCCCGCGCATGGTCGTAGCCAAATTAATGAATGCCAGATACTATTGGCCTGGAATGCATTTGGATGTTGTGCAAGAAATAAAAAAAAATGTGATTCATGTCAGCGTCATGCACCTAATACGCTACGACCAAAGAACGAGTTAGTTCCAGTCACTTCGGCTTGGCCGTTCCAGAAATGGGCGATTGACATAATGGGACTTTTCCCCGAAGCCCCAGGATGAGTCAAATTCTTGATAGTAGCAATAGACTACTTCACGAAGTGGGTAGAAGCTAAACCGGTCGCCTCCATAATGGCAGCAAACGTTAAGAAATTCTTGTGGGAATTCATAATATACCGGTTTGGTCTTCCTCTGAAACTCATTAGTGATAACGGAACTCAGTTCGCGGACAGTAGGCTACAAGAATGGTTAAAAGAATTACACATTTCTCAAATCTCCACCTTAGTAGCCCATCGGCAAGCGAATGGTCAGGTTGAAAGAACCAATCGGACCATCAAAGAAGGAATTAAGGCCAGATTAGGAACTAAAAGGACGGGTTGGGTCGATGAATTGCCCCATGTGGTATGGGCTTTCCGCACTCAAAATAATTCCAGTAATTCCGAAACCCCCTTTAGTTTAACTTATGGCACGGAGGCCATGATTCCGGCCGAAATCGGGATCCCATCCGCCAGAATCCTCATGATCAAGGATAACGATCATGAACTCCGGATGAACCTTAACCCCCTTGAGGAAAGAAGGGAATTGGCATCGATCCGCGAGCATAATTATAAACGCCAAATGCAAAAATATTACAACTCGCGGATCCAAAGATGTGAATTCGACGCGGGAGACTTCGTCTACCGCAGTAACGAAGCCTCAGGACAAGAGCCCCCGGGCAAGTTGGCCCCTACCTGGGAAGGACCTTATGGAATCCAGAAAGTTCTATCTAAAGGTGCCTACAAACTAGAAAGGTTGGACGGGATGGAGATCCCTAGAACTTGGAATGGGGCCCAACTGAGGAAATGCTACATTTAGTGGGTTTGTCTTTTGGCCTGCGCGCCTAACTAGATGTTAAGAACCTTTGTAATTTCGTTTCTTGTAATTCGGCTTATGCCTCAGTTATGAAAATTTTCATTTCAGTCATTTGAGACTTGTATTATTATGTTATCCTTTATTCGTACACAAAGAAGATCCTCTAAAAACACTTATATTATAAAAAATAAAAAAAAGTGTGTCGGATACAATAATAAGCCTTCTTTATTCATACAAAAAGGGATTACAAGATATGGAGGAGCCTAGTTAAAAAGAAAAAGAAAAGTTTATCTATGGCGCGACATCTTCATGTTCCGCATCGTTGCCTCCCGCACCTTCTTCTCCTTCATCTTCTCCATCAAGTTCAAGAAGAGTCTTTAACTGCTGAATGTTGTCCTCCTTGTCAGCAAGCTCGGATATCTGCTCCGTCAAAGAAAATTTCAAAGAATCAAAGTCCTTTGTTTTCTGTTTAAGGATGGCAGCAGTATCTTGGCCGGCCAGAACATATTCCTCAGGAATCTTGGAATTCAAGCCAAACTGATAACCTTCTTGGAAACCTAGTTGGTGACCGGCCTGCTTCGAAGCTTTTAGGAGGATAGCAACGCAGTTCCCAAGCTCATCACTAGCCCGAACATCGGCGATGACCTGTCAAAACAATCATACATAAGTAACTCTAAAAAAACTTAGATTATTTATGATAAGAATAAGACATATACCTTGGGGATGGCTTCCGATAGTAGCCATTTTTTATTCGCTTTAGCCTGGATAAGCTCCATTTTGTGACTAGCACACTCCAAAGCTTGGTCCACTAATTTGGGTTGTTCGTCCAATTGTTTCTGGAGAACAGCCTTGGCTTCCTCAGCAGCGGACCGAGCAGCCTTCTCCGCCTCCAGGGCCTGGCTGACTTTCCTAGCTTCATTTATAGCTTTAAGGGCTTCTTCTTTAGCATCGGACAAACTTAAGATAAGTTTAGATGTTCTGTGAAAGATGAATCCCATAAGTTGTCAAGATCGATTGGACAAACTTGGTAACCGGAATCCGGAAGTTCCCCGTTGTAAAGTGATCTACATATACAACCATTTTCTTCGGAGGAGGACTAGTGGCAAAAGAACCACTAGCAGGACGTTCCGGCTCCCACTCCGTCGTCAACCCGCACACGTTAACAACGTCATTATAATCCTCTTCTTTAAGGCAGACGACAACCTCGTTGATAGCAGGGATACTCTTCTTTTCTTTAGCCATTTAAATCTCAGAAAGATGAATAAATCGTAAGAAGTTTTCTGAAAGTATTGATAGTCTCAAAGACTTGAAAGAAAGGAAATTTGAAAGTGATAAAAGTTGAATGAAACCCACAAGTGGTTTATTTATACTCATCGCAATTAATGCACCTGATGGAGTGCCAGAAGAGAGAGAAAACTGCGGACTGCTAAATGACTAACACGTTAGGAAAGAGTTTAAAATGAGTGTAAACAGGCTGTCAACGGCGTCATGCACGTCTTATCAGTGGTCCTCAAAAAGTTTCTCTCTCCGCCACGTCACCATAGTTATCCAAACTTTCAAACATTTCAAAAAGTCGAAGATCTCAGAAAAATATTCTCAAAAGATATTAAAAACAGTAAAAGAATCACAAAAGTACTGAAGGCGGAACCTTCACCTACAGAAATAAATAAAACAAGTCAGAAATTATTCATACATCAAGAAAAAGACAGAGACCATGAACAAACTTACTCTTATCGGTCTTCTCATAATACGGCTCCAATTTGGGAAATGGCCACAATCGGCTCATCTTCACACTCACCATTGCGCCTTCGTGAATGGGACGCATGGGAGAAGGGGTAGACATCGGTGTTTTAAACCAGGAAAGACCTTCATGAGTGGTGGCAGGAACAATAGGCGGGGGAGCATCCACTTTGCGTTTCGTCATCTTTAAAGAATGACGTCCTCTCGGATCCAGAAAAACTTTGGCTTCCAGCCATGGAGGCTACGGAGCCATTCCGTGCCTATGATCCTCTTCTCGATGGATGCAAAACTATACCACCCATCGCGAAGGGTCATTTTATAAAAAAACGGCAAACATGCCAACGGTGGGTTCAAGGTTGTGTGTTCGGCAACAGGATTCCGGTTACCAAGTTTGTCCAATCGATCTTGACAACTTATGGGATTCATCTTTCACAGAACATCTAAACTTATCTTAAGGGTTCTAGGCTGATGGGTCTTCCGGAACTTTCTGTAAGGCCCCGTTCCCGGTAGCCCTACTTTAGCGTTGGATTTACTCATAACACAGTTCTTCAAATCAGAGTTAATTAAAACTTTCGCGGAATATAAAACTTTAACTGTTTATTACAAAACATTAAATCTTTTCTTTAAAACCATAACATAAAATATTATATTTAAAACATCTTTTCTTCTTTCTTCAGATGCCAGCCATTCAATCCCTGCCATGTGCCATCCTCATGCTAACTCTATAATCAGCTCACCTGCGTGCATACTAAAAGTCAGCTACGTAGAGTGAGTTCTAGTTAATCAAGCAACTTATCATACAACCACTACATGCATCATATACGTGTCTGAAGACATGTAGTCCACTGACTAACCTGCTTACCTTACCGCTTAACCACTTAACTGCCCCTTACGTCTTAGCCACTTGTTTATAGAAGCACATAGAGGCTTACCCTCTCATGCACTCACATTATGCCACTTAATAACGAAGGCACGTATAGGCTTGCCCTATCACGCACTCACGCCATACCACTTTAATAATGAGGGAACGCATAGGCTTACCCTACCACGCACTCACATTATGCCACTTTAATAACGAGGGCACGCATAGGCTTACCCTACCACGTACTATCGTCATGCCACTAACACTCTTACTAGACTCTTGCCACTTCTAACACACTCTACCTCTACTTGTCTACATCACACTTCATATCAATACATTATTTACATAATAATCAAGTCACGTCATAGCATTCATACACACTAACAACCACTTGGCAATCACTATCCTTGGCGATACGTGCAATATCCGAAGATCGTTCACGTACCGACAAGCATTATATAATAGCTACCTCGTATAACATCTATAGCATACACTTACCACTTAAGGTAAGTGTATTCACACTTCACGTCGAGTATGCACACAGCCCCGAAAAACATAACAAGGAAATGGGGCTAGAAACTCACCTGATCTCAGCTACTTCTTCTGCTAACGGCTACTCCTTCTCGAGCTGTGCGCGTCTAACTGTTTAATATTTACTTGTATCAATTAACTATTTCTATCCATATCGTATTTTCTAGTTCAACTACAACCCACAATGAACGGGGGTCCAGGGGCAGCGCCCCTGGCAGCAGGGTCTAGGGGCGGCAGCCCCTAGCCGGGTCCAAGAGGCAGAGCCCCTGGCTGGGGTCGAGCTAGACGCGCACTCATTTGGTATAATGAATTAAGCCTAATTTGTTATCTAATTCGTCATCTTACATGCCTGATTCGTTACTTAATTCGTCGTTCTAGTTCGTTAGCTTAACATAGCGAATAGTGATTAACGAATCAACTGATTCGTTATCTAAGTATAACGAATTGGTTATTAACGAATCTCCTGATTCGTTGTCTGGTTCGCTGTCTTATTATAACGAATTGACTAGTAACGAATGACCTAGTTCGCTGCTGTAATTATAACGAATTGTGAATCACCTGATTCGTTATTTGGACATACGAATGGATTGATTAATTCGTTATTTTATCATAACGAACCACATCTGATCATAACGAATTGTGTCCATCTTATCCAGACTTTTGACTCAGGGTCAAAGTCAAAATTGCCAAGAACAGCAAATAGTCAACAGATCTTAGATCTGCAATTAAACCCTCGTTTCTTAATCAAATAACATGATTTAGGTATCAACGGACTCGGAATTACAGCGCCTACAAACCCTAACCATTTAATCAGCCAAACATTAACGTTTAAGGGGTGCGATTTGATCATATACCCTACGGATCGTTTAGGAATCAATTAACCCATCGAATGTTAACCAATTTCAGTAAGATTTGATTTGTTAGGTTCGTTTTCATCATTCTCATACAGATCTATGATTTCCCAACTGATCCGAACCCTAATGAACGATTCCTAATTATAAACATACCTTAAACGAGTCAAAATACGAGCACGGTTAAGCCTTGATGTTGTTTTGTTTCTCCACGACGATCTAGCACTAACGGGTTCGGGTTTCCACCTTCGGATCTTGGCTCGGTTTGAGGGATGTTGTTTGTGTGTGTTTCTCAAGGTGTAGGCTATGGTGTAGAGATAGATAATAATGGAAAGGATTAGGGTTTTAAGGGGTATTTATACTCCCTTAAGCCCATGGACCATAGGCCCATCTTTCCTTTTTGGTCCATAATTAACTCCATCTAATTAGCCTACTTATCCTTCCATCCCTATTATTTTATTAATTCTCTACTAACTCAAGTATACTTTTCCATCATAAATAGATAATATATTAAATATTATTTTTAGAAATTCCGGGATGTTACACTTTCAAAGATGTATCTTCCGAAGAATCATCCTCAGATTCCTCCCCAAGATAATTCTTCAAAAGTTGTACGCCGTCGTATACAGAAGCAAACTCCGGAAGCATATCTTGTAGAGGGAAGACTAAAGTATCCTGCTCTCTAACTCGGTCAGCATGATTTTATTTGACATTTACACCATGCAGCGGATGGTCTTTAAATGTGCGGTTGCTTCGAGCATAACTCACCCCTTCGTGAAAACCCATAACACGCCCAAGTGATGAAGAAGCAGCAATCACATTGGCAATACTGTTACTCAGCTCCTTACTTCCTTTGATGGCGGACGACCTGTTGAGACAAAAACATAAGTTCCCAGTATCAAAGGTGAGAGTAAAACAACAATTAATAAAGTATAACTTACAGCATCAACTCCCCGAGTAAGGAACCACTAACGGTCCTGTTCCGCACGTTCTGCCCGCGCTCGGAACTCTTTAGATTCCGCAATAGCTTCTTCATGAGCTTGAAGGAGAGAGTCATAGGCAGTTTGAATTTCAGCAGCATTCTGGTCCTTAATATCGACTCGCTCCTTCTGAAATTTTAACTCCGCCTCAAGATCATGAATTCGCGCGCCCAGAAGAGCCACTTGATTCTCTAAAGCGGAGTTGGCTTCTTGAGTACGGGCCAAATCATCTCTTTCCCTTTGAGCCTTTGCCCGGGAAGCCTCAAGCACGGAATTTTGCTTCTCACAAGCTTCTTTCCATCGGCGTGCTGCATCAGCATTACGAGCTTGCTCACTCTTGAGGGCATTTTCTGCATCAGCTTGTTTCCATTTAGCAGTTTGAGCAGCAATTCGGTACTTCTCAGCTTCTTTCTTCGCAGCCTCAGTGGCTCGACGAGCTTCACCGACCTTCCCACCTAAGGTACGCCATTCACTTAAAACCTCTTGGCTGCCGGCCAAGGCGTTAGCCAGATGATAAGCTACATTCGTGTGAAGATCATGTCGGGAAAGGTCACGTTGGTATGCCATCTCAGCGGGTGGTGTACAGTGTTCAACAAACTCCATACAAGTTCTAGGTTGGGAAAACCGAGAACCGTTAGTAATGCCCCATGGAGGGACAAACAGCTCATGTTTGTCAGCCAGACCCGTGTCCCCGTAATAACGAGAACCAGAAGGTTTAAGGCGAGCCGGGGTGGAGGAAGACTGTTGTGGAGGAGGTCGATGAGGAAGCTCTTCAGTCTGGATATTCTCTTCATCAATAGCAGGATTGTCCTGCTGATCCCCTGTAACACTCCCAGTCTGAAAAAAGTAATCGAAGCGAGTATCACGGTCAGACTGTCGGGACCTTCCGTCGAAGTACCAATCGGAGGAGTCAGCATCCTCTCATCTACAGTAACCTCAACCCGGGGGGAGGTTGGCCGGTCCTCCATATCAGCAACATCAGGCGGAGTAGATGGTTTGTCCTCCGCCCCTCCCCTTGAAAAAGGGGATGATGGTTTTTCAGTATGAGAAGTTGGTTTAGATAACTTCTCAGATATATCCTCACTAAAGATCAACGGATCTACATAGCAAAGTTATACTTAGCCAAACACTCATACAAAAGAAGACAGTATTTAAAGGTTGATACGTACCTTCAACAGTGTCAATGCGGTCAGCAAGGCTGTATTGCGGCTTCTTGGGACGGTGCACTTTTCGTTTTTTCTTTGATGGTCCCGCCTCAGTATCTGCAGCCTTCACGTTCGTGTGACCCGTCTGAGACGCTAAGAAAGCTCTTTTTTTCTCCAATTCTGCTAACAAAGATGAGACAGAGGAAAATTCAGAAGCACCCTCATCAGAGTCTCTTTCTTCTTCCGAAGCAGAAAACTGAGAAACATCTCCATCATCATCACTTGATGATAAGATGGCAATCGTTCCGTCGGAAGTAACGGCAGTAAGGGGAGGAGGGTTTAGAACATACGCACATGTTTCAAAGGTGGCATTTGATATTACAGTTCAGCCCGAACTTTCTTCGGAAACAGAAATTGAGACTTAGTTTTGTCAAGTATAGGTTGGTCCCCCGCCTCACGGACACTCTTGCGGACACAACCCCTGTCCCCAAAAAGAACATTGATGTGTTGTAAAACACACTTACTTTCCTTATGATTTTATCATGGTTTTTATGCTTAATTGTTTATTTTATGAAAGTATTGGGGGTTAAGTGCAATAATTTACAAAGTTTAAATGTTAATTGTAGGTTTATGAAAGATGGTGAAAAAAAGAGTTAAGTTGGAAGACTCTAGGGGCCTTTTTGGTCAAGTTTTAAAACTACAACTCAAGGCCCGACCCAAGCCCACAAGTTAGAAGCCTTACATGATATTATATTAAGTTAATTAACTTAATTTTCTGCCATGATCCAGCCACAAAAACCGAAATCAAAGAACCCTAACTCCTACTACCTAGTCCGATCGGCAGCAAGAGGAAAAAGAAAGAAAATTTTGTGGTGGCTAGGTGGCGGCTAGGGAAGAAGGAAAGAAGGCTTGGGTGACTTGGGACAGCAGCTATACTCTTTTTTCATCATTTATATCAGCCATATATCTAAGTAAAACTCTCATAAACTTTACTTTTTGTTCAAGAACCCTAACTAGTTGAATTGATCTTTTTCTTTGGATTGTTTTGCAAGTAATTGATTGTTTGACTTTGATTTAGTTATTCTTGGATTTTGAATGAGTTTGATTATGTTTATGTTGATGTTTATGATGTTTTACTTGAATGTTAATGGCTGTCCAAACTTAATGAGTAGCTAATCTTGTTTGTTCTACCTAGGTTTGATGAATATTGTTAGGTTTTGACTAGTAATATGGATTGTTAATGATCATGGCTGAAATTATTAATGTAAAGTTTGATTTAACAGTAAATTAGATTGTGTTTAGTGGCTGTGTTTTGTTCGATTATACCTAATAACCTCGTGCTTTAATTAATTGAATCGGTTTTGATTAGTTGTTGCATGTTTAAGGCTCTTTACTTTGTGTTTAGGGTTTATTTGCGGGAAGTACAACCGTAGGGATAAGTGGGTAAATTAATTAGATAAAATCAGTTGTGAAACACCTTCTTAGAGACCGAGAGGTGATAAGAAGTAAACTCGTCTCATTACTTTTACTTGTTAGAATTAAGATCGCGCGAGAGCAGATTTTGTTCTTGTCGGGTTTAGATGTTTGATCGATTAGTTGATCTAGTTTAAGTTAAGTTGAGTTGTTCCTCTATCCTTGGTTGCGTAGTATTCGTTTCCGTTAGGCTAGTGTGTCGGTGAGATCGAGAGGTGAGTCGGCATTAGAACACGTTAATAATTTGTTTTCCCGGTTTGTTCTTAAAATCAACTAAAATAAGTTAGAGTTTGTTAGTGAGACCGAGAGGTGATCTGACCTTCTTGAGCGAACCTTAGTTGTATCATCCTTTAGGACCGGTGTCGTGAGAGTTTTCAATCCATTGTCTTGTCATCTCCTTCAATATGATTCTTACCTAGGTAGACGTTTTTATCACTGCAGTCAAAGTTTCCGAAGTTTTGTCAAAAGTTTTCATTTAGTTAAGTTAAGTAGTTAAATCAAATCTAAAAAAAATCAATTAAATATTTTGGTGAGTTTTGGTTAGAGTTTAGTGATTATAAACGTTTTCACGTGTCTTCGAGTTCGATATCCGGACTTTCCTCATCTGTGCTATACGCGACCGGTACACTTGCCGTTTGTGTGAACTAGGATAGATTGTTTGGTTTTTAAAGCTTAGTTGCGACTTGTGTTTTATTCATATATATATATATATATATATATACATATATATATATTCGCACATCAAACATTAAACATGGAACTCCGACCTGAAAAGATAGAAACTTAATCATCAAAATATTCAAGAAAGAGAAAAGATAATACAAGGGAACTTACGCTCATGCACATCTACAAAAATGGGTTCCATGAATTCCGTTGGCCACAAACGACTCATGCCTGCCCACACTAATGCTTCTTCCGGTAAGGCACGCATAGGTGAGGGCTCCATGGTAAGCACACGATACCACTCACGACCCTCATGAGCGGCTGTGACAACCTTCGGAAGAGCAGAGTTCACCGGACGGCGAACCATGGTCAGAGGCACCACATCCTCGGATATCCAAAAAAACTTGTTGCGCCAATCTGTGGACTACTTCTCAACTTCATACCCGATACTCCGGTCAGAAAACCCTTGACATGTATACCAACCGTTGCGGTTAGCAAGGCGATAAAAAACTGGAAATCGATCAATATGGGGCACCATATCACGTGCTATACATACAAATTCGTAGTGACGAATTCGCATCATAGCACGCGGATGTAATTGGGATAAATGGATCCCATAGGCGGTTAAGACTCTCTCGAAAAATTTTGTTATGGGAAGACGAAATTCCCATAAACAAAATAGTCAGCATACACGACCATTTTCCCAGGCGGTGGGAAACTGGCGATAGAACCAGGGGAAGGAAACTCCGGTCCCCATTCAGGAGGAATACCGTACGTCTCTAGCAGCTTTTCATATTCTGAATAATCCCATGAAACTTCTATTTCGTCGACTTCAGTTTGGACGTTCGACATTATGGTAAAGTACAATAAGAGAGAAGAAAAGATGTACGAAAAGTTCAGAGAAATTATATGGATAATCAAAGGAAAAGAGCGATAAAACTTCGAAAGGAAGAAGTCTCTCCCTATTTATACCCATCGCAATTAATGCGATGGGATATGAACAGTAGAGAGAGAAAAACATCACCCAGCCAGTGACTGCCACGTCACGCGGGAAATTCGAAAAAGAAAAAAAGTTGTACATTCGGGTACAGTGACAGCCGTAAAAAACGTTCCATCATCTGTTCACACGCCTACGAGTGGTCAACTTGTCCTTTTTTCATGATTATCCATACCAACAGAAGATATTTTCTACCTAACTTCCGAACAACAAAAATCCCCACCATACATTAAATGCAGAATTTCACCCGCATAAAGACTTCACAACGAAGAAGCACTGGACTAGGGGGGACTTGTAGAGGTAGGGTACCAAAAAGACCCAAATACCCTTAAGTACCACCCGCGGGTCATAGAGAATCCTCTTGTAAGCCACCCGCGGGACACATGGATCACCCGCATATCACGATTGAGGAGGAACGTCCTCATAACACACGCGGAAGCATCCTGGCATCCTCAAAAGTCATTCGCAGGACAGGACATCTGTCCGCCTAAGCAACCGGAAGACAGGGCCAGCGGGACAGCTGTCACCACTCAAGTACTCTCTAGAAGCAGGTTCATGATTCTTACTTGGGGAATACGTGACATACTAACCAATTAACAAAGGACACCTGGCCAGGTTGTTATAACCGTGCACATGGCAAAGGCGCGATCCGTCCTATCAGTTGGTGACACGTGTCCAGGTTGTTATACTCATGCACATGAGACGTATAGCCCAACCTATCACAAGAGGACACGTATCCAGGCGGTTATCAAAGATCTTCTAGAAGAGGACAGCTGCCCCAATCATCTTCCTTTATCCTTCGGTTATAAATACCTTGTTAAATGGTATGAGGTATCCATTCACTCACTCCTATTCTGACTACACTTAGTCTATTTACTTCAGTACTTTCTCCTCTACGAACGTTACTGATTCTCATGCCGGATGGTGGTTACAGGAAGACCCCCCCTCTTGTCCTTCCTATAACGAGACTCACGGTATCTGTTTTGCAGGTTCCGGTCACTAGACTTTGGGAAGTTATACTCATATCTTGGTCGTAATTATCGTATCCTACCCTGTGAACTTATTGGATCCAGAACCCATACCCGGAGATCGGATCCGTGTTTCTTCAATTATCTAAAACTACTCTCTTTTATACGAGATAATTAATACAAAATATTCATGATATCAATCTAAAATCGACATGTTAATGTTGATTGTTGACTTGAAACTTGAAGTTCAGCCTTTTAATTTACCCACACGTGTAACAATCGATCTATGATCTGGTCATTTGTCAGACATGCTTCTTATATTTTGGATTCTATAGAAGCAAGCTATAAGCTCTTGTCGTGGTCAGATTGTGTCTCAACCGCATAACTTCTTTCCTCAACCTAAAATGCATAATGGTTTATCTTAACGGACACATTAGATTCCTGTAACATGAAATAAATTTGACAAACCAAATAATGTTTCATTCCTTGTATGTATAGTTCAGGAATTCAAATCTGCAGGCAGGCATGGTAGTCATCGCAAAATATAATAAAAAATTAGTCGATTAAGTTTCTGTTAAAACATTCTTTGCATGCTAAAATCAATTTGTCAACATTATTTACTTCCATTCATACATGATTAGTTTACCGAGAGTGACAGAGACCTAGTCCTAGATACTAGTTTTTGTAACTGAAAATCACTCCTCGTCATATGACACTAACAAGGACTAACAATCAGTCTCTGATACACAAAATTCAGTCCTCGATTTATCCCCATGTGACACGTCATTTCAGTCCCTAAAACATATCTCTAGGGACTACAAATCAGTCTCGCATACTATGATATTTCAGTCCCAAATTATAAATTTAGGGACTGCAAAACAGTCCTCCAAACAAGATTATTGTCCCTAATACGTTTTAGTAGGTTCATGATTCTATATCAAATCAGTCTCCAATAAAATGTTTTAAAGACTAAGAATTAGTCTTCGTTACTACTCAATTTCAGTTGTTAATATGCCGCATTTAGGGACTGAAAATTAATCTTGAATAGTATGCTATTTTAGTCTCTAGTGTGTACTTTTAAAGTCTGATAATCAGTCTCCTAAACTAGTCTTTAATGTATTTTTTAGTGACTATTATTTTAGTCTCTAATACTATGTGTACATTTAAACATTTTTTATATAAAGCCTGAATAATAGCTTTTGATACTGCTTAATTCAGTTCCCAACATACATACCTAATCCCTAACAAACCCTTTCAAAGACTAAAAACAATACCTGCATAATTTGTAGTTTTATAATAGGAATATAATTCATAAATATGATTCTCGTTTTTTTACAAATCCCAATGTTTTTAATCAATAATATCATAACAAAAACCAATCAAAATAATGACTTTCAATCAATTCTAAAACTTAAAAGAGTAATTGATTAAAAACACAAAAAAGTAACAAACATCTTAACTAATGCATTCAAGACGTACTCATTATTTAGTCAGCCATGTTTGGTGGCTTAGTAATCTATCTTGCGATCAAGTTCTAACGGGCGTTGCGATGGCGAGTCGACGCATATTCGGTTCATTTCCTTTTCATGCTTTTCGGTACTAGAACTAAAATAAAAAAGGTCGGTTAAACCCAGGTGTTGGTAAAATCCGAGCATTGTTGATACCAGGCGTTGCGTTGGTGAGTTAGTAAAACCCGAACGTTTTCGGTCTCGAGCATCACGGCGATGAATCGACACGAATAACCATTTAATTATTATAATTAAAAAAATATTTAGCCAATCTCACGATGCCAAATGTATCAGTAATACACTTGCGTCACCAAATTTTTTTTTTATATTATATAATAATTTTATGATTAGTAAAAATAGTACTCACTTTTACTGATTTGGGTTAACAAGGCTAGTTCTCTTTTCTATAACCTATGGTAGCGTTGAAGATCCATGGTGGTTGGTCTCTTTTTAACATACCATGTTCATATGATAACAAGAAAGCTTCATTTTTAACATTAAAAAATAATTACTTATACTTGTTGCATAAGAGATGATCTAAGGCGGTTGTTAGGAAATCGACCGCCGATTCTTGGAAACTTAGGAATGGGTCCAAGTTAATTAGTTTTTGGAAACGGGAGTTGAGAAACATGTATCGCGCGTATATGATCGCCCCCATTCATGCGTGGCATGTGAGAAACTATCATGCACGGTCTTATAATCATATGAAAAGTGGTAATAAAGTGGTTGTCACGCGTGCTTCCATCTTCACATTCACTAATCGTCAAAAATTGTAATATTATTTAATAATTTTTCTTTAAAAAAATGTGTTCATTGTTGTTTTTATTTTTTAAAACCCAATATAATATAGTTATTCTTTTAAATATAATATAGGTGTTTAATAATATTTCCTAGAAGCTTCAGTGCAATAAGTATAGTGTGTTGAGTTTGGTCCAACACAAAACACACTCGTTTAGAAGCTTCAAAAGGGGGGGTTTCAGTTTAGGGTTTTCACGCTTCCAATTGATCCATCCATCCATCAGCTGTTGCTTCGGTTTTAGAATAACAATCAAGGTACGATCTCTTATAAACCAACCAGTAGAAATCAAATGGAAGCCTTTGGCGAAGCCATTTCTAGGCTGAGCTTAAGATCCCAGTTCAAACCCCAACTGGCTCAACTTAAGATCACCCTAGACAGAATAACAGCAGATCTTGCCGACATCCAAAACCAGAACCGGCAGCAAGTTCGTAAAAGAGATCGATGTTCGTAAAAGAGATCGATGATGCCCAACAAGTTGTCGACGAATGCCTGAAAGTCAAGTGGAATCTCTTCAAGAGGTTCACTTATTCACTCAAGCTTCAAAATGGTGACGACGTTTCTGATATTCATTATGACGATTCTGGTGGTGGTGGTGGTGGTGGTGGTAAGGCGGTGGTTGTTTATGCTGCTGGTGGATTTGGGAAGACTACCCTTTGAAAACGCTGGTCAATGATCCTCAAATCCAAGGTATTCCATAATGTTTATTATCATATTCATTGAATGCCTCATTTCACTAGTTTTTGCTATTTATCGGCTATCTATGTAAGGCCATCCGTAATGGTGCGAATTTGGGGGGGGACACCGCCCCTGGGCAATTTTGGGCGGGGGCGGGAGGGTTTTGTCGCCTGAAGGATGAATGAATTATTATTATTATTATATTACTTGTGTGTGTGTTTTATATATATATATATATATATATATATATATTACTATTTGTAGCCCCTACACTATTACACCTCAAAAACAAATTCTCACCCCTTGCTGACTGGGTGCCACATGGCGCAAAACGCCCCATTTTGTAGCCCCTCCACTACACATAGCCTAATAGTTAACATTTCTTATTCTATAACAGATGTTTTTGGGGTGAAGTTTCAAGGCCCGGAAGATGCACAGAACAAGTTGGGCCACTTTCTTCGTGAAAAGCTCTCCGGGACAATACTTCTAGTATTGGTTGATGTGTGTCCTGATTCGTATATCAAAAGATACACACTTTTGGTAACTACTAGAATGAGATTCAGGAAATTTGATGAGTTCATATTGGACTGCTTGAGTGACGAGGATGTCTATTTCTGAGAAAGCTACCAAAATCGAACTCAAATCTAACCGTTCTTGACATCTCAGGTTAGACGGCTCAGCTCGGTTAATGGCAATAACCGTAACCGAACACTTCGGTTATTAAAAAACAATAACCGTTAGGTTTCGGTTAATCGATTATTAATGGTTAATTCGGTTTGGTTAATTAACATCTAAACCCAAACTTTGGCATAGACTAAATATATACCGACCTTTGTTAATAATTTACTAAAATCAAAACGATGAACATTATAAACAATTAATTTATATATATTAGTTTTGAAATATACATAAAGGATCACTTATGTAATCAGTTTTAAGTTTTAATAGGTGGAGAACTTATTACCAAAGCCATTGTATAAAAGAATTAACCCAATTTAAAGTCCCTGCCATTTGAAGCGAATTAATATATATTACTGATGGAACGAAATCTCAAGATCAAGATAAGAATACAATGGTCAAAGAAATTTGGATAAATATCATTTTGAAGTGTTGGAACATAAAGAAGATGACTGTTACGGATAAAAGTATTGGTTAATCGGTTTGGTCCGGTTATTTTTGGTTATTAGAAAATGGTTAATGGGAACTGGCCGAAAACGCAATTATTTAAAGAAGCAAAATTTAGCTGTTGGTTAATCTTCGGTTCAATTTTTTTGGTTAATTCAGTTTTATGCTTAC
Organism: Bidens hawaiensis; assembly: GCF_021521415.1. NCBI lineage: Eukaryota > Viridiplantae > Streptophyta > Magnoliopsida > Asterales > Asteraceae > Bidens > Bidens hawaiensis. Next base: position 332,250 of record NW_027491868.1, on the reverse strand, counting down.
TTGTATCTCAGGTTGTGGCACGTTGAAGAAGTTGCCAAAACGTATGGTAGTTTTGGTGGAACGCTTTACATGTATATCTTAGCATGTGTTAAGCGAGAATCCGTGGAACAACTTTCTAGAACAGAAGTGGTATTTAATACTAGTTTTCGGTATCTAAGAACTTGACACAGAAGTTGAGTGGCGTGTGGGACGTACATATCAAACCTTTGATATATTATTATTTGTGTTATTATTGCTATATAACTTAGGAACTTTAGATTAAGATTTATTTTAATGTAGGGTAAGATAGTAGATCGTTGTGAACGGTTGTTGATTTGACGTGCCACGTTTAACCGTTGCATCGGTTAAGAGTACTTGCCATATGCTTATGTATATATACTCTTTACATTTTCGGTGTTGATTACCAAGACTGAAGAATCAAAAATTAACACTATTTCTACTTTATTCAAAACCTGTTGTGTTTATGTTTGTTGTGCTTGATATCCAATAGTGTACTTATGCTACCTATCCCAATGCAAGTCCTGGAACGGTCTGTTTCTCTCTGGTCGACCTGATCAACCAATTAGTTTGTATGTTTAAAGTAACCTTTTTATTTTGATTTTTTTAAAGAAATATTTAGAACATTTATAGACAAACACACAATGACACAATGCAGTAAACAAGATATTTTTTGTCATTATATTCAAACACCACCCCAAGGTGAGTTAACTTTATGCGGTTCTTATATTTTTTTTATAATAATCGACTAATCATGTACCATTATTATACCAACTTCTTAGTTGTTTTTCACTTCATTCTGGGAGTCCAATATTCTTCTATTCTGAATTTGGTGGGCATATAATCAAAGAAGCCAAATGAAAGCATGATTACACAGCATAATCAGATAAAACATAATTACTCAACAAAACACAAATTTATCAACCTATCCAATTAAATTTCAATGGGTTTTCTCAATGGGTTTTCATGACCCGGTGTATATTGCAAGGAAATCAAATGTGATAAACTGATAATCCAAAGAAGAGAGAATAGAGGAGAGAGGAAATGAGACATATCTTGCTATTAAGCTTGTATATCACTGATTGGCTAGAAACTTGAATAATATACATGCTAGACTTGAGCTTAAACTAAACTTGTTTCATAAGATTATAAATATATATTATAGTACGTTTATGATTGCAGCTCTGGAAGCATAGTAATTTATTAGTAACAACCCGAAGACAGTAACTTTATTTGACATGTTTACTGCACTCAAATCTCACTCTTCGGCTCCCATTGATTTTGGGGGAAAAGTGTTTTGGCCTTCAAGTTAAGTTTTTACAAAATCAAGTGCACTATGACATGAAATAGCATAGTAACAACAACCAAACAGTACACTCAAATCAAGCTTTGAAGGTGGCGGACGTGTCCCCGGACAACGCCATAGGGTAAATATTCGCGATTTTGTTCGAAAATAATTTTATAGGTATTGAGCCCAATCACCTCTTAGTGACTTCGGTCACCTCTACGACTTAGCCCAAGCTTCGCTACTGCTCAATTTGTTAGTTCAATTTGGTATGGGACTTTATATGCAGTTTGATAGTTTGTTTCAACTTCTTATTAAACATTTAGATTGTTAAATTTTTGGATTAAAAGATACAAACGGGCGATTAATGAGATCCAAACCAGAGCATAAAAACCAATGTTTGTTCTTAGTATTCAAATATGTGATCCAGCAAACTTGCATATGGGTTTTGTTGATTTCCACGCTACTTTTGGATAAACTACTAAGAAGCTATTGAAATGAAAGCAAGGCTCAGGTAGATGAGTTATAGGTTGAGGTGATGAGTCGATGAACCAAACAGGCAAAGCACAACCCATATATAATTTTTCACGTCAAAGACCTCAAAAGTCAAAACAATAACCAAAACACACTTAAAATCGTGTAACCCATATACCTAAACATCTTGTAAAATGATTTGTAATCAAGTTATGTTATAGACAGGTTAATAGATTAACTTTATATAATAGCTTTTTTTGTAAAAAAAATAAATTTAAATGAGCTAACAGGTACATGTTAACCTTTTTAGTTAATAAATAAGTCAACAAAAACATGTTATGTTTACATAAACGGGTTAAGAAGATCAACCCGAACAAGCAAACACGAACAAGGTTGAAAACGATCCGAGCCACTAGCAAGCTAAATGGGACCGGATGAGTAAAATGCTCAAAAAAAGCCGAGCCTCAAACAATACACATTAGTTATCGAGCCCGAGCTCGAGCTCGAGCCTTGTATAGGAAAATGCTTTATGCTCGTCAAGCCTTATCAAACAACGATATTTTTAAATTTTAGCTCTTTAGAACATCTATGCATTAATTTTCAGGGCATGTTTGGGATTGAGTTTGAAAACACCTTATTGGCTTTTTCAAAAAGCCAATAAGTTAAATGGTGTTTGGCACACAAAAAAACCTTTTATTTTAGCTTCCTGAAAGGGTTCAAAAGCTCAAATCCTAACTTTTCAAAATGGTTTTTTGAAAAGCCATAAACACCTTTCATACTCAATCCCGAGCATCCTCTCATACTGCCCAACCAAAAGCTTTCCCTTTGACTCGTTTAAGATAATGCACACTAGCTGCAATAAAATTTAGGCTAGTTTAAGGTTTTACAAAATATAAATAAGTAATTAAAATGCTATTAAATTATACATGAGCTAAGCCCAAGCTAGTATAAACGATTCCAACTCTCGAAATAGAGCTCAAAAGAAACAAGGCAAATAATGATAGATTTGAAGAAATTAACGAAAAAACTAGATTTAAAATCTCAAATTCACATAATCGGAAACATGAAAATTAGAACCTTCAGATGTAATCATCATGAGGTCCAGAGGCGCTAGCTATTGATTGTGAGAAGAGAAAAGCGAACAGCGATCGAGAGATAGAGAGTGGGGGTTTTGAGTTTCAGATTGAAAACTATAAACCATCATTTGAATTTATTAATAATAATATAAATTCATCAGTGCTTTGCTTTGCTTGTTGTTCTACATACATCCTCACTCTCGTTGTCTCTATCGCCGCTTCTAACGATTCTCTTTCTTCAACACATCTCAAGCCGCCCCCATTTGGTTTTGCTACGCGTCTTTCGATTTAGAGGGGCTAGGGTTTCCGACTCGTTTGGTTTATAGATAAGATAATAATTATTTACTTAAAGCCTGAGCTCGACTAGGCTCGGCTCGTTTACCATACACAAAGTTAAAGCTCGGCTTGTTTTGAGCTCTAATTCTAAAACTCGAGTTTGGCTCGTTTTTAGTTACTTTTGTATATATTTACAATTATTTATTTATATATATAACAAAAATGATATATATAATAGGCTCGTTCGGGCTCACAATCTTGCTCGAGCTTAATAATTGAATCTCGGGTTTGGGCTCATTTAAGTTAAACTCAGTCGAGCTTTTTTACTAACTGGTCTTGAGTAGCTTGCGAATAGATTGGCTCATTTACACACAAAATTGAAACCACATTTGCTGCTCTATTTTCAATCAACAAGTAAGAGAGCACCTTGATTTCCTCAAATATCCTAGAACATACATGTGTATTAGGATTTTTAAATACATCAACGTGTGATTATGAAAATTAATCAGATTAACTACGGGTTTATTAATTCAATTAGGGTTAGGTTAAACGTACCCTCTTATGTACTTGTCATACCCCATACCTTAGACTTTCTGTTTCTTCCACAATTTTATTTGCCATATCACCACCACCCTTTAATATTTTTAGTCATTTCAAGTCTTCTTTAAAATATCAAATCAAATACTATAAAGTTTATTTTTATTTTTTATTTTTTTTGTCATTTTTTATCTTTTTGTGTTTATTGTTCTTTATCATCATCATAATAATAATAATATTTATTATCATTATAAAATGTATTTAAAGAAGAATGATATAACATCTTTATAAAAGCGATAACACGTTTAGGTTATATTTATCTTATCATATGCCTCACACCCGATAAAAAGATCATTTAAATATTTTTAATAGGTTCGAATGCATGAAATTAATGTCACATGAGAAAATAACCAACTTATTGATCAAGTCTTATGTTTTTTTAATCTGCTTTATTGATGAAAAAATGTGTTTCTTTTTTAAAGTAAGCTATCTCTAAAAATTATTTAAAAAGAAAAACACACCCTAAAAGTATTAAAACACTTATAGAAAAAAAAAATGTTTTTTTCATTTTAATTTAAAAAACGTTTTTTACACAGACAACTTTTGTTATTTAAATAAATAAAAGTAACATTATAATACGCAAAAAAAAAAGGAAAAGAAAAACTATTTAAATGATATAAAAAAATTAATTAATAATGATAGTAAAAGATGACAAAATGACAAATAATAAACATAAATATTTTAATCGTATTAACGTAAAACTTGAATGATGGGGTATGTTTTGTAAAAATGAAGGGAAGGGGGGGTACGTTTAGCAACACTCATTCATTTATGGTTTTCGTAACTGGTGGTTACCAAGTAAACTAGTGGATTACATTTTCATAACAGGATAGCCGAAACCAACTTAACCGATGGTGAGTTTGAACTTCATAATTGAAGTTTTTAGTTATGGATTCAGTTAGAGTGTAAATCAAATTGATCCATGCACACCCCGAGTTTCGGTATAGTACTTGTACATTCATATAAGAAATATATACATGCAAGTAACCGATAAAGTGGTATGTAACAGAATAATTTAACTGAATCTCTCTTTAAAACCCGTAAACCAAATTAAAGGGAAAATTTGAAACAATTTAACGAAATAAAATATGTCACGACGTCATATTTTCGGTTAAAGATTAAATAGAACAACCCTTTAAAGACCAATAACCAACTTAAACATTGTTGATCGGTTATGGTTTTTCAATAACCGAAGGAGTAAATTACACATATGAAAAGGTTGGTTCGAAATATATAGTTTTGAATTCAATTAGAAAACCAAATTAGGAATGAGGTTCGGCTAAAGACTAGATTCACATATTCGAAATTCAAATTCTAGGTTTTTCTGTAACGAAAACGAAAGATGAAATTAAAATTTGACAACATCAACGTTACTTTTTGTTGTTGTGCTTGTATGATATTATATCTCTACGTCGTCGTCGTAACTTTTAATATTCATGGTTAATATTCTTTTATAATTTGTTCCGGTTTTTTAAATTCATGATGAGTGTATGGTATGATATATATATATATATAAATATTTTGAACAACTAATTTTTAACTCCGTCTTTTTCCCCCTTTTGGAGGCTTGAACCCTAGCTAGAGTCTAGAGATATGTAACGCTAACACATTTATCATCACCTAAACTTCGTGAGACACTTATTGTTAGGAGGTGTTTGGGATTCCTTATTTTACATTCTTATAACTTTTCATTAAGTTAATAAGTTACAAAAATGTAACTAACATAGCTTTTCCTCTCACAATATAAGCAATCCCAAACACCTTATTACTTTTCAAGAAGTTAATAAGTTACAAGTTAGTAAAAATAAGCAATCCCAAACACCCCCTTACTCTCTGAATTTTAAGAAAACAACTATTCTAAAGGAAAATGATCTGGTCATCAAGATTGTATGAAAGAATACAAAGGAGAAAGATAATACAAGATTGATGTAGAATTTTTTTTTTTAGTGTTGAATAAGTGGTAAGTATCTATTCACATAAAAAGAGAATACAATACATAATAATTATCAAGGTAAACAAAATTAATTTAGAGCTAAAACCAGTAAAATGTAATTACTAATTAGTATAAAGACCAAGTTTGGCACCACAAAGTTTGTCGGTGGGGTTAGACAGGTTTTAAGGCTTCGTTTTGGTTTGTAGTGTTCGTGTGTCTTATACACGGGTATGAGGCTATTACGCGTGTATGTGACTCCCTCTGTTCCACCATCTTCTTTTGCTTAATCGAGTTCTATATTTAGTTTCAGTTTTGTACGTTGCCATCACATTCTCTCTATTCACCCTCTATTCTCTAAATTGTTTCCTCATCGACGTTCATAAATCGATTGTTGGTTCTGATTTGGAATCCTCGGTGACGATGGACGGCGGTCGTATGGTGGTTCGTATTTACCGCCCTAGGAGTCGTTGGCTATGTCTCTCTCTACTACATCGCCGCTGATGTTCCTAAATGGGATGTGGTGTTACTTGGTTCCGATTCGAGACCCTTGGTGGCGTCGGACGGCGGTGGTGTGGTAGTTAAGCTTTTAGTGACCGTGGACGGCTTCGTCTTTGGGGTAGAAACCGATTATGTGAGCCACTTCCAACAAAAGTGTAACATTTGTCATTTTCGGATTAACTTGTATTTGTATTGTATCAAAAACCCGACACGTTTTGATCTTTTGGATCGGTCTTTATTAATAAAATCTTGGGTTTTATGTCCGTTTAGGTTACACAAGTGTCAGATCAAGAAAACATCTTTTTCAGTGCGTTAAAACACCTCTTTATGACTAAAAACGAATTAAAATGAACTTCGGGGGCCTAGATCGTCAATTATCAAAAAGTGGAACCCCCCCCCCCCTATAGGGGCGCCGCGCCACCCCCTCCTAATGTAAGTTGTTTGTTTTGTTTGTTGGTTGTTTATGCTTTTATCCAATCCGGATTTTTACCCATTAAACCTCTTGTTTAACCCTTCTAACCTTATCCTATATATACAAGACCCTTTCCTACATCCATCCTTGCTCTCCTTTCATTTTCTCATTCAAATTCATTGTTTTTTAAGGTTGTTTTTCTTTGTTTTTGATAAGTTTGACTTTCAAAGTCAAACTAACCAAGTCTTGTATTTTAATTTGTTTATTTAGTCTTAATTAATATATGAAGCTTAAGGCACAACATATATATAATATACACCCCTTGTTACCTTTGGTGGTCACTTCTCCGGTCTCGGTCGGTGGAGCGTCGGGCCTCGTAAGGCAAGGCTTCATGGAGGAATTTCGTAGTTCTTGATATATATATATATATATTATATATATATATATAAAACTTGTTTATACATATTAACCATATTTGTGACACCCGGTAAAATCCCAATCCCTTAAACCAAGTAAATTACCTAAATATTAGGTAATTATGTTATATGCGCCCTGCGCGAGCGCGCCATGTTAGTCAGCGCGTGCATTTGTTATGTGCGCCCTGCGCGAGCGCGCCATGTTAGTCAGCGCGTGCATTTGTTATGTACGCCCTGCGCGAGCGCGCCATGTTAGTCAGCGCGTGCATTTGTTATGTGCGCCCTGCGCGAGCGCGCCATGTTAGTCAGCGCGTGCATTTGTTATTTGCGCCATGCGCGAGCGCACCATGTTAAGAACCAGCGTGGGCATATGTTATATGCGCCATGCGCGAATGTTTTGGCTTTATGTTTTCATGTACCTTAACGTTATGATGTCTAATGGGTTGACCGTCACGCATGATGCTAAGGCGGGTGCACCCTAAATCGTTTATGCGCGTGCGGAAGGGAACTAACCTCCCCGCATGGCGGGAACATTGAGAGCTAGTTTGTCTGAAGCTCCAGGATGGAATTGACTTCAACATAACTGATCACTATGTTGAAATACCAAGACCACCTGGAGAATCTACAAATGAAACTCAATGTCCCTGACTGCGAGAAGGTTACGTACCTACCCGCAGCAAAGAAACATTCTACACGCAGAATCCTACACGCATAAGGCTGTACGCGCAAGGTTACACGCACAAAACACAGTATTCTTCAGAATAAAGGGGATTATTCCCGCCCAAAAGAAAACAGTAACGTGTTTCAGAAAATTTCTACTTTTTACTGTGCACTGGCAAAAGCACACTGTGGCATGAACAGTCAACTATCAGCCACCCTACTCTCACCAACCACAGACCTGCATGTCCTGCGAAAATCAGAATCTTTTACCCACTCCTCCACTTTTGAATAAATAATAATACTTTCCATACTTTATCATCATCACACCTAGATATGAAAAGATTACAATCCCCTAAATCAAGGGATTGTGTTCCATTGAGTTTGCCTATAAATATGTAACCTAAAATTATCACTCAACACACTTCAAACTTCTCTCTTAAAACTGCAAATCTGCTCTGAATCATCTCCCAAGCATCTATTTGATTTTCAATTCCGTTCCTGTTAATAGGTAAGCCGAGATTATAACCTTGAGATCTACTTTCCAACCCTTATATCTTGATCTTAATATAGATTTCTTGTTATTTAATCGTATTCTAGACCTTCGATTCCGAGGCCAACACCAAGAAAACCCGAATCTCGATTAATCCCTTAACAAGAACCACAGGTGAGTCTCACAGCCCCTATTTTCACTGTTTTCACTGTTTTTAAACTGCTTTCGGGGCGAGGGACACGTACTTAAATAATGTTTTATCATGGTATACTTACAAGCTATGCAAGCGATTATGTGTTTAAGTTATGTTTCACGATGAGCAATGCAAACGGTTATCTAAGGTTTTCAATGTATGTGCGCTAGAACTCGAGTAAGTGATCACTTTACCATTGGAACTCTAAGGGTAGGGACTGCTGGTTTGATCCACCCACTCGTAGGGGTCGCACCTCTTTGCATGGACGAGTGCCTAGTATGGTCATGGGGCAGTACTATGGGTTTGAGCCCGCTCGTAGGGGTCGCGCCTCTTTGCATGGACGAGCGCCTTGTTTTCCGGCACAACGTCCGCGCGTAACCCGCGGGACGGTAATACGTTATTTTAGCTCGTAGTGGCAGCGCCACTTTGCATAGACGAGCACAGTTTTTCTGAAATGTCCACGCGTAAACCGCGGGACGATAATACATTATTTTAGCTCGTAGTGGCAGCGCCACTTTGCATGGACGAGCACATGTTCCTGAAACGTCCGCGCGTAAACCGCGGGACGGTAATACGTTATTTTAGCTCGTAGTGGCAGCGCCACTTTGCATAGACGAGCACAGTTTTTCTGAAATGTCCACGCGTAAACCGCGGGACGATAATACATTATTTTAGCTCGTAGTGGCAGCGCCACTTTGCATGGACGAGCACATGTTCCTGAAACGTCCGCGCGTAAACCGCGGGACGGTATTACTTATTTTAGCTCGTAGTGGCAGCGCCACTTTGCATGGACGAGCACAGTTCCCAGAAATGTTCGCGCGTAACCCGCGGAACGATTTTATCAGAATGTGTTGATAGAACTATGTTTTTACCAAGCATGTGTTTAATAATGCTATCAGAATTATGTTTCAGAATGATTTGTATCAAGATTATGATGCAATACGATTTATCAAGTTACTAAAACTTGTGAACTCACTCAGTTTATACTGATTTAAATGTTTTTACGTGTCTTTCAGGAGATAATTAGGTAGCGCATGGAGTCACACTTAGAGCACCTCACGCTGAACATCTAAAACTAGCTTTTTGGAAGATTTTAGTTCTATCCCTTCGATGCGCGTGGTTGTACCCGCCGCGCAAGGGGATATGGCGTGGAAATCTTCAACAGTTTTATACTTGGATGTTTTTATGTAATTTTTAAACAATGTAATGTATTGTATTAAACATTTCACGCGCAATGAAAATCTTTGAATGTTTGCAATGGCCCGTGCTTAATTATCAATCCCCACTCGCGCGCGCCCGGCTGTTTCCGCCGCTCAGGGCCGGGTGTGACAGATTGGTATCAGAGCACTGGTTATAGCGAACTAGGAAAAGAAGTTTTAACCTAGACTATAACCGTTGGGGAATCACATGAAATACTTTTCAAAGAAAATATTTTCAAAAGAAACTATACACACACTTAGGAACACGGGTCACACAGTGTCTAGTGAATAATGATAACATTATGTGCTCAGAGTACATGCGCTAAGTTTGATATATTTCCACTCTTTTAAAGCGAGAATGCCTCCATCTAAAGCCAAAGGAATTACCATGACACCCGAGGAACTCGCGGAAATAATCGCGCAGGCGATTGCGACACATGAGGCCAGCAAGGCCGAATCAAGTCAGGGTCGTCAGAACGAGACCCCAGAACCCGAATCATGAGCCTTGGACAAAGGATGCTCCTACAAGACATTCATGGCCTGTAAGCCTTGGCCATTCAAGGGAACTGAAGGAGCCATTGGGCTCTACAACTGGATTGACAAGATGGAGACAGTTCTCTCCATTAGCAGATGTAGTGAGAACCAGAAGGCCCTTTATGCGACCTGCATGTTCCAAGAGGCAGCTTCGTCTTGGTGGAAGCTTCAAACGAAAACTTTGGGGCGAGAAGTTGCTCTCCACAAGACCTGGGAGGAACTGAAGGAAATGTTGATGAGAAAGTTCTGCTCACGCGCAGAGATTCAGAGTCTGCAACAAGAATTCTGGAACCACACCATGGTAGGAACGGATATCGACGCCTACAACAACCGGTTCAACGAGCTTTGTCAGTTGGTGCCAGATATGGCAAACACAGAGGAAAAGAAGGTCGAGAGGTATATCTTTGGGTTGCCTCCTGTTGTTAGGGTTCCGCTCAACGCCGCAGCGCCTCCAACCTTCGATGAGGCGGTTGCGCGGGCCATCACCCTTACAAGGGATACGGTCCGTGCGGGTATGTTGACTACGCGCGGAAGCGAGCAGCGAACCTCTGACTCCAAAAGGAAATGGAACTCTCACCACCGAGGGTCCGACTCCAAGCAGCCACCGTTCAAGAAGCAGGAGAGCGTAAGGACTTACGCGATCCAAGCCGCGGAGTCGTCAAGGAAAGGATACAGCGGGCCTCGCCCATGGTGCAACAAATGCAAGTACCACCACGAGGGTGAATGCGCAAGAATCGAATGTGCCAAATGTGGCAGACCAGGGCACAAGACGATGAATTGCCGTATCAGAGAAGCTGGAGCAAGCGACAACTGCTACGCATGCGGGAAGCCAGGGCATTTTAGTCGGGATTGCCCGCAAAAGGGGAACCAAGCTCGTGGGAGAGCTTTTGTGATCGGCGCAGGCGAAGCAAAAGAAGAGCCGAATGTGGTAACCGGTACGTTTTTACTTAACGGCCATTTTGCATCTGTCTTATTTGATACTGGCGCTGATCTAAGTTTTATATCCACTGAGTTTAAAAACTCCTTAGGTCTAGCAACCAGTAGGCTAGACATACCTTATACTATAGAACTGGCCAATGGTAGGCAGTTGTGCGCGAGCGAAAGGGCTGAGCAATGTGTTTTATTCATGGGAGGTCACGAGTTCAATATTAACTTGTTGCCTATAGATTTGGAAAGTTTTGACATTGTGGTAGGTATGGATTGGTTAGTCGAGAATCTCGCAGAGGTTATTTGTCATGAGAAGCAGGTCCGGATTCCACTGTTGAACGGAGAAACTTTGATGATTCAAGGGGAAAGAAAGGGAGTTGCGACGAAACTGATTTCGTGCCTAAAGGCGCGTAAGTGCCTAAGGAAAGGGTGCTACGCCTTCCTGGCGCATGTAGTAGAGAAGAGAGATGAGCGAAGAATTGAAGACTTACCAGTAGTGCGCGAATTTCCAGAAGTTTTTCCTGAAGATCTGCCCGGATTACCGCCGCCGCGACAAGTCGAATTTCGCATTGATTTGGTCCCAGGAGCTGCGCCAGTAGCACGAGCGCCTTATCGATTAGCTCCATCTGAGATGCAAGAACTATCCAATCAGTTACAGGAACTATTGGATAAGGGTTTCATTCGCCCAAGTTTCTCACCTTGGGGAGCTCCAGTACTGTTTGTAAAGAAGAAGGATGGTTCCTTCCGGATGTGTATTGACTACAGGGAGCTGAACAAGCTGACAGTCAAAAATCGGTACCCTTTACCGAGGATTGACGACTTATTTGACCAGTTGCAGGGATCCAGTTATTATTCGAAGATAGATCTACGGTCAGGATACCACCAACTTAGGGTCCATGAGGAAGACGCGCCAAAGACAGCCTTCCGAACTAGATATGGCCATTATGAGTTCTTAGTGATGCCTTTCGGGCTAACTAATGCGCCGGCTATATTCATGGATCTGATGAACCGCGTGTGCAAACCATACTTGGATAAGTTTGTGATTGTGTTTATAGATGATATTCTGATTTACTCTCGGACCAAGGCCGAACATAAGCAACACCTGAGATCGATTTTGGAATTGTTGAGGAAAGAAAAGTTGTATGCGAAGTTTTCCAAGTGCGAGTTTTGGCTTAGAGAAGTTCACTTCCTCGGTCACGTTGTAAACGAGAAAGGAATTCACGTTGATCCTTCCAAAGTCAAGGCCATCGAAAACTGGGAAGCGCCAAAAACCCCAACTGAGGTGAGGCAATTCCTAGGACTAGTTGGCTACTATCGACGCTTCATTGAGAACTTCTCCAAGATAGCTCTACCTCTGACCGCGCTAACTCAGAAAGACAGGATGTTTGTTTGGGGCGAAAACCAGGAAGCAGCGTTTCAAATGTTGAAGCAGAAGTTATGTAGTGCGCCAATTCTATCTCTGCCCGAGGGGACAGATGACATCGTCGTTTACTGCGACGCTTCACACCAAGGACTCGGATGTGTCCTTATGCAGCGAGACAAAGTCATAGCGTATGCCTCGCGCCAACTTAAGACCAATGAAAAGAACTACACAACGCATGATCTGGAACTTGGAGCGGTTGTCTTCGCGCTAAAGATTTGGCGCCATTACCTCTATGGTACAAAGTGTATAATCTTTACGGATCACAAGAGCCTTCAACATATATTTGATCAAAAGGATTTAAACATGAGGCAACGAAGATGGGTTGAATTGTTGAACGATTATGATTGTGAAATAAAGTACCACCCTGGAAAGGCGAATGTGGTAGCAGACGCGCTAAGTAGGAAGGAGCGAATAAAAACGCTACGAGTCAAGGCTCTAAGGTTGACCATTCACGCAGATCTCTCTACCCGCATCCGAGACGCTCAGCAAGAAGCCTTGAAACCAGAGTTTGTTAAAAACGAATGCCTTGGGGGTATGGTTAAGAATTTGGAACTTAAAGAGAACGGCAATCTATATTTCGCTAACCGCATATGGGTCCCTCTCAAGGGAGGATTGCGCGAACAGATCTTGAACGAAGCTCACAAGACGCGGTATTCCGTACATCCTGGCGCAGACAAGATGTACCAAGATGTTAAAACGCAGTATTGGTGGCCCAATCTTAAAGGCGCCATCGCGACGTATGTCAGTAAGTGCCTAACGTGTTCGAAGGTGAAGGCTGAATACCAGAAACCATCAGGGTTGCTTCAGCAGCCAGAAATTCCCATGTGGAAGTGGGAACAAATCTCTATGGATTTCATCACCAAACTGCCAAGGACACCTGGGGGTTACGACACGATCTGGGTTATTGTAGATCGGCTAACTAAGTCAGCGCACTTCCTGCCGATCAAGGAAACCGATAAGATGGAAAAGTTAGCCCGATTGTATATTCGAGAAGTAGTTTCAAAACATGGAGTCCCAGTGTCCATCATCTCTGATAGAGATAGTCGGTTCACATCAAGGTTTTGGAGATCGTTACAAGGAGCTCTAGGTACTCGCCTTGATATGAGTACAGCTTATCATCCTCAAACGGATGGGCAAAGCGAGCGAACAATCCAGACATTGGAAGATATGCTACGCGCGTGCGCAATCGATTTCGAAGGTAGCTGGGATACTCATCTCCCATTGGTTGAATTTTCTTACAACAATAGCTATCACACAAGCATTAAGGCTGCGCCGTTCGAAGCTTTGTATGGGCGCAAGTGTAGATCCCCACTGTGCTGGGCTGAAGTGGGTGACAAGCAAATGACTGGTCCAGAATTGATCCAAGAAACAACAGACAAAATTTTTCAGATAAGGGATCGCCTTAAGACAGCGCGCGACAGACAGAAGAGCTACGCAGATGTGCGAAGGAAACCATTGGAGTTTCAAGTAGGGGATAGAGTACTGTTGAAAGTCTCTCTATGGAAAGGAGTTCCCCGTTTCGGCAAGCGAGGAAAGTTGAATCCGCGCTACATTGGACCATTTGAGATCCTGGAAAGGATCGGTCCGGTTGCTTATAAACTTCGTTTACCCGCCGAACTCAGTGGAGTTCATGATACGTTTCATGTGTCCAACCTCAAAAAGTGTTTATCTGACGAAACGTTGATTTTGCCGATGGAAGAGATTCACATCGACAAACAGCTGCACTTCATAGAAGAACCCATAGCAGTAACCGATTGGAAAGAACAAAAGTTACGCAGGAGCAAAATCAAGTTAGTAAAGGTTCAATGGAACTCGAGGCGTGGGCCTGAATTCACTTGGGAAAGAGAAGATCAGATGCGCATGAAATACCCACACCTCTTTCAGAACATGGCTTCTGCCAGCAACGTCTCCTAAATTTCGGGACGAAATTCGTTTAACGAGGGGAGAATGTGACACCCGGTAAAATCCCAATCCCTTAAACCAAGTAAATTACCTAAATATTAGGTAATTATGTTATATGCGCCCTGCGCGAGCGCGCCATGTTAGTCAGCGCGTGCATTTGTTATGTGCGCCCTGCGCGAGCGCGCCATGTTAGTCAGCGCGTGCATTTGTTATGTACGCCCTGCGCGAGCGCGCCATGTTAGTCAGCGCGTGCATTTGTTATGTGCGCCCTGCGCGAGCGCGCCATGTTAGTCAGCGCGTGCATTTGTTATTTGCGCCATGCGCGAGCGCACCATGTTAAGAACCAGCGTGGGCATATGTTATATGCGCCATGCGCGAATGTTTTGGCTTTATGTTTTCATGTACCTTAACGTTATGATGTCTAATGGGTTGACCGTCACGCATGATGCTAAGGCGGGTGCACCCTAAATCGTTTATGCGCGTGCGGAAGGGAACTAACCTCCCCGCATGGCGGGAACATTGAGAGCTAGTTTGTCTGAAGCTCCAGGATGGAATTGACTTCAACATAACTGATCACTATGTTGAAATACCAAGACCACCTGGAGAATCTACAAATGAAACTCAATGTCCCTGACTGCGAGAAGGTTACGTACCTACCCGCAGCAAAGAAACATTCTACACGCCGAATCCTACACGCATAAGGCTGTACGCGCAAGGTTACACGCACAAAACACAGTATTCTTCAGAATAAAGGGGATTATTCCCGCCCAAAAGAAAACAGTAACGTGTTTCAGAAAATTTCTACTTTTTACTGTGCACTGGCAAAAGCACACTGTGGCATGAACAGTCAACTATCAGCCACCCTACTCTCACCAACCACAGACCTGCATGTCCTGCGAAAATCAGAATCTTTTACCCACTCCTCCACTTTTGAATAAATAATAATACTTTCCATACTTTATCATCATCACACCTAGATATGAAAAGATTACAATCCCCTAAATCAAGGGATTGTGTTCCATTGAGTTTGCCTATAAATATGTAACCTAAAATTATCACTCAACACACTTCAAACTTCTCTCTTAAAACTGCAAATCTGCTCTGAATCATCTCCCAAGCATCTATTTGATTTTCAATTCCGTTCCTGTTAATAGGTAAGCCGAGATTATAACCTTGAGATCTACTTTCCAACCCTTATATCTTGATCTTAATATAGATTTCTTGTTATTTAATCGTATTCTAGACCTTCGATTCCGAGGCCAACACCAAGAAAACCCGAATCTCGATTAATCCCTTAACAAGAACCACAGGTGAGTCTCACAGCCCCTATTTTCACTGTTTTCACTGTTTTTAAACTGCTTTCGGGGCGAGGGACACGTACTTAAATAATGTTTTATCATGGTATACTTACAAGCTATGCAAGCGATTATGTGTTTAAGTTATGTTTCACGATGAGCAATGCAAACGGTTATCTAAGGTTTTCAATGTATGTGCGCTAGAACTCGAGTAAGTGATCACTTTACCATTGGAACTCTAAGGGTAGGGACTGCTGGTTTGATCCACCCACTCGTAGGGGTCGCACCTCTTTGCATGGACGAGTGCCTAGTATGGTCATGGGGCAGTACTATGGGTTTGAGCCCGCTCGTAGGGGTCGCGCCTCTTTGCATGGACGAGCGCCTTGTTTTCCGGCACAACGTCCGCGCGTAACCCGCGGGACGGTAATACGTTATTTTAGCTCGTAGTGGCAGCGCCACTTTGCATAGACGAGCACAGTTTTTCTGAAATGTCCACGCGTAAACCGCGGGACGATAATACATTATTTTAGCTCGTAGTGGCAGCGCCACTTTGCATGGACGAGCACATGTTCCTGAAACGTCCGCGCGTAAACCGCGGGACGGTAATACGTTATTTTAGCTCGTAGTGGCAGCGCCACTTTGCATAGACGAGCACAGTTTTTCTGAAATGTCCACGCGTAAACCGCGGGACGATAATACATTATTTTAGCTCGTAGTGGCAGCGCCACTTTGCATGGACGAGCACATGTTCCTGAAACGTCCGCGCGTAAACCGCGGGACGGTATTACTTATTTTAGCTCGTAGTGGCAGCGCCACTTTGCATGGACGAGCACAGTTCCCAGAAATGTTCGCGCGTAACCCGCGGAACGATTTTATCAGAATGTGTTGATAGAACTATGTTTTTACCAAGCATGTGTTTAATAATGCTATCAGAATTATGTTTCAGAATGATTTGTATCAAGATTATGATGCAATACGATTTATCAAGTTACTAAAACTTGTGAACTCACTCAGTTTATACTGATTTAAATGTTTTTACGTGTCTTTCAGGAGATAATTAGGTAGCGCATGGAGTCACACTTAGAGCACCTCACGCTGAACATCTAAAACTAGCTTTTTGGAAGATTTTAGTTCTATCCCTTCGATGCGCGTGGTTGTACCCGCCGCGCAAGGGGATATGGCGTGGAAATCTTCAACAGTTTTATACTTGGATGTTTTTATGTAATTTTTAAACAATGTAATGTATTGTATTAAACATTTCACGCGCAATGAAAATCTTTGAATGTTTGCAATGGCCCGTGCTTAATTATCAATCCCCACTCGCGCGCGCCCGGCTGTTTCCGCCGCTCAGGGCCGGGTGTGACAATATTTAAATTCTGCTCATTTTAGTTTGTATATCATATTTATGAAGTTCTATGGTTATTGGTTTGTAGAATCTTACCTCGGTCTTAACCCGAAACAAGATCCGAACCGAAAACCAAACTTTCGTTTAAAGACTTTATTGTTAACTTTTTGGTTGTAAAACTTAAGTATCATCATTTATAAATTATTATACAAGTTCTTTGATATTTGGGCATGTGGCAACCATCCATGAACTTATTAGGAGATGGAAACCTAACCAAACCGAACTAAACCGATTTTTACTCGCTTAAGACACACAAGTGTGTTTTTAGCTATCAAGATGTCACACCCCGACCAAAGGAGGCGGAACATGCCGGGGTGCAACGTGATTGAACAAATACACAATACACTATTTAAAGTGACAATATTTAATCAACTCATTTATTTCATAAACCAATAATCAACACATCTTGTTCACACAAACAAATTGAATACAAGTAACAATTATATTGTTCGTTTTACTAATATCCTAAAGGTCTTGGTAACGTTCTCATCAAGTTCTCGAGTCAACAAAAATCAAACCTGTAACATTTCATAAATAAAGTTTGTCAACACAAAGGTTGTTGAGCAATTCATAAGTTTGAGCATATAAGTATATAGTAATAAAGAGCCACAAAACTTGTATACCAAACAATAAATAAAAGCTATAGATTTGGATAAAATAGTTATCGCTAACAAGTTAACGACACCCAACTATAAGGGGTTGCCAAATAGTTTAGGATTTTATAGACAGTTGCTAAACACATTAGCACCACCTAGCTACAAGGGGTTTCCAAGTAGTCTAGGATTTAATAGTTATCGTTAATTGCATTACGTTAACGACACCTTGCCAAGAGGGGTTGCCAAATGGTCTAGGATTTATAGTTCCACCATCCAAAAGCGATAAACACATACGCAAATAAGCATGTAAGCATAGAACACCAAATCCAGCAATTATTTAGGTAAAGTATACAATCACGTTTGTGGGTTTAAGATTCAAGTAAATAAAGCATTTAGTTTGATAGGTATGAAATGTCACCCCAAAACGAAAGATGGAAAAAGGGGTATGAAAGTACTCACCTCGACTGATGAACCGAAAAATAAATAAATAAATAAATGAAGCTCGAACGGTAAACGAAAGATCCGACTTGAAACGGTAAACGAAAGACCCGACTTGAAACGATAATGAAATTATATTGGAAACATTGGACGAGAAGGTTGAAACGATAATGAAATTATATTGAAATTATATTATAAAGAAATAAATGAAGCTTGAAACGGTAAACACCTTAGCTAAAATAAATAACGTAATATATATTAATGAACTTGAAACCATAATGAAATTATATTGGAAACATTGGACGAGAAGGTTCAGTTGTAAATCTGATTATCGGTTAATTTGTTAATGGTTAGGGACTCGTACTTAAATGACAATTAAAATAAAATGATATTATTTTATTGAGCTTTTAAATAATTAACCAATATTAAATATAAGCAAGACGGATTTAAAAGGGTCCGGGTTTTATAAAAAGAAAGAATTGATAATAAAGTTTATAATAATATTATTAATGATAATAATAAATCTAAAAAGATATGATATATATATATATATGTATATATATAAGATAAAGATGTAAATAATAACAATAATTATTTTTAATAATACTAATATAGTATAATAATTATAACAATAATTATTATTAATAATACTAATAATGATAGTAAAGAATAAAATCTTGGTATAAATTTTAAGGTGGTGTTGATAAGAATAGTAATAATAATAAGTAATGATATTGATAGTAAATAATGATACTATACTCGATGTCGGTTCGATTTCTAAACGAGTTCACAAAATAACTATATTAATATTATTGCTAGTAATTAATGATAAAGTATGATTTTTAATAGATAATAATAATATGACCTTTAATAATATTAATAACAATTTTAATATTTATAATAATAATAATAATCTTGTTAATAATAGTTTTAACTTCAATATTTATAATAATAACGATAATAAAAATAATATTAATAATAAATACCTATAATAGTAAACTTAACATATTAATACTAATAATAGTTTTTATGTAGTAATGTTAGTATTAATAGTAATACAATCTGTTAAATATAAAAATAACACCGAAACCGGACTAGGATTAGACTCGAACCCGAGACCTCTAGTTTAATAATTAACGTACAAATCAACCGAACCAAAATAATAATTGTTAACTTAAACCCATAAGGAAAATTATATCCATTACCCGGTTGTTCGTCTTTTACCCAAAATCAAACCAACTCGATACTCATCCGAATCGTTTCAAAGAATATAACCAATAACTAATCCGATTACTAAAAATTTAAATTTGATAATTGATATAAGAAAACTAATAACACTAAAACCCGAAATTTCTTTTTCTATAAAACGTGTATATACTCGTGGCTCTACACCGGAAAGAACCCGAGTTAAACCTGCCGGAGTCGAGGGCAACGACAAGGGAGAGAGAGGGAAACGGAGGGATAGAAACAGAGAGAGAGAGATCGACGCAAGAAAGAGAGAGGGAGAGAGCTGCGGCGGAACGAACCACAGCGGCCGGAATTCCGGTCGCCGGAAAATCGCAAAAGAAGAGAGAATGAGGGGGGGTTCTGCGGTGCTACCGGGTCAGGGGGAAAGGGGCTGCCGGAAGTTCGGGGTCGCCGGAAACGGCTAGGGGAGTGGTGGCGGCTGGGCATGTTTGTTAGGGTTAGGGTTTGGAGGCCGGTGGTGGTGCGTCAGGGTTCGTCGGAGGTGGCTGGGGGCGGCGGCGGTTGGAAATCGGTGCCGGAAAGGAGGTAGAAGATGAGGGGGGCGATGATGATAATAATGTTAGGGTTAGGTTAATCTTTTCTTTTTATATGCATCACATATTTCCAAAACTGGCCCCTCAAGTTTCAATCGTTGTTTAACACGAGATCAAAGGTTCTCAAGAGCTTATAACGAGTTTACGAAAATCAGTTTGAATCCCTTTTGTTCTTTAACGACACTTTAATATGACAAAACATCGATTTATTGGTGATCGAAATATATAATATAATATTGTATAATAAATAAATAAAGTTCTAAAAATGTTGAGTCGGGTTCCCGTAATAAAAGTTTACAAAACGAAAACGACTCGAGACCCGAATTTGACGGATGTCACACAAGACTTGTATAAATCTTTAAAAATACTTTATAAACTGATTTTAATTATTTTCTTAAGTACTTGGAAATGTTGGATCCAACTTGATCTCATAACAAAGTTTGGACCCACAAAACCAAACACTCATTTAACGGACGTTGTTAGTTCTAAAACAATAGAACTACATACTTGGTTAAGTCTTATTAAATTTTATTGAGTTATCTCATAACATTCATTATTTTGGAAAGTTGACTTTGGTTTTGACCAATTATCAAGACCCGAACCAGCAACCCGAAACACTCGTTAATACCCGTTTTAGTATCTATATTATATAGGGACTTGCATTCTTGCATTTTTACCCACCTTATTACTTAACATAGGTTGAGTAAATATTAAGGGCTAGATACTTTAACCCGGTTTCGAGCAAACTTGTATTTTAAAAATACTAGTATTATAATTTATTAAATATTTACATTTTTAACCTTAAACTTTAAGTTGTTTGCATTTATTATCATTTATTTTATTTAAAGACTTCCTAGACAACCTTTCTAATACAAGACTTCCTTTCATCTAGACCTTGCTCGTTAAACCTCATCCTTCCGGCTACTCGTCATTTTACTTATCAAGTTTATTACTTGAATGTGAGTACTTTTCATACCCCCGTTTTCCATCTTTCGTTTTTGGGGTGATATTACATACTTATTCAAACTAAATGTTTTATACTTGAGTCTTAAACTACAAACTTTATTGTATACTTTACTTAAATAAATGCTCGATTTGGTGTTATATGCTTACATGCTTAAATGCTAATGTGTTTACCGCTTTTGGTTGGTTGATTCATGAAATCCGAATCTATTTGGTATTCTGTTATAGACGGTGTCGTTAATGTGTTCTTATTAATGATCTCATAGAAATCTGAATCTATTTGGTATTCTCTTATTGATGGTGTCGTTAATGTTTCTTATTAACGATCTCATAGAAATCTGAATCTATTTGGTATTCTCTTATAGACGGTGTCGTTAATGTATTCTTATTAACGATCTCATTGAAATCCGAATCTATATGGTATTCTCTTATAGACAGTATCGTTAATGTATGCTTATTAACGATCTCATACGAAATCCGAAACTATTTGGTATTCTCTTATAGACGGTGTCGCTAATGTATTCTTATTAGCAATCTCATTTATCCAAATTATTGCTATTATTTATTGTTTTGTATACAAGTTGTGGAATTTCCTATTACATACTTATCGTTCAAAACTATGAAATTGTTCACCAACCTTTGTGTTGACAAAAATTCTATTTTATACAATGTTATAGGTTTGACTTTGGTTGACTTGAGGACTTGACGAAAAACGTTAGCAAGACTATTAGGATATTAGCAAAACGAACATATATATTTGCTTACTTGTATTCAATTTGCTTTGTACGAACAAGATGTGTTGTTTATCGATTTATGAAATAAATGAGTTGATTAAATATTTTCACTTTAATAGCGTCTTGTGTTTTTGGGCAATCGGTTGCACCCCGGAATGTTCCTCCGCCTTTGGTCGGGGTGTGACAGGTCAAGCGTAATGGCATGAAAAGTTTAAAAAACCAATGTTATGTTCAATCGTTGTAAAGTCTCAAAAATTGTTTTTTTCTAAAAAATAGTAATAATAATGAAATGGTATCTAGCCTTACATATTTGTATTCATCTTTGGGGTTGTGTTTTTGACATACCCATAATGTTGGATTGCCAGTTATTAGTGAATGTAAACAATGTATTCTTTGCTTTTCATCAGGTGGCTTCTTCTGAGTTAGATATATGCTACTACATGGGAAGGTTCATATAAAGGTAAGCAAATCACTTATATTAATAAGATAAAAATCTACTTTTCTGTTTAAACGTAATATATATTTGAATTCCTAAAAATATACCCGTGTTCAACTATATCCGCTACAGTGACTTAATAGTGAGCGGTTTCCAAATTGCAATGCTACATTTTAAGTTCAAGTTGAATACTTACATCCTTAACTTTTGATGCAATCTTAATCAAAATATGTGATTTTAACGTGATTTCAACTTATGGAAACCGTTATTTCTCTGCAGAATTGAAGTGGGTGCAGCTCCATATGCATGCATGTTGCAGAAGACAGTTAAATGCATCACAAGCCTGCAAGTTAGGACTGATAATATGTGATATTTCAAAAATACTTAAATGTTTTCTAAACCCTATTTAATGTTATGCAAATAGTAATACTTACTATGTATTTGCAATTACCGCACAATCAAGCCCGACAGGCACAAGTCAATCACTAGGTAAATAACTACAAAAGTATTATAAAACTAATTTGATAAAGCTCTAGTAAGTTTCTATGGCCATTACTAATTGAAAGGGAGGTGAAGGGTGTTTTACAAAGAAGTATCCTTAGGATTGCCAAATAATGCAACAAACAATTGCAGTAGTAATAAAGGGGTGAGAGCTTGATATGTAGACTAAGCTAAGCGTTATAGTAACATGGCGTCAGATAACGTAAAACGTCCTTATCTCCATCCACTACACATGGTCTTAGGGCCTTTATAAAACTCGTGTGTAACATCGCAAGATGAACTCGTGTTTATTTCGACGTCAAAATCATCAATCAACAACAATTGAAGAGTTCATTAAAGAAGGCACTTAGGGTTGTGAATGGTGAGTCTCAAAGAAGGATGCCACTAATACTTACCGTTTTACTATAGTTTCTATAGAACACCATCTTCTTGAATAACCTAGATTTTTAGGATATTGATTAGTGATGTTACAACAATCCTTAGCAAGAAATGAAGGTTGGTATTAAGAAATATTCATATAGAAGTTTTGTTATACCTAAAATGCTAAACATATTTTGTGGCCTTTGATAGCTTAAAATTGTCGTGTATATTCATGTAATTCACACGCATTGGATTGAACATGTTTCATAAGAGTATTCTTAACAGCTCCTCTATAATTATATGAGAGGAATTTCTAATTTTTTATAAAGGTTTGTGACTGGTTGTGAATGAGGGAGCGAGAAAAATTTAAAAATATGAGTAAATTTGAAGGAACATTATTCATTATCTATTTATTTTTTAATGTATTTGAAATTAGTTGTGAGTGGAAGAAATATAAAAGATAATGATAAATGTGTAAAATATATATATATATATATATAATATTTTTTAATGTAATTAACTAATTATGGAGAGATTAACTAAAACTATTCCACCTCACCGGACACCTCACCGGAACCCTACCTCCCGGCCGCCGCCATTCTTCCCTCTCACCGGAAATTCCTCCCTTCCACCTCACCTCAGCCACCACACCTCTCTTCCACCACACCTCTGCCACACACCAGAAAACCCTCTCTTCCACCACACCGCCGCCACTCTTCCCTCAGCCACCACACCTCACCGGAAAACCCTCTTCTCTCACCGCTTCGACGATCCGGCCAACCGACTCTAATCTCCCACCTCAGCCACCACCCTCCACAGTCGCCGCCACCGACCCAGCCGGAAAACCGGCTCTCCGCCACCTCACCTCAGCCACCACCACATCTCACCGGGAAACCCTAATCTCCCACCTTCACACCTCAGCCACACCTCAGCCTCTACACCTCAGCCTCCACACCTTCACAGTCGCCGCCAACCGACCCAGCCGGAAAACCGGAAAACCATCCACAGTCGCCGGAAACCCCTCTCCACAGCCTCCCACCCCGCTGCTTTGACCACGATCCACGGCGGCATGGATTCAGAAGAATGGGAACATCCACGTAATCGGAAAGGGAAACGGAATGGTCATCAGACTCAAGGTAATAACAAGGTTTTATCGAAGTTTTTTGTCTCAAATCTTCCCCCAAAGTGTTCTTCGCAAGACTTAAAAGATGTTATGGGTAGCTTTGGTCGTTACGAAGGTTCCTATATAGCTAGGAAGCTGGATAAATGGGGCAAGAGGTTTGCTTTCGTATCGTTTTCCGAGGTGAAAGATGTCAAACGGTTGGGAGATGAGTTATCAGACGTATGGATCGGTTCGTATAAGTTGTTTATTGCGATTGCTCGGTTTGTGGATGGTGAGAATCTACATAGACCCGATTCTGGTAATAGGAGGAAGACGGCTTCGGTTCCTGTTTATAGTCATGCAAAACCTAATGGTCAAACAAACCCTAGTTCCGAAGGATCCGATAGGATTGGGGTTCCCTATGCATCAGTTGGTAATGGGCGTTCCTTTGTTGATTCTTTGTTAAATCGGAACAAAGTAGATGAGATTAAGGTGGATGATTCGGTGGAACGGTTTTCTCATTGGAAGGGATGTGCTCTTACGGGGAGGGTGGTGAATCTTCACACGTTAACTTCTCTGAAAAAGTTGGTTCGGAAGCATGGTTGGAGATCATTAGAGATTAAGTATCTGGGAGGGCTTTCAGTGGTGTTGGTATTCTACGTTAGTGGGGATAGGGATACCTTCCTGAATGACAAAGACAAATGGTCAGACTGGTTTGAGTTTTTAGAACCTTGGTCCGATAGAACTAGAGTGGAGGAGGGTCGGATCGCCTGGCTCCAAGTTCATGGGGTTCCGGCTCAGTTGGTGTTAGACGAGGTATTCGATTTGATTGGAAGCAGATTTGGCAAGGTGGTTCAATCGGCTTCCTTATCAGGTGAAGAGAACAACTTATCGTATACTCTCATCGGTGTGTTGAGTAAAGAGTGCAAACGGATTGTGGATCGGGTGGACATTAATTGGAGGGGAAAAATTTTTAAAGTGTGGGTGGATGAAGATGTTGGGGAATGGATACCGGAATGTGTAGTAGAGTATGAAGAGGATGATGGTTCCGTTTTACCGGAGGAGGATAAGTGTGATGATAATATCGTGCAGGATGAGTTCCATAATGTGCATCGTGAAGAGGGCGAATGTTCTCAAGCTAATGAGTTTTCTGTCAGGGAACATGCTGTTAATGGGTTGGATGGTTGTGTGAACGATAATTCTAACGTGATGGTCGGTGAATTTTCGAACTCTTATGATCATTCTAATGAGGAGGCGGTCGAGAATGGTAACGTTGATAGTACTAATGTTTCTGTGTTGAAAGGCAAGGGACATAAGAAGTTCAGACGGAAGTCTTTATTTTCTAATCGGAGTGGGGGTAGTGGTTCTAAGGAGCGTCCTAAGAAGAGACCAAGGGAGGATAAAGATATGTTTGATCTTGATAGGTTTATCGGTATTATGCACGTGCCTTCGGATGTTACTAGGAGTATCGAGACAGGTGTTGAAGGAGTGTTCTTAACACCGGATCTTAACAAAGGGATGTCTACTAATACGGAGGTGGTTCGAGACATCGAGGGAGAGACTGCGGAGCCCTCGATGATTGGTAGAGGTATAGATCCGGTGCAACACCAAGGTCCGATTGAGGTGGAGTTGGAGAAGACCATTGAGTTGAGTAAGGCGTTAGGTGTTGAGAATTTGCAAGATTTTGTTTCTAATGTTAAAGAGGTTCTTGTTTCCGAAGGCTATCAAGAAGGTGTTCAATGAATGTTTTTTCTCTGAACATTCGTGGGTTAGGGAGTTCTAGCAAAGCCGATTGGATTCGAGGTCTTCGAGTCCATCATGAGGTTAGTTTTATTGTTTTACAAGAGTCGCAATTTGTTTCCTTGGATTTTGTGGATGTGGGACGGTTTTGGGGTTATGGTGAGTATTCTTTTGATTGGGTTCCTTCGTCTGGAAGGTCGGGTGGGTTATTATCGATCTGGGATTCTCAAGTCTTTCATATGGAAAGGGTGGTCAAGAATAATAATTGGCTTCTAGTTTCGGGCACTGTGAAAGGAAAGAGTAGCTCGTATCATATTCTCAATGTTTATTCTCCTCAAAATCTAGTTACTAAACGAGCTCTTTGGGGGGAAATTCGTGATTTGATCGAGGAGAGTAACGGGAGGTGGATTGTGGCAGGAGATTTTAACTCGGTTCGGTGTGCTGAGGATAGGCGGAATTCTTCGTTTAATGTGGGTGAGGCCAATGAGTTCAACGATTTCATTGATGATTCGAATCTTCACGAGTACTCCTTGAAAGGGAGGCGTTTTACTTTTGTCGCAGGAAATAAATTAAGCCGTATTGACAGAATCTTCGTTAATTGGGATTTCTTTATGGAATGGCCGTGTGCGGAGTATATTGCTCTCGAAAGGAATAAGCCGGATCATAGTCCGTTGGTTTTGAAAATTGGTTCTTCCAAGAACTATGGTCCCAAACCGTTTAGGTTTTTCAATTCATGGCTTGGTAGAGAGGATTTTGGGACGTTGGTTAAGAAGACGCTTGTTGATGGCTCGTTTCATGGTTCTCCGGACGCGAGATTGTTGTATAAATTTAAAGCTTTGCGTGATGCTATCACTAGATGGGCGATCGATTGTAAAGCCAAAGAAAAGGAGGAGAGGGTTTTATTGGAGCAAGAGTTGCGTGACTTGGACCAAACCTTGGAGGTCCGGGATTTGTTGGAAGAAGAGACATGGTCTTTAAGCGAAATTAAAAGACGGCTAGGCGAGTTGGATAATCATTATTACCGGGATTTGAAGCAAAAGGCTCGGTGTAATTGGGCGATTCATGGAGACGAAAATTCTCGATTTTTTCACGGTTTAATTAATAAACGTAAAGCTTCAAATTATTTTCCGGGTTTGGAAGTGAATGGGGCGTGGGAAACAAACCCGGTTCTCATTAAAAAGGAAGTTTTGCGATTCTTTGCTGGTAAGTTTAAAGAATCTATTACACATCGGCCTCGGTTGATTGGATATGGGTTTTCGGTCTTGTCTTCGGTGGAGGCGGATTTTTTGATCAGTGATTTTTCCGTGCATGAGATCAAGAAGGCGGTTTTTGATTGCGGTGGTGACAAAGCTCCTGGGCCGGATGGTTTTAATTTTAGGTTCATTCGGTTTTATTGGGAGTTGTTCGAGAAGGATTTTGTGGATATTCTTGATCATTTTCATAAGGTTAAAAGTTTTTGCTCGGGGGTTGGTTCGTCTTTTATCACCTTAATTCCTAAGGTAAACAATCCGTCTTCTTTGGGGGATTTTAGACCGATAAGTCTCATTGGTTGTATTTTATAGACTGTGTCGAAGGTGTTAGTGAATCGACTCAAAACGGTTATGAATAAGATTGTCTCAGAGCATCAGTCGGCTTTCTTATCCGGGAGATATATTCTTGATGGCCCTTTGGTGGCTAATGAGGTTATTGCCTGGGCTAAGAAGAGGGAGAGAAGAATTTTTATGTTCAAGATTGACTTCGATAAAGCCTTTGATAATGTGAATTGGGAGTTCTTGTTGTCGGTTCTTTCTCAGATGGGTTTTCCTTCGGTCTGGTGCGATTGGATTAGTGGTATCTTGTTGGCGAGCAGATCGTCTGTTCTTGTTAATGGATCTCCTACATTCGAATTTGGATGTCATAAAGGCATTCGTCAAGGTGACCCGCTATCGCCTTTTCTTTTTATTATTCTGATGGAGGCTTTTTCAGGTATGTTGAAACAAGCCTGTGATATAGGTGCGTTTCATGGTATTACTCTTCCTAATGATGGTCCTACTTTATCCCATCTTTTTTATGCGGATGATGCTATGATTATGGGAGAGTGGTCTTCTTTTAATTTTGATAACTTGAAACGTATTCTTCGCATATTTTACTTGTGTTCGGGGCTAAAGATTAATCTCCATAAATCAGTGTTATTTGGAGTAGGTGTAGAAGATGGTGAGATCGATATCCAAGCTGGTTTCATGGGTTGTAAGCCGGGTAGAATCCCGTTTTCTTATCTAGGGATTATGGTTGGCGCTAACATGAATAGGGTGGTTAATTGGGAACCGGTTGTGTCCAAGTTCAAGAAGAGGCTATCTAAATGGAAAGTTAATTCGTTATCTATTGCCGGTCGGTTAACCCTTATTAAATCGGTGCTGGATAGTCTTCCCACTTATTATTTTTCGCTTTTTAAGGCACCCAAGAAGGTTACCAATGATTTAGAAGCT
The DNA here is from genome assembly GCF_021521415.1 of Bidens hawaiensis. NCBI lineage: Eukaryota > Viridiplantae > Streptophyta > Magnoliopsida > Asterales > Asteraceae > Bidens > Bidens hawaiensis. The sequence continues at coordinate 304,142 of NW_027491868.1, read as the reverse complement.
TTGATGAGAAGGTTCTTATGGGGTGGTTCGGATGAAGTGAGGAAGATGTCATGGGTGGCTTGGGAGGTAGTCACCAAACCTATAAAAGAAGGGGGTTTAGGTATCGCTCGTTTAGAGGTTAATAATCAAGCGCTGATTACTAAATGGCTTGGGAGATTTCTAAATGATCATCACGCGATGTGGAGAAGAGTAGTGTTGTCTATTCACGGGTCCTCGCGCTGTTGGGGGCTTGCTCCGGTTAATAATGGAGTTCCCGGGGTTTGGAAGAATTGTGTTATGTTTTGGAACAAATTTAAGGTTGATGGTGTGGGTTTTAATAGAGTGATCCGGGCCACAGTTGGGAATGGTCGCCAAGTTCGGTTTTGGACGGATTTGTGGTTGGGTTCGGCGCCGATTATGGACAAGTATCCGTCCTTATATGCGGTAGAAAAACATAAAAATGTCTTGTTAGCAGATCGGTTGGTGGTCACTGGATCTTCTCGTCGCATTGTGTGGGATTGGCTTAGAGCTCCTTGCTCCCAACAGGAGGTGATCGAGAAGCAGGAGTTGGAAGATCTCCTTCATGGGGTGGTGATGGTTGACCGTGAAGATTCATGGTCTTGGGCGGTTGGTAGCTGCAAAGAGTTCGAGGTTTCGGCGATTAAAAGATGGATGGTGCGGTCCGTTGTGGATGCTGGGAGTTCCAGTTTCCAATGGAGCGATTGGGTCCCGAAAAAATGTAATATTTTTATGTGGAGGGCCGTTCTGGATAGTCTTCCAACCAAGCAGGCTTTAGCTAGACGTCATTTGCATTGTGATGATCATAGTTGCGCTTTATGTGAGAGTAATGAGGAATCGCTCGAGCACTTGTTAACCGGGTGTTTCATTTCTATGGCCGTTTGGAATGCGATTGGTTCATGGTGCAACATCCCTAGATCTTTTGTTTTTCATGTCAATGATTTGGTGGAAGTGCATAAGGTTTGTGGTGCGACGGGGAATAAGAGATTGATTATTCATGGAATTGTCATCATTACTTGTTGGAGGATTTGGCGGGCTAGGAATGAAAAGATTTTTTCGGGCAAGAACACTAAGGTGGCAGAAATGGTTGCGGATATAAAATCTTTGGGTTTTCTTTGGTACAAAAATAGATCTAAGATAGGGGTAGTGGATTGGAAAAGTTGGTGTTTATTTGATGTAACGTGGTTGTCGGTTTTGGTTTTTGGATTTCAGCGTCTTTCTCCGTCTTGGTGATAGTCGTTGGTTGTGTTTGTTTTTAATGAAAGTCAATTTTCAAAAAAAAAACTAATTATGGAGAGAAAGATAAAAAAATTGTTGGGAATGTGGTCTAGAGAGAGAGAGAGAGAGAGAGAGTTGAAAACCCCGAATCTTACTATTTTTGCAATATTAATAATGCAGATGCACTATTCCGATTTTCTTTTTTTCTTTTTGATTTGTTGTGCAAAAGTTTAATCAATGATCAATAGTAACTTTGGCATGTGGCATCGGTGGCTATAAGCCTATAACAACTTCAACAATCACACTTTTAGCATACCTTCAACAAGAAAACTTTTGGCTTTAGCCTCTAAAATGATAACCATATCTCATAGATATATGCAAACAACTTTTTAGATAGACATGCGTAATAAAAAAAGTTTACATGAGAAAATTCTAAATGAATATATTCAATTTCAGATACAATTCATAATTTATTAATAAAGCAAAATATTTTTTATACCAAATTGACCGTTGTTTATAAAATATTTTGAACAACAAACTCACACTCTCTTAATGTACGTCATTTTTCTTATAATGCAACTTAAAGCCTTAAACTCTCACTAGTTTTAAAATGACTGCACGTTTTTTAACATTTTGGTTGGGCTACAATTAGATGGAGTCTTACGGGTTTTTTTTTAAACATTTTGGCCTTTGTTATCTCTTGTTTAGAGACCTCATGTGAAGATTATACGATGAATATAAATGAATAAATTTACCAAGCACTTGGGCATCGTGGTTAATACATTTATTTCATGAGGTGAGGCAAATTCTGATTAACAAAGCTGGATTCACAAATGCCATATTTTAATTTAAGAGGTGGGGTATTTTCGTAAGTAATCAATTTGACATAATCTTGTTTTAATTAATTAAAGCCAAATATACGTGTACAATGCACATGTAGAGAAATATTAGTAAAGAACAAAGATTAAGCAAGTGGGAATATTTTTTTTAGCTTAGTTCAAGTAAGTATATTCTTTTAATGTTTGTATTAAATACAAAGAACTTTTTATATCAAAAAATGTAGAAATAACTAAAGTAATTAAGTTAACATAATTACTCAGTAACTTTTGAACTAGAATAATTATTATTACACTATATTATTTTTTATAACATAATAATTACAGTATTTCAAATTTGTAATTACTCTATATATTTATATGTTTAGCATGTTAATTTTATTTGTGCAGGATCTCATCAATTCTATTTATTTATTTGTTGTTTTCAATCATTTGTTTTAGATTGAGGACATGATAATTCATATTTTTACCGTTTCATGCCTTATATTTGAACTTTGTAAATTTAATATTTATCACTTAATTGGAAAACGGGCTTTCGGATCGTTATAGAACAACTCGTGACACTTGATTCATTGTTTTTTGGTCGATCATATATAGTTTCACAATCGAGTAGAAATACAAATGAGTAAAGCTTTTCAATGTGAAAAAGAGATCTTAAAGGGGAAAATTATAAAACAATATTAAAATTCAAGGCAAACATAAATCATAAACAAAGAGAGTTGATAATTGATTTATACATCACTAAAGTATTAGTTACACACAACATGTCTTTTTTATGTATCTCCTCATATATTATATTATATCATGTGATTGTGCATTGTAAAACAAAATTTAACAGCGCATAAATAACTGTCTTAACACAAAAGGTTATATCCCCGACACATGCGTAACAAAACCATATCATGTTGTAACGATTCCCTTTGTCATTTGTAAACATAAAAGCCAAAGGAAGAGACAAGACTAAAAAAGAAAGAGGAGACACAAGTAAGTGGACCGGTGTGGTGATAACATGAGCTTTGCTCCAACCGGTCGGGCATTGGATGTATATTTAGGTATCAATGTGTAGTCTATTTTATGTTTTTACTTTATATATTATTTTATTTCATTTTAATTATTTTCTATAACTTTCTTTCAAACTTTTCTTGGCTTATGTGGGTCATTATGTTTTGGATTTATTAAACATATCTTAGATGAGATTCGATGGGGCTTATACTCTCTAATATTGACATAAAACATCATTTTCACTTATTAAAATATGACAAAAAGTACTTAATTGTTTAATTAAATCGAAAACAAATTGTTAAATAATCACTTAATTATAAAAATATGCAATTTTTTAGTTGGGAGTGTTCAAGGAATCCACTGGACCACTTAGGTCCGTACCTACATGATCAAAAACGTATTGATCACTGCTAACTTGTCGACCCCAAGGATTATATATGGTTTTAAGTATTGGTTACAATTAATAATATTTATTATAACAGTATTAAATGAATATTGAAAAGGACAAAGCTAATAATTTGGAAACAACCCTACCAAAGATGTAAGGAAACCAAACTTTATGGGCCAACCATGACACCATAAATGAAAACCCACTACCCATGCTTCATTTGTTTTGGCTTGTTTGTTCCAAGTGTCAATCTATTTTCTTTTATTTTTTTGGTGGTATACATTAATGTATAATAGGGTACAAGTGTATAACCGGTTCGAGTCAAGTCCAAACTCGTCTATCGCATAAGTTCATTCTACGCTCAAGCTTGAACTCGTGCTCATTTCAAACTTTAACCGAGATAATACCAAGTAGTTCAATAGTAATTTGGTTTGTTTACATCCCTATATGAATTAATATTATAATCTTTCTTTTATATCACTACACAATCAAATATCATTTTCTAGTTATACATGTACACAGATTTACTTAAGTTGTATTGTAACGAAATGACCCAACAAAAGTTTTACGTGTTCTATAATATCTTATATTTTTCTATGTTTATATTCGTATCCAACACTAAAATTATATAAATTCACTTAACCTTCTAAAAAAACGTTATCATTAAAAAAATTCATAAATCTATCACCGATTATACGCTACTTTATATACCTCACCTATATATCATACAAAACAACAATCATTTATCTTTTTATACCCACATTATCTTTGTATAATGAATTTATTATTTTATGGTTAGAATTAGTCCATGATTAGCCTCCTTAAAGTGGCCTGGCATGACAATAATGATGATTAATAAACCTCATAATAACTTTATCACCAAATCACAATTTAGTCCTCCAACTTTCCCATTACTACACTTTCAACCCCTTCATTCTTCATATATATACACATACAACATAAATCTCACTACATTATTACTCTCTTACACACACACACCCATATTACTTATACAACAATTATGGGTTTCCCAGTTGGTTACACCGATCTATTCCTACCCAAACTCCTCCTTCACATCTTAACCATTTTAGGCTTCATCCGCAAACTCATCTCCGTCACTTTCCAATTAATCGGTCTAGGCGATTTCATCGAACCCGAATACTCACTCGACCCAGCCCGAACCGAACCCGTTACACATTATCACTCAGTATCTGCTGATTTAATACGTGAACTCCTTCCAGTGGTTAAGTACTCGGAGCTAGTGGACCCACCAGAGAGTTGTGCTGTTTGTTTGTATGAGTTCGACGTGGACGATGAAATAAGGCGGCTAACTAACTGCCGACATATATTTCACCGGTGCTGTCTGGACCGTTGGATGGACCATGATCAGAAAACATGTCCGTTGTGTCGGACACCGTTTGTTTCAGATGATTTACAGAATTCGTTTAATCAACGGCTGTGGGAGGCTTCTGGGATTGCTGATTATTATGGGGATTCATTGATGGTTAGTGGTTTATAATACTGATGCATGTTAGGTCTTTTTTTTTTGTTGGATAGATTGTAGGATTATATTTTACAAAAGAAAAAAAATGAGAAGCATATATTGTATTGACAAAACAATGGACAGAAATAGAATTAATGGAAATCTTTTTTATTTTATTTTATTTATAACACATAAATTATAAAATGTTTCATACAAATGTATTATGTTGTGTGACAAATGAGGTAATTGTTAATCTACGTAACGTATACTATTTTAAACTATAACAGATATTGATAACTTTGATTATAATTTAAATAAGCTGTTAAAAGCTATCACTAGATCCTTTTATTTTTCTTATATTTCAAACACTCCTACTACGGACTGAAATGTTATAGATAACTATCATATTATTATTAAAGTTCAAAAGTATATACAAAATTTTCGTTGTATTTAAACCAAAATGCAACATGTAATTGACAAGTGAGTAACTTTTGGTTTTGTAGCAAGTGAGAATAATAGTTTACCAAAATTGCTTAGGAAATAACAAAAGAGTACCAAATATTTGGGTCCTACGTAAAGCAGAGCTTGTTGGGTATTGCTTGGATCCAACCGGGTTAATCGGATCTTGTCTTAAAGTGTGAGCAACTTCTTTTTAATATACATAAAACAGAGAAGTACGGTAACTGTATATATTTTTAAATAACGGCATTATTATTATTATTATTATTATTATTATTATTATTATTATTATTATTATTATTATTATTATTATTATTATTATTATTAAAAGGACTAGAAAGATAGTAGACAAAATATGAACATCTTATAGGATAACCATATTTTGTGTGATGAAGAAAGAGATGTTTGAAAATATTTGAGGGTTCTAGTGCAATGGTAGGTATCCGTATCAGTTGGACTTTTAGAAAAAAAATGTATATCACCTAAAGCAAATTGTAACGGTGCATACGTAGTTCCATGATCTTGCTGTTTATAATTGTTTGTATATAGTTTTCTACTTTTCTTTAATGTTTATATTATATGTTCTTAGACTTTTGTGGTGTGAGCTGCATAGGGGCAGTACTGGGGGCTTTAACGCCCCAGCACACCACATCGAGGCTGCATAATGGGGGCCAATATGAGAAGGGGGGGGGGGGTCACACCTTTTCACTCTCTTTAATACACATGTACACCGACACATTATATAAAGAAAACTTTAAGCCACAACGGGGCTTTAAATCCCTGTTTTCTATATGACGGTGACGTGAAGTGATGATCAAACCCTCCATCAAACATAGTCTTATACTCTGATGATAATTGATTATGTCATCTAAATATGTAATACACTCCAAAAAGGTTTAGTATGACATCTGTTAAGGTTATATTAATCAAAACAATAAAAAAATGAACAAAGCATGATGGATGTATAATCATATCTTGGGGTACTGTTATGAGTAGATTAGATGGCGTGTAAGTTCTTATGAAAGTAGCATATGCCATAGTTCTAGTTGAAGCATGACGGAACAAAGATTATATATGTTATATGATCGAACATATATAAAAGAAAAACCAAATGTAACCATAAAGGAAAAACCAAATGTTAGTTCTATGGCACGTGTGAAAGCAGAGAAGATTTTCCTTGTGTGTTCCCCACCCTCGTTATGTGAAATCGTGTGTTCTTTTTCGATAATTTGAATTTGCAATGGTTTTCTAGCAATAGGGATTTAGTAGTACATAATAAAAATAAAATAAAATAAAAATACTAAGGGTAACCGTTGAATCTATGTTAAACAAATAAAAAAAATCAACATAGACTAGGAGATAAGATCCTGTAGCTCGTAAGTAGTTTATGCATGGATGTATGGATTTTTTTGCCTACGTGGTTGATACAAAGAAAGAAGATGTATATACCAAAGTGATCCTGTAGCAAACTAATGGATGATTTTTCGGGTGTGCTCGTGAATTCAGAATGCATTTTATTCCTATGAGATACCAATTCTCTTGGGACCCTGTCGTCTCGTTATCTACAGGTCCAAGAGTTGATTTCACAACTACAAGAATTGCTAGAAACAACACATCAGTTCATAGAATTAGTTCTATATCCAATTAAAATCAAAATCTACAAATTAGTCCACATGGATCGAACCGGTGGCATGAACAAGGACCGGCTCAAAACCAGCCGACTTGTACATTACTCCAACACTATTTGGTTTTCTATAAATTGAAGAATTTTACTTTAGGACCTTAGGACTTAGGTGAAACATTCATAAAATAATTGTACATATTTAAGTCTCTTTGGGCTTCGGCTAAGTATCTAGTCTAGCTAGCTTGCTTTACAAACCGGTCAAGCCCAGTTATGTGAAACCAACCTATAGCTAAACGGTCCAACCCACTAAATTGCAATCCAAACCAGTTGTACACATTTATATACAGCCCATTTATATATGACATGCTTTATTTTAATCGATTTGACGACCCAAACATAACTTGAGTAAATACGACTTGAAATGTTTTGACACGTAATATGTAACTAGCGGCCTAACTAATTTTCACTAGAGTTTACTTTATTTGACTGATAAAAGTTTTCAAATTAGTCACATATTTTATTATCATAGTTTAATATGTTGGTAATTTCCATATTACTAGGCCCGTCACATGTCGGTGACCGGGTTGGACCTATTGGGCCTATGGAACTCATTAATGATGTAATGGGTTTATGGGGTTACAATTGGGCTTTTATATTTGGTAACTACTTGTTAACCAAGCTAGGGTATCCCTATAAATACATAGCCATGTTAGGGTTATTGTATAAGTGAGAGGGATTATTGTATTCAAGTTTTGTGTAGTTTCTTGATTATAATAATACGTGAGTTTACCCTAAATATTGTATACTCGTTTATGTTTTCGTTATCAATTCGTTCTTGAATTGGTATAAAGTGCTATTTCAAAAAATAAATATAGTAATAACAAACCCCACCACCGTCGATCGATGAAGTGGTGATCGAAGTCAAAACTCAAAAGGCGAAAAGGTGATGCTTCACATTTAAACCCACCGTCGATCAAGAAAAGGTGTACATTGCTTCAAACAAGGTTGTGATTGGTTTCTTGGCAATAGAAGCCAAAAGTGGTTGATTTTGTAATTTTTTTGCCGACAAGAAGTTCAAGAACAAAGAATTATAAAAGTTGGTTTTTAATTCTTCTTTGTTTTATTGGTTCATCTTGTTTTCGCGGTTGGAGTTTGACGAAGAACAATGGGTGATAAGGAAACAACAAAGACGAGCGGTATGAGCGAAGCGGGAGTGGGAACCCGAATGCGTTCCAAAGTCCCATGTTTACCTCTACCAATTACACGGTATGGGCTATTCGAATGAAGGTACTCTTGAACGTGCATAAGGTTTGGAATACCATTGATCCGGGTGAAACCGATGCTGATAAAAACAACATCGCGATAGCGTTGATTTATCAATCGATCCCGGAAGCGACAATCATGCAAGTGGGTAATCTTGATTCGGCCAAGGAGATTTGGAATGCGATTAAGACGCGTAATCTTGGGGCTGATCGGGTTAAGAAGGCAAGATTGCAAACTCTCATGAACGAGTTTGATGGTATGAGGATGAAAGAGACGGAGACCATTGATGAGTTTGTGGCGAAACTCTCGTGTACGGCGTCAAAGGCGGCGAGTTTATGAGAGATGATCGAGGAAACTAAGATGATCAAGAAGTTCCTTTCAAGTCTACCCCGAAGTAAGTTTATTCAAATTGTTGCGTCTCTTGAACAAACTTTGGATCTCAAAACTGTTGGGTTTGAAGACGTGGTGGGACGTTTAAAAGCATACGAGGAGTGGATTCGGGAAGAAGACATGCATTCCGAAACCCAAGGTAAGCTTATGTTTCAAAGGTCTGAATCCTCAAGTAGTCGATACAATGATCGTGAGTCCACTCGTGGAGGTCGTGGACGTAGAGGAGGGCGAGGACATGGTGGTCGCGGGTCGAGTCAAAACCGCGGTCATCAAGAAAATGCCATGAACCGGGAAAACCATGAGCATAAGGGCAAAACCCGGGACCTCTCAAAGGTTCAATGTTATCGATATGATGAGTTTGGACAATTTGTCCATAAGTGTCCCAACCGAAAACAGAAAGTTAAAGGCGAAGCAAAGTTAGCTGAAGCGTCCGAGACAAGAACTCCATCATTGTTTATGATTAAGAGTGTTCAGGAAACGGTGTTCTTGAATGAAAAGAAGGTTATACCTGAAAACTATAAGACCAAAGATGTTGATGAATGGTACTTAGACAACGGCGCAAGTAACCATATGACGGGTAACAAGTCTTTCTTTTCTGAACTTAACAATCGTGTCACGGGAAAGGTTAAGTTTGGGGATGACTCTTATGTTGATATAAGCGGTAAAGGGTCGATTTTATTTGAAGCTAAAAGTGGTGAACATCGTTTGCTTACGGATGTTTATTTTATACCGAGTCTTCGTAGCAATATCATTAGTCTCGGTCAAGCCTCGGAACACGGGTGGGTGTGATATTCATATAAAAGATAACTACCTTACGATGCATGATGGGCAAGGTAGGTTATTGATGAAGGTGACTCGTTCCCCTAATCGGCTATACCGGATACAATTAAAGATTGGTAAACCGGTTAATTTACTTAGCCGAATTGAAGAAACAAGTTGGTTGTGGCATGCTAGGCTTGGCCACTTGAACTTTGAGTCAATAAAGCTAATGGCTAGTAGGGAGATGGTTGAAGGGATGCGTGGCGTTTCCCATGAAAACAAGTTATGTGAATCTTGTTTGGTCGGGAAGCAAACGAGGCAATCCTTTCCTAATTCGTCGGCGTTTAGGGCAACTCGAGCCCTAGAACTTGTGCACGGTGATTTGTGTGGACCGATTATCCCTCCAACAATAGCGGGTAACAGGTACGTTTTTGTTTTAATCGATGATTACTCACGATTTGTTTGGACCTATTTGTTGAAGGCTAAAGATGAGGCGTTTGAAGCTTTCAAGAAGTTTAAGGAATTGGTTGAAAGTGATGTCTGGAAAAAGATCAAGACGTTTCGTACCGACCGAGGTGGTGAGTTTATCTCACATGAGTTCAATCAGTTTTCTGACATGGAAGGCATTCAAAGACATCTAACGGCACCATACACACCTCAACAAAACGGGGTGGTTGAAAGATGGAACCGAACCTTATTGGAGATGACACGGAGTATGTTAAAAGCAATGGGTGTTCCGAATTACTTATGGGGTGAGGCAATCCGACATGCCACGTACATCGAGAATCGGATTCCTACTCGTGCCCTAAAAGAGAAGACGTCATATGAGATGTTGAAAGAAAAGAAACCGATGCTCATTTAAAAGTATCCGGTTGTGTGGCGTATGCAAAGATAGTGGGCACTCACTTGGAAAAGCTCGATGATCGTTCGAGAATCTTAGTGCATATTGGAGTCGAGACCTGGTCCAAAGCTTACCGGTTGTTCGATCCGAAGACCCAGAAGGTTGTGATAGCTCGTGATGTGGTTTTTGACGAGAAGAAGACATGGGTTTGGTCTAATTCGGGTCAAACCAATGAAGAAACGGAGCTAGCACCGGGTTTATTTTGGGTTGATTGGAATGGGGTTATTGATACCGGACTTGGGCAAGTTGTAACCGAGCCTATGGGAAGCAACAACATTAGCGACGAAAATTCAGCTTTGTCGCCAAATTCAGCAACAGAATCAGCGACAACTTCTGTCGCTAATTCAGACAGCCCATCAGCACCTTTAGCGACAGCATCTAACACTCTGGTCGCTAATTCCAACAACTCAGCAACAAGTTTAGCGACATCAGCATCCAATTTAGCGACACCAGCAGCAAATGGTTTAGCGACAGCAGCACTTATTGAACCAGAAAGTAACCTGAGAAGATCTACACGTGTTCCGATCGCACCGGTTAAGTTCAATGATTATGTCCTATGTTCGGAAGTCGAGGACATTGAACTTCTTTTGTTAGAAGAAGGTGAACCTAGGAATTTTGGTGAAGCAAAATCCAAACCGGAATGGATAAAGGCTATGCAAACGGAACTTGAATCCATTAAACGAAACGACACATGGAAGTTGACAGAGTTACCGAGAGGGGCTAAAGCTATCGGATTGAAGTGGGTTTTCAAAGTGAAAAGAAATGCAGATTGTTCGATTAATAAATATAAAGCAAGACTCGTGGCAAAGGGTTATGTGCAACAACCCGGAGTTGATTTTGACGAGGTCTTTGCTCCGGTGGCGAGACTTGAAACCGTACGCATGCTCATTGCCATTGCAGCTACCGAGGGATGGCAATTACATCATTTGGATGTAAAGTCGGCAATTTTACATGGGGAGCTACAAGAAGAGGTCTTTGTTTCTCAACCAGATGGGTTCGTTCAACCCGGGGAGGAAAACAAGGTCTATAAGCTAACCAAGGCTTTATATGGTTTGAGGCAAGCACCACGAGCGTGGAATACCAAGCTTGACGGAATTCTTACGGGTTTGAAATTTGTGAGGTGTTCGAATGAACAAGCGGTGTATCGGAGATTGATTGGAACCGATATTATTATTGTCGGCGTGTATGTCGATGATTTGGTCATTACGGGTTTGAACAACGATCACATTAATCAGTTCAAACTTGCGATGTCCAAGAAGTTTGAAATGTCTGATTTGGGAATGCTCACTTACTATCTCGGAATCGAAGTCTCACAGTTGGAGAATGAGATTCAAATCCATCAAAGTGCTTATGCTCGAAGGTTATTGAAAGAAGCCAGGATAGAGGATTGTTATCCTAAAAGTGTACCAATGGATCCTTATGTTAAATTGTCTAAAGCCGAGGATGATGTTGATGCAGATGCAACGGAGTACCGAAAGTTGGTTGGGTGTCTTCGTTACTTGTTAAACACTCGACCTGATTTGGCGTTTTCGGTTGGCATGGTTAGTAGATATATGCAAACTCCAAAGAAGTCTCACTTGGCAGTAATTAAACAAATTCTTCAGTTTATTCAAGGAACTGTTGGATGGGGGATCAGGTATAAACGAGGTGGATCAAAGGAGTTGATTGGGTATAGTAATATCAGCTATAACATTGATGAAGATGATGGAAGAAGCACTACCGGTCATGTGTTTTATTATGGGGGAGCCCCGATTTCTTGGTTCTCACAGAAGCAATGCACCGTAGCGCTTTCATCATGTGAGGCGGAATACATGGCGGCGAGCTCAGCTGCGGGACAAGCCGTATGGTTAGGTGAATTGTTGGCGGAATTGACCGGAAGGAAATTTAAAGAAGTGGTGTTAAAGATTGATAACACATCGGTGATTGCCTTGGTTAAAAATCCCGTTTTTCATAGTCGGAGCAAGCACATAAAGTCCCGATTTCACTATATACAGGAATGCGTGGAGCGGACGGAGTTAGCGGTGGAGCACATTAGTGGCAAGGAACAACGAGCTGATATTCTTACGAAAGCACTTGCAAGAATCAAGTTTGACGAGATGAGAAGATTGCTCGGTGTTGAAGATCTCCTAGTTTCGAGTCGGAAATTAGGGGGTGATTGTTGGTAATTTCCATATTACCAGGCCCGTCACATGTCGGTGACCGGGTTGGACCTATTGGGCCTATGGAACTCATTAATGATGTAATGGGTTTATGGGGTTACAATTGGGCTTTTATATTTGGTAACTACTTGTTAACCAAGCTAGGGTATCCCTATAAATACATAGCCATGTTAGGGTTATTGTATAAGTGAGAGGGATTATTGTATTCAAGTTTTGTGTAGTTTCTTGATTATAATAATACGTGAGTTTACCCTAAATATTGTGTACTCATTTGTGTTTCCGTTATCAATTCGTTCTTGATAATAGCAGTAATTAAACGATTACTTTTAAGGGGTTGCTTGACAATGTTGTGTTAAATCATAAAGAGGCCTGACCGATTAAGAGGCATCCCCTGAGTCATTCAATATGTTTCTAAAACTTAGTTATTAAGAATCGTTTTTTTTTTTCAGTAAACCAAACACACTGTATTTCTAACTAATTCAGAGATTAAGAAGCTACCGAACAACTACTAAGTGTCACATCAGTTGGCAATTATTAATAACTAAATGTTTTATTAAAACAAAAACGCGGTTCCAAATATTCCAAGGTCGTTTTTGGACCCTAGAGAAACCATTGTCTCAATAACCAGTGGGCTTTGTATTCTAATTGATGTAGACCTATTTGTGTGAAAACGACACACATGTGTCTTGTATAGGGGCCAGAGAAGATAAGGAAAGTTTCATTTGACTTATCATCAAAAAACAACTTAAATAGTGTGACCACAATGCCATAGGGACAAACATGTCAAATTATTCTAAATTACTACAATGCCCCCCTATTAATAACCTTTTACCGTACAAAAAAGAACATGCATAGTTTACCAAGTGCTCCTTAACCGTTGATTCTGCTTCATCTATGGTTAGTAGAAGCAAGCTAACAATTTTATAAATAACAGGAAAATAAAATAGGCTGATAATACCAACAGAAATTTAACGTGTGACACCTAGAGTTAAAATCCCTAGATTAAGTCACGCTACATTCTGCCATCGTATTGCACGCATGATTTTTTTTTCTTTTAACAACGCCTCTTAAATAATCACATTATGGTCATATATGTCTAATAAAATTAATGTAAATTAGGAATTACTATCAAGTTACGATTCATTGTAAATCTTATGATCTTATCTCTAAGTAAGAGACTGTGTTGTAAAGCCTATATACGAGGAAGAGAGAAATGAAAATAATCATTCAAACCAGTAACTATTCCATGTTATCATAGAGCCAACTGCAGTGGCGGATCTAAATTTGAAACATATGGGTGGTGTTTAAATTTTATTTTTTTCTTTCATGCAATGTTAACGAAACAAATATAACTTTTTTTTATCATATTTCATACAATGTTAACATTTTTTTCCCATATTCCATACAATTGTACTACTGGTGGTGTGTGGTGAACGGAGTCCAGAGAGGAAGAGAGCAGTCGGTTGTGTATCTGTGTTCACAATATCCGGTCTTTTTTTTTGTTAAACTTAAAAGGATTATTTGGATTATTGTTTTTTGGTTTGGGCTTTATAATTTAAGTGGACTTTTGTTGGATTTAAGTATTAAATTGATTTTTCTTAAAATACATAGGGATAATGTTATTTTTTTTTTCCATGAGTGACGTAACATGAAAAACGATCAAATTTTATTTTTTTACAATATCCGCCCCTTGCCAAACGATCTTAAACACTTGCACCTTTTCCCCATCTCACATCTGTTCAATTTTCTTTTAGTTCTCTTCCTTCCTCCCTTCATCCATGGGTTCCAAACTACTCAACGTGTCTAACATCAAAAACTTCATCCTTGTCACCCTTAACCCATTCAATATCATTTCTAAAATACATTATATAATCACACAACATTAGCAAAAATAATCACGTTATACTAATATCACCATTACCATAAAGAAGGTATAAAATATACAATCACACAGCAATTGGTAAAAAAATATAATAATAACAATAATAAAATAGAAAGATCACACAATTATTATAATTTAAAACATAAAACAAATCAATTATCATGATAGTTTTTTTTTAACGCTCAAAGATCCTGAGTTTGAATCATAAAAAGTAAAAAAAAATTGTTTTTCTTAAAAAGCGAGAATCTTCATTAAATTACCATGTGTATTCTCGTTATTCAACGACCCGTCGAAATAAATATTTTCACGGTACATGTAATTAATTAAAAATAAAATTTTAAAACTTATTACACGCTATTGTATTTTGACATAAAGTAATTACAGTTTAATACAACTTTTCATTATTAGTTAATTTAAGAATAATGATTAATTTACAATATCTTAAATAACTAAACCTCCTATAATAATGAGTGTCGGTGTGATTATAATATTTAAAAATTAAAAGTTGAAGAGGAGGTTCAGCTAACACGCTATTCTCACAAAAATTCGCGATACTTCAAAGGGTAAAAATGTAAAACACCAATGCAAACCAAGGACATAATCGTCAACAAACTAAGCAGCACAAATGGGTAGTACACTGCTGGTGACACACTTGAATATATATATATAGATATAGATACAAACGAACACACACACACACACACACAATCGAAGCTTGGAATGACGTAACAGAATGGCAAATGTGTGGAATATAAGCAGTGTTTCAACGATTGCTTAATGTGAGTCATTATTTGAAACCCTAGCTTGCTATTATATGTGTATTTGATGCATCTGTTTCACATTTTGTTATTTGAAACCCTAGATTGCTATTTGATTGTGTCTATTTGAAACCCTAGCTTGCTTTTACAATATACAGTATTGGAATCAGTAGCTTCTGTTTGGTTATTTGAAACATTTTTGTCTATTTACAAGATATTGAATACAGTGTAGGTGAATTAGGATGTTGTACATGTAGGTTATTATTTATGTATTAAATCATAAATGGAGCTTGTTTATATATAAGTTTTGGGTACATGATGATAGACGAAATGGATTGAGAAATGTAAAAGTTTTAAATAAATACCTTGCACAGTTGCGCCTCGGCACCTTTTAAAAACTAAGATTAAAGATGGTTTCTTGTAGAAACTTTCTTTAAGCTTTCGATCCCTAATGTTGTTTCTATTGCTCTGTTTTTTATATACAATGCCATCTGTTTTGTTTTAATTTTAGGTTGGTCAGTTATACTAATATTTGAACATAAATGTTTGATTAACAATATGTTGGGGTCAACATAGGCTCTATATATTAGCATATCGTGTGTCTTTGATTCTTTACAGACTGTGAATTCAAGTACCTTAGGTTGTTAAAGCTTTTACATACTTAATTTCATCTTCCACGACAATAACAAACAACGAGGGTCGAGGGCCACATATAATGGTACAATTTGATGGAGGCTATTGTTTTGGACTTGCAGATTCATTTGTGTATCTGCACAGGACGTTTAATCTCTACTATTAGTTCAAGTTCAAACAGTTGATTGAGCCTGTGAAGAACTGCTAACTAACGATATGTCAGATTTAGATATGCCTGTTTCTGAATCAGAAAAGGTAAATTCAGTTTCTCATATGGTTTACAGAAACTTTTACTTTTAATCATTTGTTTTTGTGAAATTGCAGCTGGGAGTGTTTGTTCTCGGGTGTCATTTCAGTGAGAAAGCTGAACACATCCCGATCAAGAAAAGAAAATTTTTATTCAAGACCTCGTCTCCGCCACGTAACTCCACTAATCCACCATTGGAGGATGCAGAAGGACATGAAACAAGTCCCAAGTTAAATTCAAATTTAAGTTTTCTGCCTGCTACAGATGAAGCAGTTGCTGGAATATGTGAAAAAGGTAGTAAAGATTATAAACTGGATAAAAAGGAGTTGGTGAAAGATGATGACTTTTCTGGTATATCTATTCTTGCTGCTGCGGCTTGCAGTAACAGTTTGGTAGCTGAAACAGACCGTACTTCTGAAGTTCCAAAAACTGTTGAATTTAATGAAAAAAATGTGAAAAACAAGCCCGTTTTCCATACAATAACAGCACCCTCTGAAGTTGATGAAAGTGCATTGACTAAAGAACCAAACATACAGAAATCTCCTGCCCGAGATGTGAGATTCAGCTGGGACTTAAATACTGTTATGGATACATGGGAAGAACCAAGTGTAAGTGGCCATGCAATTTCAAATGCTAAAGCCACCTACGTTGAAAAGAAAAAAGTCAACTCTGTAAGTCAAACTTTACCTGTTGAGTTGAACAGTTTGGCTCATGAAAAGAAAGAGTTAAAGGTGGAAAAATGTGAACTTTTGTCTCATGAATCTGATAGTTTTCAACATGTTGTGGTCGTGAAAACAGAATCTCTGCACTATAATCAGACAAATTCTGCTAGTTATTGTATTCCTGTTACTAGAACCCTATTGGAGAACCAAACACAACATGGTATTTTTTCAAAATGTGTTGGCGGCACGCAGGCTGTTGACACCAAATTCTCAAGTGACTGCTCTATACCTCCTGGTTTTGACCATTGTCTTAACTTGCATGCTTTCAAAGAAAATGTTGGGCCCACTACACAAACAGCCATGACTAAACATGATTTGTCACTTAAGACTGAAACCCATGTGGAAAATGAACAAAAAGTTGACGATGATCTGGTCAACAAGGAAGAAACTGATAAAATAGCTTCCAAAGTGGTGATGGAAGACCAATCTGCTGCAACTTCTTCTATTCATGATGTTTCTCATTCTGATATTGACAACGGTTTTGATTATTATAATTCTCAGTATGGTAACAAAGCAGAAAGTGGGATTGGATGTGATTCTCAATATGAAGATGGGGAGTTAAGGGAATGGACTGTAAATGCTTGGAAAGGATACGAGTTGACCGGGTATGAAAATCAATATGACATGAGCAACGAAAACAGTTTAGATCTGGATAATGTAGATGCCCACGAAACTAATATTCATTGTGGACCAAGTGTGGTTTTACCCGGTCCAGAACTGAATGAGTTAATCGGTGGTCCTTATAAGAGTGAAAGACAATATAATATGGAGGAGCTTGCAAGCCAATCAGACGAGTGGAAGACGAACATTTCTGGATGGGATGTTTTGCCTGAAAGTCAAAGAATAAATTCAAATAATTTTAACAAAACCAGAAACTTCACAGGAAGGAAATTCTCATACCGAGAAGAACAAAAAGATAAATTTGGTGCCGAGTATGTGGAAATGAAGGCTGAAGGCTCAAGATTCTACAGAAAAGGATCACCAACACGGGATGTGTTTCTTAGCAGAGGTAGATTTCAGATACAAGGACGCAGGTATTGTTTTCCACATTCTTGTTGACCTTGAATTTGGTCACTTTTATTCTTGTTACTAATGATACTTGTTTCTACAGTTCTAAAGAAGGTGACTGTATAACTTATAGACCTGAGAGAGAATCCAGTGCATCAAGATCCTTCAGAAGGGGAAGATACTCGCCACATAATCGTCCTAGTGATCGGGAAGGTGGTATGTGGAATCGTTCAATTCTAGAAGATTCTAGTGCTTTGGATAACTTGAAAAATGATGGTGATAATAATATTCCTTCGTTTGTCACTCGTCGACCACTCAGAGGCAGGTCGCCTTCTGATCGAGAAGTAATCGAATTCCGTGCACGCTTAGGTTTGAGACCAACTGAAGACACGGGTCGTGACAGATTTGTGAAACGGGGCAGGGGACGAGGACGAGGACGAGAACGAGGACAGGGGAGGTTCATGAGTTATGACACACGTGGGCCCGCGCGTGATGAGTGTGATGAACCGATGACAGAATATTTACATTTCCCGAGGCGACGCCGATGCTTTTCACCTATAGAAAGAAGGGGAAATAACTCTTATCAACATCATCGATCCAATTCAAGATCTCCTAGCGGTTTTAGACGTCGTAGTAGATCCCCGGGTTTCAGAATCCGACGACCCAGGTCCCCTGGTTATCGAGATCATCCGAGTGAATATCATTATAAAGAGCGTCCGTTTTTCAACAGATCACCTCCACCAA
The DNA here is from genome assembly GCF_021521415.1 of Bidens hawaiensis. Taxonomy (NCBI): domain Eukaryota; kingdom Viridiplantae; phylum Streptophyta; class Magnoliopsida; order Asterales; family Asteraceae; genus Bidens; species Bidens hawaiensis. The sequence goes on along the minus strand of NW_027491868.1, from coordinate 285,669 downwards.
GGAGGACCGGTAGGCCACAGGGAGAACGATTAAACTTTTATGAAGGTGAGAGAGGCGGGCCCATGTATGTGGATAATGATGGTGTTCGACTAAATAATAACGGGTCTAGAGGTGGCGGGTTTGTTAGGCGGTACAAGGTGGATGGGCCCGCGAAGAGGTTTCACTATGATGACGAAGACGGGTGCAGTCGGGGTATTGGTTTTGATGCTCGTGACAGGCGCGCTTTGGAAGTCCATGCACGATCAAGCCTGAAATCGGGCAGTGATGGAAGCGATAGCCGGTTTCGTGACTTTCCGAGGCGGCAGAGGGAGGATAGTGGTGAGTTTAGAAGGCGGTCTCGAGATGGGAAAGACCGAAAAGAAGAAGGTGAACATATGGTTGATGGTACTGAAAGAAGGACTAGAGAAGTGAAAGACCAATCGACTACGGCTAACCATGACCTGATGGTTGCTAATGAAGTGGTTAAGGAAAGTGGAACATGGTTAAACCAATGTTGGGTTGGGTACTTAGGTTAGGTTAGGCTACAGTTTCAGATTATTAGTACCTTTGTTGGGACTTGAGAGAGACGGATGCTTATGTTGGGCTTGGTGGTTGGTTTATCTTGAAATTAGCTTTCATTTAATTTTTTTTTTAACGTAGTAATCTGCATATTGTGTTTTGAGAATCCTTGGTTATAGAGTTATCCAAGGCTAAAAAATTATTGAAGTTAATGATAGAAAAATGTTACTAAAAATTAAAAAATAATTTTACACAACCACAACAACTAGTTGTGGGTGTGTTCGGTTCACAGAATTGGTAACAATATCAAGGAATTGGAATTTAAATCTCAAACATGGTGTGTTCGTTTGGATAGAGAAGGAATTGGAATTTGAAACTTATTCATGGGAAATCCTTGTTCAATGGAATTCAAGAATTTTCTTCACTTTTAAAAAAGAAAGTTAAAAGAAAAACCTTGGGAATGGTCAATTTGGTCCGGGTCGAAACAGGTTTGGCCGGAACGGTTCGAGATGGGTTTCTGGTAGGAGTTCTGACGGGACAGGTTCTGGGTTGGGTCGGATGCGGGTCGAAACAGGTTTGGCCGGAACGGTTCGAGATGGGTTTCTGGTAGAAGGAGTTCTGACGGGACAGGTTCTGGGTTGGGTCGGATGCGGGTTTTGGGCCGGAATGGTCACTAACCAGGTTATTGATCTCAAACTGAACGGTTTCGCAAAGAGTTTTGAAGAGGGATGGATATTGAGGATGTTATAAAACCAGTGAACTAAATGATCTGATAAAATATATTGAATACTTGGGCACCTTTGAAGGTAAACCTTAAAGGCATATTTGCTTACTGAGTTTCTCAAATACGCTCGGTAGTTGACACTTGACAAGTCGGATGGATCGATTCTAGGAAAAACTGAATATTTTTAATAAAAAACGGTCAGTTTGATTTGCTAACACTTCATCCATATTCCATACTCTTATCAACCTTTATAATTAAAGGAATGTCTAGAGTTTGGTAATATCACTATGACATGGGCTGATTTAGATATGATATCTGAGAATTTATATAAGTTTATATGAAAACCTTTTATGATTGAATTCGATATGTGATATGATTTTCAAATCTGAAATTATATTTACTTATGTGCCATTTTTATTATCTTTGTCAACTCAACTTTAGCTATTTTGATCAACGCTAGCTTCTTGTTTTTTCACCTTGTACATGCCTAGGCTATCAGGCTTACATAAGATGAGCCATGAGAAGTACTCGCTGACTTCACCTTTAATACATGTAGCATTGTATGCATCAATGTGGTTATGCTTGTAATCCGACTTCTATAAATGTGAAACGTCAGTCACTAACCAGGTTAGGTATTACCAGATATATCACCTAAATCAGAATAATAAAAATTCTCAATATGAGACGCTTATGGGCAAGCTCAGTATGAGACGCTTAACAAATTGGTGTTTGTCAAATTGTTGTGGGTGAAAATTATCAAAATTTTGACAAACCCTTGTCTTGATAAATCTTGCTTTAATTCGATTTTCGCATTAGTCTCAAGGAAATATTTTTTCTTTTCGGTAAACTAAACTACCCTATACACTACTATAAATTACCCAATACTTTTACTTTGTATGATTTGGACCATCAACCATAGGAGAGACATTTTACCACCACTTCATGTTACTTTAACACAATAAATATTGTTTAGATTGATTCAAACTTCACTAGGCATATTCATAAATACATGGTGTGCACCATTCAATTCACATTTAGGAGTAATAACTAGTTCATGTTTGTCAAAACAAAATTTTGACCACCAGTCCACCACTCCAAATTATTGCCCATAATTTATTTGATAGTAATAAAAAGGTTACATATATGATGGTAGAAAATATACATCCACATTAATACAAAACCAATTTTTAAATAAAGCACTAGAAGAACCATCAAAACAAATGCATTATACAATTATCATAGTTCTCTATACTCCAAGTTAGTTTTGCAATAAACGTGTTATATATATGCTTCTACTTGTTGAACTCCATTACCCAACATGTGGAGACAAAACACATCTTTTTCATCTCACGAAATCCAGCGAGTTTAGCCAAAGCTCGAAACTCATCTTCGGTGCGCTCTTTTCCTCCAGTAGTGTGAGTCATCAAGGTGAGATCCAAATACGTGATTGCTCTCGTGAGATAGCTTGTGTCAGGTATAAAGGGAATAATTTTTTTCTATAATAATCACTTTCCCATCACTAGGGAGAGTGTTGTAACACTTCTTTAGCAACTTCACACAATCATCATCACTCCAACCATGCAATATCCACTACATATATCACAGTTTATTGTCAGTTAATATATTATATGTGTATGCAATTATGCGTGAGCATGTGTGTAGAATTGCATACCTTCATGAAAATGGCATCACCTTTTGGAACATTTTGAAACATATCCCCACCATGTTCTATACCTACACATGTAATAAAATGAAGGTATTTCAAACAAGACTCGTTTCAACTTAAGTTATTATTGTCTAGATTCATATGAACATATATACCGGGATAGAGCGGCGCCTGTTTTATCACTTGTGGCAAATCGAAATTAATGCCCTTAATGGTCGGGTATTGAGTTACAATCATATTGAGTGTGATTCCTAGGCCACCACCAACATCAACTAGTGATTTGAGGTTGTTAAAACCATGGTAACATTTGAGCATATCCTTGACGAGGATAACAGATGTATCCACCATAGCCTTGTTGAAAATCGCATTTATTTTATCATCCAACGCTGTTTGTTTTTAAATCCACCTGTTCTGTGTAGCCTTTCAATCGGAGTACCACCTTCGAGCACTGAATCTTGAAGTTTAGACCTTGGTCAATAAACGAAAAATTACACATATTACCACTTTGAAGCGACACATGGCGCATGAGAAATAGGTTATTTCGTCCGCATCATAATTACACAGAAAGTTGAATAATTATGCAACCTTTAGACACACACAACTTAATTTTATATAAACACATATACATAATTACGCACGTTATATGCACACAACAGTCGCCTCTGAATAGAAAATAGCTTTTTAAAAAGTATAACAAGACTATACTTAAACCGAAGAGAAAACAAAATGCTCGATTTTATGGTGTAATTTTAAAAAAGTTAGGAATGCCTGTAAAATGACTGAATATGAAAAAGTCAATAATGTTAAGGTATACTAATTTACCATTTTGTCCTTTTTTTATGTGCAAAATTGATGGAAGTTTAAGCTTTTTATGATCTCAACATTGATTTCTTAATCTAAATTTCATGGGTTAAGGATCCATTCTATATAAACCCTAAGAAAATTTAAAACCTACCAAGTGTCGACGAATGATCTTGGTTCATCTCCAGCAATGATCCTAAAGACGCTCCATCTTCGTTTGGGATAAAGTGTTTAACAACGGGTGCAAGTCCATAAACTCTAACTGGTGTAGAATCGTGGACATGTTGGCTGCAAGTGACAATGGAATTGCTCGCAAGTGACCGAAGCATACGGTCAAGCATATTAGGGGCGTTTGGGTAAGATTGACAAACGGCGTGCAATCTCTTGAGCCGAGAGTCGGGCATCTGGGCCCGCCTCGGCTATAGTCTCAAGAACCTTGAGCTTGATTGCATTCAACAACGCCTTTGGCAATGCGATAGTGGAAATAAGTTGCATTGCGTGATTGAAGTGTTCCTCTTCAGCGTGTGACATTTTTGCTTTGGTAATAATGAAGTTGTGTTTGATCTCAAAGAAAGCTTCCTTTAAATAGTTTAAAATTCTTGTTATATGTGGTTGTACTGTACCTAACCAAAGGGTTGCAAAAAATTGAAATTGATATATTTTTTTAACATCTGATGGAATGCAATAAATTGAAATTGATAAATTTTTTTAACTGCCCGTATGAGGCTATTTGCCACTTCTCAAAAGAGTTGATTGTTAAATATAGTATAAGTTGATTATTATTATTATTATTATTATTATTATCATTATTATTATTATTATTATTATCCTACACCGAAGTCTATTATGGGATTTGAACCTTCAACCTTAAGGGAGGCAACACCATAGAGCACACCAATATACCATAGGGACAAATGCTTTTTGATACTATGTTGATCTATCTACACTATTAAAGAAGACATTATGTTGAACCTGCTTGTCCCCTTTGCAGCAGGGTGTCACATAAGCGCGACGTAGACTATTTTCCTAAAACTGTTTTCTTTCTTTCTATCTAATACATTAAATCAGGTAAAGAAATAATTCGTTTACCGTTTAAAAAAAAGGTACACGGACCCGTTTTGTATTATATAACCCATGACCCTATCCACTTTACAAACACAACCATATCACATCGATTTCTAATCAACCTACGCATCCACTTTAAAGTTGTGATGTTCCGATAATTATATGATATGTTATATTTTTTGTTTTGATCTGGATTGGACAATGTATGAACAATATTGTGAAGTTAAGACATGATTAAGCTAAATGTCATGTGTAAGGAGGGCGTCTTTATTTATGTTTATATTTGCATGTGTGTTTTTGACTGTAACAGGTGTGTTTTTGACCATATCACGTGAAGAAAGGTCTATTCTCCGACCAGCGAACATTCTTGTGTTTGGATGGGCGGGGGGAAGCATGCTTGTGTGGACCTTACTGGGGTGTCCCCTCTTGTCGGGCTTAGGGACACCGGGTTTGTTGCTAGGCATGCCGTGCTAAGGCAGAAGCATGAAAATTTGCTAAACACGAGAAGGCGTGTGTGGAGAATCAACACGCCTTCATTCCTTTTGCTTTTGACACATTTGGGTCTCTTGCCCCCGATACTGTTGCGTTTCTAAAAAGAGTTCAGCGGGTCGTGCACAGTAACTCATCGACGCCGAAGAACGATAACTTTGTTTTCAGTAGGATCGGTTTTGCTATTCAAAAGGGGGTGGCGGCGCAGCTTGTTACCCGCTTACCTGTCTCTTTATTGTAATTGGAACTATTTTTAATATGTGCTTGTTTATTCTTCAAAAAACTCATGTAGTTAGAAAAAAGTTTGTTATTAGATGCTTTAAAGTGTAACATAATGATGAACCTTGCTGTGAGACGGAGAATGGTAGATAAAGTGATCTGTTAGTTATTATGTTCTTTGTAGTTGTATACCTAACAAGAAGCTTTCCTATTCACAAAGTTAGATCTACCTAATTTGGGATGACCGGCCGATATCTAATTGTCTTGAGTTCTCAATCAGGGCCGGCTGGGGGTAGTGCCTTGGCCAGGGCATGTAATTTTTATGGGCCAAATTTTTTTTATATACATATTATTTTATAAATTTATATTTAAATATATAAAACTTATAAAATATGATTTAATATTTACCGTCTTATAATTATTTGGTAAAAAACATTTTTTTATCCATAATCTATATAATCATGTTTAAATTATTGGGCTTAAACTAAAATTAAAAACTAACAAAAATGCAAAACAAGAGAAATAATTGCCGACTGAAATTCCGCCTTTGCTCATTCCTTCTTTGCGAATGCTGAACAAAACCTAACAACGACCAAGCCAGCCGATAACCACTGTTGGTTTATCGTTGACCACCAAGCTCCTCCGCTGTTTACCAAGCCAGCCACCGCCCACCAAGGACCAAGCTATGTTTTTTTTCAATGTTAAGAGAGCTTCATGAATCATCGGTTAATCGTTAGTTATCACGGTATTTGATTTTAATGATTTATTTTTCTATGTTTATTGTTATAACATTAAGCGTCATTTAAAAAAATTAACTTATATATTTCGTTGCTCATTAGGGCTATGGACCTTTTTATTTCGGCTCGGCCAATGTATTTAAATCATCGTAGACGGCCCTGTTCTCAATCCACATAGAGTATTTATGGTATTTATTGGATGAAATCGATGTAAATGTTATGTATCTATGAACTGTTGACATGATGGTAGGCCTCAAGCTGCCGCACCTTACAAATTATATATTTTGTCTTCTCTATGTTTTTCCATCCATGCATCGTTTTTTCATGGTTGATGCATTATATTGTTGAAAACTTTCTCATTTCGAGGCTTCCATAAATACTAAGTGTGTCTAGCTAGTATGGAGTAACTTCTAATGAGCTTTATTCAGGTCAAACTTGGCAAGTCTAGTATTTCTTCAACAAATCCCCAAACTAGTTTAGCATGCTTGCAAGATAAAAATAGATGTGCACTAGGGGCGGACCTACCTTTTGGGGTGGGGGCGACCTCTCATCTTATTATTTTATAAGCGTTATTTGTATATGAAATACTAATCACCCCTCTTAATTAGTGTAAAGCCTCATGTCGCCCCTCCATGAGTAAATCATTGGTGTGAGCTTGCGAATACAGCAACTCTATTAATAAAATTTCTTATATACACCACGGTCCACACCAAACCCAATCCTTGATCACGTATGTGCAACATACACCACACAAACCCAGTCCTTCCAAGTAAATCAAGTGTTACTTATCAGGCCGGCTTTGAATGGAGTTGTTTTTGTATAGAGGTTTAAACACACGACCTCGTAGATATTAGGTGTTGGAAATAAAAGTTAAGCCCAAGACACGAATACATAAATGACATATAGCATCACTAGTAAGCCAACACTAACACACGAAAAATCATGTTCATTTGGATGGAAGTTAAAATCTCTTAGCCCATTTAGAAACATTTAATTTTTGTATGTGTATTTGATCTGGTCCATATAGAATATGGCCCATAAATCCAAGTCCATATAGTATAGAGAATAAGTGTGGGGTCTTATATGGATATAAAAAAATTTAAATCATGGCGTTCGATAATTAGATTTTAAACCGATTTAATTGAAAACTGAGTCCGATCGAAACCATTTAATATTAGATTTTTGTTTTTTAGTTTTAGAAAACGCAACTCAGTTTTAAAACTGAAAAACCGGAATTGCACGCTTTGAAAAACTCAATTGAGTTATATGTTTTTTTTTCTAATTTTTTTACAATCCATTAAACATCTAGCTTAGTATAAAATCCAGAAATCAACTAAGGAATCAAAGGAACTTGAAATCCGAAACAATGAAAACTTATCTTGTTAAAATTTGGATCCTTCAGCTCAGACTAGAATTCAGCTTTTAAACCAAAACCAACCGAATTAAATTTCAACTTATAGTTGGCTTAACCAACTTTGATCTTAGTCGGGTTTGACATCATGTGAAGAATATAGAGACCGAGGAAACCAAAACCCACTCCTATTAACAAAAAGTAAAGAAAAAAAATAAATAATAATAATAATAATAGTAATAATAATAATAATATGGATCCATAAACCCGGTCTAAGGGCAGCACTCGGTTTTTTTTATTGAAAAACAAAACATTTTCGACTCACTCTCTCTCTCTGTGTTGACAGGTACGTATTTGGTCAATTGTAGAAAATTAGGGCTTTTCTATTTATCGATTCATCCTATAATCAAATTCGTACTTGTTCAATTCTACTGGAATACATATACTATCAATATATCGATTCATGATCAGTGTTTCAATTCGGTTAATTTAACATATTGATTCAATTTCTAGTTCTGATTAAGTTTGTTTTGACCAGACTGTTCGTGATCCATTTTGCGGATTATTAATTTGTTTCTAGTTTTCGATCGGACTGTAAAGTGTGACCAATTAAGATGAAGAAGATGGATCTAGTGTCTGGTTATAAGGTAATAATCATTGAGTTTTAATGTGGTAAAGGATGATTGATTATTTGCTTAATGTTAATGACTTGACTTAATGTGTAGGGAGTTGTTGGACTTATGTTTGGGAATGAAGATTCTAATTCTAATGAAGATAGGTAGGTCGGTCGGTCCACGTTTATTATTATTATTGATTCTGTGTTTGTGACTGATGTGCATCATTTTATGCATGATGATAGTTACGTTGAGCGGTTGCTAGATTGTATAAAGAATGGTAAGCTGGTGGAGGATAGAAGGAATGCTATGGCTGAACTGCAGGCTGTCGTTGCAGACAGTCATTCTGCACAGCTTGCTTTTGGGACAATGGGTGCGTATAAATCGGTTAGATAGTGTTTATTTTATGTTCTTATGTGTAATGTAATAGGTTTCTTCTATTGCAGGATTTCCTGTACTGTTTGGAGTTCTGCAGGAACGTGAGGATGTAGAAATGGTTTGAAGGCTTCTTTTAACTACATTTTTCTTCATAGTATATAGATATGTAGTTATGTGATAGTTTTTATGCTTTTATTATTTCTTAAGGCTAACAAACTTACCCACTAAAATCCCACTCCCTTAAAAATATTTTCTCAAGACTAGATTATTTTTATGCTTTTTTTCTTTTTAAATTTAAGTCCCAACAGGTATGAACACGAATGAAGGTTGTTCATGTTCAGTTGTTTAACCTTAATCGAACAAACGAACATTTAAACAAACAAATTTTCTTGTTCATGTTCGTTAGTTAGAAAATGAACATATTCTTGTTTGTTCGTTTATATTCTAAACAAACATCAATGGATGTAAGTGAACAAAGATTAACCAAAATAAAAACGTAACAGAACGAAGAAAATGAGTGTATTTGTTCTTTCAATTCGTTTGCTGATTACCCAAGGCTTGGTTCGAGATTTTAATTTGGGTGATGGATTAATGCATGATGGTCAATTGGAATTCCTAATAAATAATAAGTAAGTTTAAATAAATATGTAAACATTAAGCAAACGAACAAAATGAACACACATATACAAACGTAAATGAGCGTTCACGAATGTAAATGAACGAATATGGAATTTGTTCATGTTCGTTCGTTTAACTGGATAAACAAACGTTTTTGTTCGCGATCACTCTTTTTAACTAAATTAACAATTTTTTTATTTTGATTGTTTGTTTATTTAATAACGAACTCCCCGCCGAATGGCTAACTAATGCTTTACAGGCCTGCCAATCGGATTTACAGTCCAAGCATTCTTAGGTCTTAATAAACTAGTTTAAATCTGTTTTGACTTTCTTCTTTAATCATTTTATACATATAATATATAACATTTAATAATGTTTTATATTCATGGATTGTTGAAGGTGCGTGGGGCTGTTGAAACTCTTTTGAGTGCATTAACACCTACACAATCAAAGTCACACAAAAATGAGGTACAGCCTGCTTTGATGAATGCAGATCTTTTATCAAGAGACGAACAAAATATCTCTCTTCTTCTAAACCTGTTGGTAAGCCTTCTTTTATATCTTGATCCAATTATGCCATAATAAAAACATATATACATTTGCTAATTTTCTACAATTGGCAACTTATAATTTTTGTAGTCGGAAGATGACTTCTATGTACGATATTATACACTTCAACTTTTGACTGCACTATTAACAAACTCCCATGTTAGGTATTCTCTCACTATACTTTAGTTTTTTCATTTTGTTAGAAATATGTACTGAGGTTTTGTTCAGGTTACAGGAAGCGATTCTTACAATCCCTCGTGGTATAACCCGGCTAGTGGATATGCTTATGGATCGAGAGGTATAAACTTATTAACAAGGGATGTGTGTGCATGGGGGCCCATACCGAACCAAAATCTAAAATTTTGGTTTTTGGGTTTTTGAAAACAGTTCAGTTTTGGGTTTCCAGAATGGGTCCGGTTTGATTTTGGTTTTTTCATTTTTGCTTTCCAGGCTTGAAACTTGTGTGCTGAATGACCCAAAATAAAGAATTTGTTCTTATATCGTTTGTTAATTACATATTTTGGCCTACAACATTTATTGTTTTTTTAATAAATTGCGTAACATTCACAAGGGAAAAAATTTCATCATCATCATCATCGTACTCAGTATATCCCACCAATAGCAAAGCTATGGTAGGGTCTGAGGAGGGTGAGATGTAGACAGCCTTACCTCTACCCCATAGGGATAGAGAGGCTGCTTCCGGTGAGAACCCTGGCTCGATAGTAGTTTTGCATTAAGCCTTGGACAAAAGACACATAACACTCAACTATCGGGACACTGACCGATTAGTGCATGTACCCTTGTCTTTCGGCTATCAACGCCACCACATGATGCCTGATTAACCTTCCGCCACATTTAACGTTATTTTCACAAGATTAGTAAAATAACGTCAAAATTAGTGCAACTTCACTTTTGCCCACCCGAGTGTTCACACATATATACATTATATGCGCGCACCGCAAGCAGGGCATTTTTAACGTTATTTTCACAAGGGAAAAAAATTTGTAATCCATAAATTCAATAACAAATGTTGTTTTTTTTTGGGTTGGTTCTGTCATAAAAGCTGGTTCAAATTTTACGGTTTGGTATTTTTTTCCCCTGTTTTTTGTATACACAAGACTGAAATTGAACCAAAATTTTGGTTTATGAAAAAAAAAAACTAAACGGTCGGTTTTGGGTATGGTTCGGTTATTTTGGTTTCATGCACACCCCTACCATAAACTATAGAGGGCATAAAGAATTTGTGCGATATTATCTCTAAAAAATAACACTGGTTTCTTTGTAGGTCATAAGAAATGAGGCATTGTTACTTCTAACTTACTTGACCCGTGAAGCTGAGGAAATTCAAAAAATATTGGTATTTGAAGGCGCTTTTGAGAAGATTTTCAGTATTATTAAGGAAGAGGGAGGTTCGGATGGTGGCGTTGTTGTGCAGGTGATAATGTTCACATTTTTTTTTATGTCTATATCTTTATTTGGTACTAAGTTTTTTTACAAATCCTGATCCACTAATATGTTCATCACCTCACAGGATTGCCTTGAATTGTTGAACAATCTCATTCGCAGCAACGCATCCAATCAGGTTTTGTTTTATTTTTCTTAGAAAAAGGTTTATTGGGTTGAGGCCTTGTATATATTAATACTATTATGTTGGCGTTTAAACGTGCTATAGGTGTTACTGAGGGAGACTATAGGGTTTGACTCAATAATATCTATTTTGAAACTTAGAGGAAGCACATACAGCTTTTCTCAACAAAAGGTTAGTCTTAAGATATTTAACAATTATTTTAACAAATCTTTTATATAGATGGTTGTTTGACTGCTTATTGTTGTTTCAGTAGACAATAAATCTACTGTGTGTTTTAGAAACAATCAGGTTACTGATAAATGGAGGCTCCGAAGTTGATCCCGCAAAACAAATTGAAAAATCGACCAACAAAACAGTTCTCGCTCAGGTATTTTTCATAAATCACACGGTCAGTTAATGAAATAAAATATATATTCATCATTTTTCTTATTTCGTTTGTAATATTGCAGAGAAATGTTTTGGATCATCTGCTAATGCTAGGAGTTGAAAGTCAACGGGCATCGGTTGCCGTTCGTTGTGCAGTAAGATAATGAACTTAAAATATCGTTTTGCTTTATTTTAGTTGAAGACGTGAATAATATTGATGTGTATTACTTTTATTATATTTCAGGCTTTTAGATGCATTGGTGATTTAATATTTGGGCATCGTCAGAATCTTGACACACTTGCAAGCAAATTTCTTGGTGATGAGCTACAACTGGAGCCTGCTCTGAATTCGATTCTGAGAATCATCTTACGGACTTCTAGCATGCAAGAGTTTATTGCGGCTGATTATGTTTTTAAGAGCTTTTGTGAGGTTCTTAATTCAAACATTATCTGTCAATAGTTTTTTTTTTTTTTTTACTTTTTGGTATAAATATTGATTTTGTAGGATGCTAAAATGAGTTCATTTGCTTGAACAGGGAAATGCAGATGGTCAAAAAATGCTAGCATCTACTTTAATTCCTCAACCCTTGTCATTGACTCATGCTCCATTTGAGGAGGATGTGAATATGTCATTTGGAAGGTATTTTTAGTTTTTTTTATTAAATTTATACAAGTCTCTTGCTTATAAGTGGCAAGACGAGGGGGTCAAGCATGCTGTGTAAAGGATCAAAACAGTTAAGGGTCGGGTTGGGGTGACTGCTGAGCCGCAAACACTTTTTACATACATGTATTTTATTGTTGTAACTTGTAAATGATTAATTTGATAATCATGACTGAAGAAACAATGCTATTGCAGTCATCTAAAAATTTGAATTAAATAATTTAGGAGGTTGTATGACTATGCATTAGAGATAGATTTTGCGACTTTCACCTATTTTACGTGTTGAAAAGACATTTGACCCGTTTGAGATAGGACAGAGCCAGAATCAGGGTGTGCATGGGGCGGTTTTAGTCTCAAAACTGAAAGAAAAATGCAAATTCGGTTTTGTTTCGATTCGGTATTCAATTTTCACGATGGGTTGGGTTAGGCTTTTTTGGTTTTGCCATCTGGGCTTGAAATCTTGGTTCGTAAAAGATAGCCCAAAATAATGAATTTGTACCTAAATTCTTTTGTTAGTTATTGTTTAATTGATTAGTATACATTTAAGTCTAAAATTTTCCAGCTACATAACGTTTATCAATGCTTTATAAATTACATAACATTAAAAAGTTAAAATTATAATCGTTAAATTCAATAACAAAAGTCGCGTTTTTTAGGTATGGTTATAAAGGGTTTTTTCCGTTTTTGGTACATGCGAAACCGAACCGGACATTCAGTTTTTGAAAAAAGTACAATACCAAACCATCACTTTTGGGTTTGGTTATTTCGGTTATTTCGGTTTCATGCACGCCCAGAATTGCATTCATAAGAAATTGGATTATAAATTTAAATATTCTCTTTTGTTACTCTTTTTTGCAGCATGCTTTTACATGGTCTTGCCTTGAGTGAACATGATGGTGACCTCGAGGTGCTGTAAAAACCTACAAACTCTAAATAAATCTGCTTTTACATTTTCTTTATTTTAAGTTTCTGACGACATTCAAAATAATATTACAACCTCATCCGATGATGTGTTATATGCAGACTACTTGCAGAGCTGCTAGTGTTCTTTCTTATGTCCTAAAAGATAATATTCAGTGCAAGGAAAAGGTAATCACATATTTGCATACCAAACATTAAACATTCAACTCACTAAATAAGCCTTTTCACTGTTCAAATTCATGCAGGTTTTACAAATTGAAATCGAGTCACCAACACCTTCATTGGGAGCCCCTGAACCACTTTTGCACCGTATGGTAAAATACCTGGCTCTTGCATTTTCCAAGAAGGGTAAAGATGGAAATTCAACAAATTCATACATTCAACCGATAATATTAAAACTTCTCGTCACGTGGCTCTATAATTACCCGAATGCAGTGCATTCGTTTCTATCTTCACGCCCACATCTAACGTATATAATCGAGTTGATATCAAACAGTGATACAACTGTTTGTGTAAGAGGATTAGCAGCTGTTCTTTTAGGGGAATGCGTTATTTTTAACAAGTCAATCGAGTCGGGAAAAGACGCCTTTAGCATAGTTGACTCGATAAGTCAAAAAGTTGGACTCACGTCTTACTTTCAAAGACTAGATGAGATGCAGAATAGCTCTTTGTTTTCATCTGAAAAACCTGTTGAGTCCCACAACCCGTTGACTAAAGCCAACAATAACAGTATGTCGGATGTTGAAGATATTGAGGATGACGTGGAAGGTGACCGGAAAAACGAGGACCACCCTATGCTTGCTGAAATGTTTGACTCTCAGTTTGTCAACTTCATCAAGAATTTGGAATCTAGTATTAGAGATGGGGTTGTAAATATTTACAGTCACCCCAAGAGTGATGTCTCTGTCATTCCTGCTGAGTTGGAACAGAGAAAGTATGAAGCTGACGTGGATTATATCAAGCGGCTTAAATTGTTTTTGGAGAAACAGTGTTCCGAGATACAGGTAAATTTTTGTTGACTTTTAACCCGTTTGAACTGTTTGAGATTTGACTCGTTTTGACATGTTCCCCTTTTTGCTTATTTTTTTTTATTCGACACCTTTGAGATAAAACAGAAAGCAAATGTTATTATTTGGCCTATTTGATTTGACCCGTTTGAGATTTGAAGTGTTTCCCTTTTCGCTTAATATATTGATGTGACTCGTTTGAGATGAAACAGAAAGCAAAGTTTTTGATTTGATCTCTTTTGACATTTGAACCTTTTCTCTGTTTCAACAGGACCTCCTAAACAGAAATACAATATTAGCGGAGGACCTAGCTAAAACGAGCGGAGGTGATTCATCTCAAACCGAACCTAGACTCAGTAGTGGCTCGGAGCGTGTCCAAATAGAAAAACTAAAACGAGAACTTCTAGAAGCATCTCAACGGGTCGATAATCTCAAAAACGAGAATTCCAAGCTGGAAAACGAGGTTTCTTCTTACAAAACATTATCAGCCAAAATCGAAAATGATCTAAAAAGCTTGTCAGACGCTTACAGTAGTCTAGAACAAGCAAACTATCATTTAGAAAACGAAGTCAAAGCATTGAAAAGCAGTGGGTCAACATCGGGTTTGGATATCGAGGCTATAAAAGCAGAAGCAAAGGAAGAAGCTCAGAAAGAGAGTGAAGCCGAGCTCGGTGATTTGCTTGTTTGTTTGGGTCAAGAACAGAGTAAAGTGGAGAAGTTGAGTGCTAGATTAATGGAGTTAGGTGAAGATGTGGATGCATTGCTTGAAGGTATTGGTGATGATATGGGTGCAGCCGAAGATGATGACGATGAAGATGACGAAGATGATAAATGAAGTTGATGTATTTTGAGTGTGTACGGATGTTTGAATATTTAAGTTGAAATCTAAAATATTTGTTAGAATTTCTATAGTTATATTTATGGTTTTAGATTAGTAGACACTGCACTATTGAAATTGATGTATAATGGTGTTATTTGGTGGTAAAAAATTGTGATGTTTGTGTCTCTATGTAGTTGGTTATGTTAAAAAGCCTCAAAATCCTAAGTTTAAGGATTAATTTTTATAATGGTGTGTTAGGATTTTGTCTTCGCGTCCAGATTTTCGTCTTTTATTGGACTACACGTGACGCCTCCTGATTGATTTCCGGTATCTTAGAAATTTGCTCTCCTATAGCATAGGCATGTAAGATTTATTGTTGTTATATTTACTAGGTTAAGTTATCGTACTATAATCCTTATCGTACAAAAACGACACGAATCACGCTTTGGTCAAGAACAAAACGCTCAAAGCCAAAAACACAAATAAAAAAAAAAACGTTCAATTGAATTCTAAACCATAATACGCTCAAGGATAAGGAAAAACCAATTATGCTCAGGTCAAAAATTGATTCAACTGAAGATGTGTTTGTTTGGATGAATTGATGATTAATTTGTCAATTTTGAAGTTTAATTGATCAATTGCTAAAACAATTGCTTAAAACAAACCTATGAACAAAGGGTACATAGCTGCGTTTTTCCTTGCCGAACACTCGCTGTCGATGCCGGTGATGGTGACGAGGGAGTGTTGATGCCAGCGATTGGTGGAGATGGATTGGCGGAGGAGATCGATGGTGATGGAGGAGCGTTTGATTTAGGGGTTTCGTGTTCTTTTAAAATCAGTGGAGTTGGATGTCGCGTACGTTATTGTATGATAATAATTATTGTATTCTATCTTTTATCATATTTACTATAGTTGTAATATATGATCTAATTATGTTTATATAATCTTTTATTTTATTTTAAATATTTTATGGAAACGTATCTTTATACAATTAAAAAAGAGTTAAATTCAATCTGTTCAAGCATAAAAGTATCGCTTGTTTATTTGAATTCAATCCGTTCGCTTTCAAACCAAACCAGATACGAGCAAATCTACGTGAAAATCCCTAGTTAGAGTTTCTTTATATGTATTTCGGGCATTTGGGCCGTGTGTTACACACTGTGGCCCGTGAATTATAAGGCCCAATGGCTCATTATTTATTGGCTTTGTGTGTTTAGGGTTCACACCAGTTACATTTACAACAACAGATCGCCGTCTTCGATCCATCCATTCACAGGTTCGTGTTGTTTTCCTACTTTAGAAAATAGTATGTGTTGCTCAACATTACATGATTCTTGATGATCGGAGTTTTTTTTCTTGTTATTATGCTAGCCAATGATCCTCAAATTAAAGGTTATTATAATTTGCTTGTTTCAGTAGTTTGATGGTTTGAATACTATTACGAAAGATCTGACCATCTAGTAGTCGGTGTATTATTTGATGTCAAATTTGAAGTTTTTAATATATGAATCATACCACACATCATCCAATACTAGAAGACTAAGACCTGACAATTTCTCACGCAGACAGTCTCTAAGTTGTTTTTTGATGAAAGAACAAGTTTGAGAACTTTTGGCGTGGGAAATTATCTGGTCATATACTTTTAGTGTTGGATCTTGTTTGGTATTATTTTAAAAAAATTAAAAGCTTTGAATTTATATCAAAAGATCAACGCTGATACTAAAATCATTCAAGACTACTTCTACAAGTGACAAGAATCTTGTTGATGAGGTAACATTAATAAAAATGAATATTATATGAGCTAGGCTCTTGTAAATGTTGTAAGAAACACCTGCTTACTCTCTGCATATGGCATTTAATTAGATGGGAAAAATGAGACCGTCTGGAAACTGAGCCCGGTGATTTGCTTATTTGTTTGCGGTCAAGAACAGAGTGAAGTTGAGAAGTTAAGTGCAGTTGGGTGAAGATGATGTATTTTGAGTGTTTACATATGTTTGAATACTACAGTTATGTTTGTAGTTTTGGATTAGTATGATGTATTTTGAGCGTTTACATATGTTTGAATACTACAGTTATGTTTGTAGTTTTAGATTAGTAGATTGTGCACTATGAAATTGATGTATAAAGGTGTTATTTGTAGCAAAAAAAATTGTGATGTTTGTGTCTATAATCTATATATTGTTTGGTTATGTTTTAAAGCCTCGATCATAAGAATAAGATCGTAAGAATAAGAAGTGTTGGAAAAAAGGTTTATAACCAAGAATTCTAACAAATATAAATGTCGAAGAATAGAATATCACAGTATCAAAAGTTGTTTTGATTAACTTTGAACAGTTTTGTTTACATACAAGTGTGGCATAAGAACCCTCAAGGTTTGAAAGGTGCAGCGTCTATGGCAGTTGCTTTATCCATCTGTTGAAAATGGTCATCAGTTTTTTTATCATTTGAAATTGATCTGTTTATAGGAACATATAATGTTCAGCAACAACTGCATGATCAGTAGTAACTATGGTAACAGCAGCAAGACGATCAACACCTAGGCTATCAGCAACAATCAGCCTCTAAACAATAACATCATGATAAAGTTCCTCTTGACAATGACCGGAATTTGATGCCAATTGACACTCTTTCACAAGACATTGGGTTGTTTCAACTAAACGTTGTCAAGGTTCGATAGCTATAAAAATAACACAATAAAATATTAATTGATTGTGTCTAAATATGTGAATAAATGTCAAATATATGGTCAACTCAGTTTACTTACTATAATTATGTAAATCCAAGACATTAATGATGGATGCCTAGCACTTAGGCAAAAAAGGATCTCCAGTAACATTACAGGCACAATTATTCTTCCCCAAAACATGTATTGTGACAACTTCAAGAATGCATTCAAGACTTAAGCTATAAGATATGCGTCACACTTATACCGACTTAAGCTATAAGATATGCGTCACACTTATACTCTGGGAGAAATCAACACGAATATGTAACCGCTAGTCGATTTAACAAGACTAAGAAATGGTATTAACGAACACATAAAGATGGCAATGGCAAGGTTAGCGAGAGTAATACACACTCAATAATCATGTTTATTACATGTAAGCCACAAAAGTCTATACATTAACATAATCTATAGTCTATTTGACTACTTGTGTTGGTAAACTTGAAAAGAACAAAAAGCAAAAAAGAATATTGCTATTATACTAATTCACTTATCTCACCTTCACCACATAATCCAACATCTACAACCAAATGTGTCTTCTTTGACTCCAAAACCCTGCAACAATTTCTCCTAGGTGACTGCAAAAAATAAAAATAAAAATAATCATTAAATAATATTTGTGACTATAACACGCTTTTAAGTGAATCAAAGAACATATAATTAAAACATATTGTACTTACCCTATCCCATAATTGTGGATCCGGTCTTTTATACACATAAACTTTATCAAGACTTGAAGGATCAACCATTTTCCACTTGCAAGTGGGATGATCCACCCGATGACGTGCGTATTCGCTAACCGTCACACTCGTTGTTGAGTTTAACCTTACCCCGGTCATGTAAAACACAAAAGGTTTTTGACACGGGTTTCGGGCAACAGGCCGTGTGTTGAATGCATACGCCTTGTAATCCGCTCTTCGGTACCAATTCAAGAAAGTTCTTGATGGCATTTCCACTTCACGGGGTGATAATATTCCTCTAAAAACTTGGATTGCAAACCCCCATGAAACTGAAACGGTCCAACCCTTTGAGGAGTCGTAACATATTGATTGTTGTATGAGCCCGGCCGAGTCAAGTTTCATGGGTATCATTAGTCTTTGCAGGGCTCCAACCCGTGTCACGTCTGGAAATATGGGCTCGACCACATCCAAGTGGTGCAATGAGACGAGTGGTGCTATGGGGTGTGCTGCAAGTAGCCCGAATAAGTTACCGTACACATCATACTGAAACCCAACAACAATAGTAGAAGTTAATACTTTAGGATTATGTGTGTTACCATGTGCAACGACTGTTGATTTAAAATGTAAATAACATGTATAATTCTAAAAAATAAATGAAAAAAGAATCAAGGCTTTTCCCACCACAAAACATTTTAAAAAGAGAGAACTAGTCAAATATTATTGATGTACAAAACTACAAATAATAATATTGTCTACCCCTACCTACCATGGACCTTAGCTAAGCTTATGGTCCTACAAAACATTTTAAACCGTCGGAATCGTCTAAACCAAAGGAAGTCTGTCGGTTTGAGCGATCAACATTTCGGATTTGATTATTTGACGATTAAACAGTCCAGCAAAATAGTTTAAAACTTAGAAACAGCCGTCTAATCCTCTTATATGTTGTTTTGCATATTTGGAATTTATTGTAAATATATGTATATGTACTACATTTATTAGTTACTAACATTTTCATTTTCTAAATATTTTAATAGAAACTCATGGTTATGACAAAACATGTTTAGACTGTCACAACTCGCTAGTCTGACTATAAACCCTAAACTCTAGACCCTAAACCAACTTAGAATTCACATCAAAACCAACCGAGCCACAGCAATGTGATGTGTTCACCAAGTAAACCCCTTCTTAATCACTAAATACAAGCATACAAGCATGACTTATTGACTTACAAGCTGCAATCTAACAAATAATCAAAAATTAAACATGTTAACAACATTCTAGATATACTGTTTCTAGAACACATGTACAAGTGTGCAACTAAACTAGCACAGTGTACAACCTATTCATAGTTTAACACTTTTACCTTTTTTTAACGACGCTCACAAGGTTTTAACCGCAGTTTTACTAGCCTGGTGAAATCTAACTTCTTTAGTAAGCGGCACACCGATCTCCGCCATACACGCCTGCATCCGATCATCCGACTCACAAAGTCCCGGGTACCTCTGAATACACCTGAAGAGGTAGGTCACAGCAGAGCCCAGTTGGACCCGCAAGACTCACCTTGAAGAGGGACGTCTGCGCAAAGACCAACTGGTTCCGCAGGACCCACCATGCTTAGAGAGATGAAGACCTTACGCGCAGTACGCCAGCTGTTCCCGCAGGAAAAGCCTTCCAATGGTGAAGTACCCCGCCTGTTCCCGCAGCTGCGGATACAAGCCATCAGGGAAGGCTACCCGCACTAATAGTAAGGCTACACGCACAAGGCACTAACTCTCAATAATTCAGTAATCACCTGAAGAAGGAATGAGCAAGGCGGGAATACTCCCGCCCAAATGAGCCAGTCCGTACGCTTCTGGAGGATCTTTTGTACTATACCTGCCAAGGTATGGACAAAATAGACAAGATCTGACCAAAGCAGCCCATGAACCAATCACAGGGTGACAGCTCACTGACAACAGTATGACGAGGAGCACGCTCTAGTACAAAATGTCACTATCAGCCGCTGCCTACTCACCAACCCTTGTCGTGGCACGTACATAGTCTGCAGTTGGTGGAAAGGAATAGTACACAGCCGGCCATGTCACTATCAGCCGCTGCCTACCCACCAACCACCAGCATGGCACGTGCGTAGCCCAAAGTTGGTAGAAAAGGAATATTATACAGCTGGCTGTATCTGCTTGGAAACCTACCTTCGGCTATAAATACTCCAACACCTTGGAACGGTATCATATACTATCTTATACCATCACATATCTTATCTGCTCTAGCTATTTCTCTTAATATACATTTATATTCAGAGCAATCTAGTCTGATTTTCACGCCGGAGGGTGGTCACAAGGAGGTACCCCCCCCCAGTGACGAGCTCACGGTGTCTGTTTTGCAGGTCATCAGAAGAATAACCATCTTTGCCGGACCTAACCCTCGTGGGAAACATCTACTTGACCCTAAAATTATCCGTAATCTGCCGGGGTCACTTAGTGTTTCTTCATTGGCGTCATCCGTGCATAAAAGCTAGAACTAATTTTCTCAGTTTTTTCAAAACCTCTGGAAAGATGGTTAAGGTTACTCCGACGCCAAGGCCATCAGAGTGACCAAGAAACTCCGGTAACCACAACCCCAGCTACTGGGGGGAACACCGGCGAGTACACAATTTTTACGAACACTACCCCAGTTACCCAAGCCGGGGCAAGTGCAGTAAATAATCCTCCCCTGGGATTCACCGATACCCAGTTGGAGAGACAACAGACGAGGCTCCCCCGCCAAACACTTGATCAAGTTAAAGCGTGGGCGGAAGCACGTCAGAAGGAATTCCAAGCTGAGTTGGATGAACGCTTACGTTCACTCCAACAGGCTGACGAATTCAGAAGCACTCGACAACAGCTCAACATGAGTAATGAGTGCGAGTATGATAAAGATTGGGAAGAATCTGACAGTGACGCAAACCCGCGCCATAGGGCGAAAGGGAAGCGTAAACAAGCAGATTTCCACAGAAGAAATTTTGGAGAAACCTTTAAACCAAAAAACGCGGGTGGAAACACACGTGACTTCTCTAAAACCTTCAGACCAACTGTTGCAAATGCGGGAACGTCCGAATTTGCAAGGGACATTGCGGAAGCAATTGCCCCGAAAAGTGCCAAACAAATGTCCAACATAGGCACATATGATGATATATCTGACCCAGACGATCATTTGAACAGATTCATAGCGGGGGCAACCGTCAGCAATTGGACGGAACCCACGTGGTGTTACATGTTCCAAATGACGCTTGTTGGGGCAGCCAGAGCGTGGTTCGACCGTCTACCGGTCCATCACATCTACGATTGGGCAGACTTCCAGCAGAAGTTCAGCCAACACTTCAGTCAACAAAGAAAGTATACTGAAGAGCAATGGACGATCCTCAACTGCATCCGAGAGGATGATGAGTCTTTACTAAACTTCATCACGCGCTTCAATTCAAAGAAGCTAAGTCTCGGCACTATTAGCGAAGATCTTGTTCGCGCTGCTTTCATTCAGGGCGCGGAAGACCCAGAGCTCATCCGCACCTTAACGGGTAAAGATGGCATGCCATCCACGTGGGATGCCATCATGACAGCAGCTAAACGCTTCGCGAAAACGGAAAAGCAACTGGGTAGAGATCTTCCCCAGAGCACAAACCTCTACACTCAAAAAACAAGAGAAAACAACGTCCTTACCGCCTGACAAAACAAAAAGAGGAAGCTTGGTATTTGGCAGTCAAGGGTAAACTTTGACACCTCATCCGGCTCGCACCCTCGGTTAGGCGGAAGGGATAACATGCAGTCATCGAACCGGAACTCCAGATGGACGCCACTCACCAAAAGCGTCACCGAAATATTTGCCACCGAGAGGCTCCCATGGCCAAAGGCTCCAATAATCCGACAGCGTCACAACGCTGATCAGAGCAAATCCTGTGACTTCCACAGGACAAAAGGCCATACCACGGAGGAATGCGTATCCTTGAAGGACGTCGTCGAAGCATTCGTCAGAAATGGGACTCACTCACCTCGTGGCGTAATGGACGCTAAGCAGGCTAATGCGTGTAGAACCCCAGTTGGGGAAAACACGGATAAAACTGCAGCTTCAATGTTGGAGAATACATAATGCGTAAACAACGAGATTCCGAACCAGGTGCATATCGGCTCGAAAGGCTCGATGACACCCCCATCCCAAGAACATGGAAGGGAGCTCAATTACACAGGCTGCATGTAGATCAATTCCAAACTTGTAAAGAAAAGGCCTAGAGCCACTTCTAATGGAAATGATTCTCCTTATCACATTGACGCTGATGGTCTTACATTTATACTTATGATCTGACCACACTGATATGCCGGTATTCACCGCATAAATAAGTGGGGAAGTCGTTGCGTATGGAAGGCGACAAAACCCGCATAAACACAAAACGGCAAAAATTTCTAAGGAAAAGATGAGGAAAACCTTCACGCACGTCAGTTATAGGTGAAGATTGGTCATCCCACTAAATGAAAGTGACGGTCCTACCCGCACAATCATGATAGAGGAAACTGAACATTAACCTATTGACAACCACGCGTCGAAAGGTTAACTTATTCAAAACACTGATATGCCGGTATTCACCGCATAAATAAGTGGGGAAGTAAGTCGTTGCATGTGGAAGGCGGCAAAACCCGCATAAACACAAGAAACGGCAAAAATTTCTAAGGAAAAGATGAGGAAAACCTTCACGCAGGTCAGTTATAGGTAAAGTTTGGTCATCCCACTAAATGAAAGTGACGGTCCTACCCGCACAATCATGATAGAGGAAACTGAACATCAACTTATTGACAACGCGCGTCGAAAGGTTAACTTATTTAAAACACTTAGAAAATTTCTAAGGAAAAGATGAGGAAAACCTTCACGCAGGTCAGATATATGTAAAGTTTAGCCATCCTACTAAGTGAAAGTGACGGTCTTACCCGCACAATCACGAAAGAGAGCAAAACTTTAACCTATCATCTGCCACGTTGAAAGGTTAACTTATCCAAACTAAAGAAATTGCTAAGTTAAACGAAAATATGCGTGAAACAAAGATTCAAAAATAAGAGGGAATATACCCCCTTACCTTGGTAACCAAGAAACCGTAAGACAAGTGTGGGTACAGTGTCAAGGCAAAACCCTTCACATACTTAGCACCTGCAGGGAATTGAAGCCAAGAATACCTTGGTAACCAAGAAACCGTAAGACAAGTGCGGGTACAGTGTCAAGGCGAAACCCTTCACATACTTAGCACCTGCAGGGAATTGAAGCCAAGAATACCTTGGAAGTCAAGTAACTATAAGACGAGTGCGGGTACAGTGTCAAGGCGAAACCTTTCACATACTTAGCACTTGCAGGGAATTAAAACCAAGAAGGATCTTCTGGGCCATGCTTGTGGAAAGGGAAATAACATCCCCGCATAGTGGGAACGTTGAGAACTAGATTGTTTGAAGCTCCAAGATGGAATTGGTTGTTTAACATAATTGATCACTATGTCTAAAACTACCAAAACCTCGTGGAGAATCTACACAAGTGAAACTCAACGCTCCTGACTTGCGAGGAAGTTACACACCTACCCGCATCATACCCAAAGATCAAGCAGAAAAGTCGGGAATTTCTGCACGTGACATTAGGGAAACCGCGGGAAGAATCCCCACGGAAAACCTTAAAACTAAAAACCCTTTTCAAAACCCCTTGCTTAAGTCCAAAAGTTCACCTCACTTATTAACAATTCATGAGAAGAACATTGGACTGGGTGGACTTGAAGAGGTAGGTCCCAGCAGAGCCCAGTTGGACCCGCAAGACTCACCTTGAAGAGGGACGTCTGCGCAAAGACCAACTGGTTCCGCAGGACCCACCATGCTCAGAGAGATGAAGACCTTACGCGCAGTACGCCAGCTGTTCCCGCAGGAAAAGCCTCCCAATGGTGAAGTACCCCGCCTGTTCCCGCAGCTGCGGATACAAGCCATCAGGGAAGGCTACCCGCACTAATAGTAAGGCTACACGCACAAGGCACTAACTCTCAATAATTCAGTAGTCACCTGAAGAAGGAATGAGCAAGGCGGGAATACTCCCGCCCAAATGAGCCAGTCCGTACGTTTCTGGAGGATCTTTTGTACTATACCTGCCAAGGTATGGACAAAATAGACAAGATCTGACCAAAGCAGCCCATGAACCAATCACAGGGTGACAGCTCACTGACAACAGTACGACGAGGAGCACGCTCTAATACAAAATGTCACTATCAGCCGCTGCCTACTCACCAACCCTTGTCGTGGCACGTAGATAGCCTGCAGTTGGTGGAAAAGGAATATTACACAGCCGGCCATGTCACTATCAGCCGCTGCCTACCCACCAACCACCAGCATGGCACGTGCGTAGCCCAAAGTTGGTAGAAAAGGAATATTATACAGCTGGCTGTACCTGCTTGGAAACCTACCTTCGACTATAAATACTCCAACACCTTGGAACGGTATCATATACTATCTTATACCATCACATATCTTATCTGCTCTAGCTATTTCTCTTAATATACATTTATATTCAGAGCAATCTAGTCTGATTCTCACGCTGGAGGGTGGTCACAAGGAGGTACCCCCCCCCCTTCTCAGTGACGAGCTCACGGTGTCTGTTTTGCAGGTCATCAGAAGAATAACCATCTTTGCCGGACCTAACCCTCGTGGGAAACATCTACTTGACCCTAAGATTATCCGTAATCTGCCGGAGTCACTTAGTGTTTCTTCAACACCTATCCTGCATCTTCTCCAACGCCACCGCCAACGGATAACTAATCGCAAACCCACCACCGCCATACGCCATACCGTAACTAAAAAATATATTCTGCAAATGACTCTCAGACAAACTCCCAATATAATAAAACTGATTATGATCATACTTATTCAAAACCCTAATCAAATTATCCGTAACAAACACGGTATCATCATCCCCCATCACAAACCACCTCACATTATCCATCCCCAATCGCACCGTCTCCGATACTATCCGCGATATCCGTATCGCGGACCGGTGCCCCTGTTTGTTCTTATAAGCAAAATGCTCAGTCTCGCCGGAAATTTTCACCGGCGGTAAATCATCGCCGGAATAATTACCCACCGGATTATCCAACCACACAATACCCCTCATTTTTAAACCCTTATTCCACCATAATATAATGTATTCCTTCCGCTTATCCCAAAGCTTAGCTGAAGCTGCAATTCCGAATATTATATGTTTAAGCTCTGTTTTCTCCGGCGAATGGGTTTTTGATAAAATTGAGACGTTTTGGATAGAATTGTGAACTGGGTTTATGAAATTGTGTTGTTCACAGGGTGAATTTGAAGTGTTAAGAAGATTGAGAGTGCAGATTAAGTAGGTTGCGGAAACGAAGATGCTGAGATACAGAGTAAATTTCCGGTAGCCGGGTTTGACCCGGTTTGAGAAAATGGGTTGTGGCAGGTTGGGTCTCATTTGATCCCAAATGAGTTTGTCTGAATTGGGTTGGATTAGTTTCATAGTGAGTGTGAATTGAGGTCAGATGTATGAGATCTGACTAAATCAAGAAAATTTAATTGGGGATTTAGGGCAGAAGCATGCAATGGTGCCAGCTTGCAGACACCCATGAATTAAGGTGAACATATATCACTGTCATAGTATCACTATCATCTGTATCTGTATGTATATGTGTGTATGTGTGTTGGTATGAAACTGTATGTGCCGCCGTAGAAGTACACACAGAAAAAGGGTTAACATTTAACTATTTTAGACTATTAATATAAATTTTATTAGGGAATAAGTTACAGGGACATGTTAAATGTTTGTTTAAGAGCATTCTCATTTAACCCCTTATTTTATGTGAGGGAGTGGTTTTATAATTTGGAGAGTGATTCAAGTGTTGTGAATGAAGAGTTTTTATATTTTAGAAAAATAGTGATTTTTCTGTATATATGAAAAGTTACTGTTCATTCCTTATATTTTTTTAATATATTTTGAAAGTAGTTGTGAGTGAATGAAAGAGAAAAAGTAATGATAAAATGTATAAAAACTATTATTTAATTGAAATAGAGAGAGAAATGTAGTAAGTTTTAGTGTAATTTTTGGTTTAAAGACAAGGGATGGGATGAGAATGCTCTAATGGGATGGTTTGACTGATTTTAATGATGTGGTTGTATAAAAAATTTAAAACTATTTTATTTTTCTTTTTTTAACGTTTAAATTGTCTATCTATTTCGTACGGGAAGACCCTATGACAAAAGGTCACCGCCAGTTGGCCTAATCCAGTCGTATAGAGCCTTTAAGCGCCTTCAAATTATCTACAGTTTTTTGAAAAACCCACATGCCTGATCGTAAAATGTGGTATGAGAGTCTAATCATTATTAAATAAAGCGTTTCAAGTTTTTTATGTGTATACTTGTATATAGACTAAAAAATCATTCATAAAATGAGAAAACGAAAATGTTTTGTTTTCAAGATTTTGGTTTCCGTTTGCTTTGAGCCCAAAACCAACATATAACATACCTATAATCCCTACCTTTATGACAGTGATGAATCAACCGTTAAGCAAGCACAACATTAATATAGAGAAATGTGATGCGGTGCTAGTGGTTTCGACGATTATGTGTTGGATGATTTAGAAAACAAAAAATGAAATTAAAATTACTTTATTTTTATAGGACAAAAAAAGGAGCAAACGGTCTTCATTGGAGTGAGAGAAATGATGCAAATTTAACTTTGTTAATTTTTCTTTATAGAGTATCTTTGTTGTTGCCCGTTACGAGTCACCGTATTTTCTTTTATTTTACTCGGTAATTGTTGGGATTGTTGTTCATTGAGTTTCTCATTTTTCATTTTTTTTAATAAGTGGCTTTTAAAAAGAAATTGTGCCCACTCGTGCCATGCTTCCATCCGCTAGTTCTTGTATTGAGTGAAAGCATTTTCACTTTTGTGTCCAAAAATGTCACGTGTGGATGTTATCGGGTAATGGTATGTCAATGTAAAGTTAACTTTGAAGGAGTGAGGTTGAGGTGGGGAAGGTGTCGGCGGTGCTCAGTGGGTGGATAAATAGTGTCGGTGGTGAGCATGTAAGAGGGGCAGGGGATTGTCTGTTCTTAGGGAGTTAGGGGCTCGGGGTGGTTGTTTTCCATCACACCCAACATCTAGTGGGGGTGTGTCACTTTATCCTATTATTTTCCATCACTAGTGATAAAATTTTAGGTGTTGTTTGTCTTTTAAGACAAAAACTGTCTGCAATCTGATTTCATCTGATTTAATGTCTGCAACTGAAGATGTGGTCTGAAGGTCTGCAATCTAAAAATATAATATTGTTAGTTTTATAAACTGGATATCGTCTGTATAAGCTGAAAATTAATTACATATCATATATATTATAGTACATAGAAATAATTTAACGTTTGTAGACTGCTAAAATAATTGGTGGTGATGTACTAACTATGGAAGTGGGTGGTGGTAGACGATTGTGGTAGGCGGTGAACGGTGGGTGTTGGTGATGGAAGGTTGTGGTGGGTGGTGGACGGTGATGCCGACAATGGGTGATGGTGGTGATGAATGGTGGTGGTGGGTTGTGAACTATGGTGGTGTTGTACGATGGTGGTGGTGGTTGGTGGTGGTGGATGGTTGTGGCGGGTGGTGGTGGTGGATGGTTGTGGCGACGGACAGTGGGTGGTGATGGCGGCGGACGGTGGGTGGTGGTGGCGGCGGGCGGTGGTGGCGACAGTCGGTGGTTGGTGGTGTTGGATGGTGGTGGTGGTTGTGAACGGTGGTTGTGGGCGACGAGGGTGGTGGTGGTGGTGATGGACGGTGGTAGTGGTGGTGGTTGACGGTGGTGGCGGCAGACGGTGGGTGGTGGTGGTGGCGGACGGTGGGTGGGTGGGTTGTGGTGGTGGTGGCGGACGGTGGGTGGTGGTGGTGGTGTTGACATTGAGTGTTAGTAGGATGTTAAGAAGTGTGAAAATGTGTGAAGATGGTGATATTAGCTTATTTTTAAGAACATAAAAACAATTTTCAGATCTTTATTTTTTTAAAAAACAAATTGTCTTCAGAAGCTTATGTCTGCGGGCTCATTGCAGACCTTATAAGCAAAAACAAACACAACCTTAGTGGGGTGGTATGATGGTGTGATGAGTTTTTTTTTTTAATTTGATATAATAAGTACTAAAACAAGATTAAATTAAGTAAAAAATAAAACAAGATTAAATGTTACAAAGATAAATAAATTAAAAAAACCGATAAAAAAAATGGTTGATATACGTCTCGTCACGTTTCCGCCAACTTAACCGACTTTTACATCATTTTTATAGCATTCAAAAGTTCAAGGTTTAATTCGTAAATATATACTAAATTCTATTTAAAAGAAATGTGAGAGTTAAGGGTTAATTGTGTAAATTTGTATTTAAAAATATAATATAATAATAATAACAAAACGCAGCAGCTCCTCCTTCTTCCCACATTTTTCTTGTGACCCATCAATTCCGGCGAAGCTCCGACAGCCCATAATATATATATATATATATATATATATATATATATATATATATATTAAAAAAAGCTCCAACGTTCAACTCCTTGGACTTCTACACGTGATAGCCATCACGACCGGACCCCCATCACGCGTTAAGGGGGGCTGGTGGAGGTGTCTGGGAAAGCATCACGCGTGATGGGGTGGCCATCATGTACCACCCCGCCCCCCTTACAATAATAAACATACACCAAATTTTGGAATAATTAACTAAATGAATTTAAAAGGTACATAGACAAACACAAATCATTTAATTTTTGTGTCATATCAAATGACACATCATTATTATTTTGCCAACTCACATGAAGATTATCATGCGGTGACTTGGACAACCCTAGTATGTTAATTAAAAAGTATAAATATAAATTACATTTATTGTCGTGTAGCTCAGTTGGTTAAGAAGATGTATAACTCGAAACAATAAAATAAAATGTATATTTGATTTTCGTGTAACTCAGTTAGTTAAAAGGGCGTATGACTTAGAACAATAAAATAAAGTGTATATTTAATTGCCTTGTAAATTTGTAATCAAACGAGTCTTTATGAAGATAGAATCATAGAGAGATAGGTTTAAACCCAATTAAACACCAAAATATTTCATTATAGTATGTGGTTTAAATCCCTAAAGTAGAAATCTATCACATGATACATCGTACTCGTATCACTAACCGATATAAAGATGTTTGGTGTTATCTTTATGAGACCACGTGCAGTAAACGAACTTTATCTAACAAAAAGTAGCGTTACATCACTGCCAATTGTCAAGTAAGCGGGGGTACGTTCACTTAGGGCTGAGCACTGTTCGGTTTGGTTCGGTTTTTAGGTGAAACCGAAACCGAAAATTCGGTTTTTTCATATATAAAAACCGATCGGTTTCGGTTTTTCGGTTTTCGGTTTTTTGGTTTCGGTTCGGTTATATTCGGTTTTTTTTTTATTTTATCTTGTTTTGTTTTTTTTTTTTTGTTTTATGCAACTAGTTCCTATGTACAAAAATAAATATTAACATTTACTATTCATTTCACAAACTCTAATTTCTCTTACAAATCTATTGAACCAACAAACTCCTAATTTGTTTCGATTGTTGTCGCATATGGCTTATAGTATAAATATATTTAACAATCATTTAAATTATTTATTTTAATATACCAAGTTAATCGGTTCGGTTCGGGTTTTTTCGGTATTTTTAAAACGGGTAACCGAACCGAAACAGAAATTTCGGTTTTCCAAAAAAAAAACGTCGGTTAATGCTTCAGTTCAGTTTTTTCGGTTAATTCGGTTTCGGTTCGGTATTTTCGGTTTTCTGCTCACCCCTACGTTCACGTTCACTAACAAAACAATCAAACGTGTGTAATGGTTTAACAAATGAATAAAATAAAAAAAATAAAAAAAGGACTAAAAAAACAAAAGCATGCATCTAATTGGTTAAACTGAACAAAAGCATGCATCTAATTGGTTAAACTGATGGTGGACAGCCCCCCCCCCCACCCCCACCCCCCCCACACACACACCACCAATTGCGTCTATTCCACCTCCATGTAATTCTGCGAGCGCCCACTTTGGATGACATGACAATATCTTAGCGTCCACCAGGGCAGGCTCCGAAAAGACGAAAAAAATTTTGGGCCAAAGGCGAAAATTTCTTTGGGCCTTAAGTAAAAGGAGCATTTTTTTGGGGTTAAACAATTTAATTTGAAGTGGGTTTACTTAGTTATAATTTGAGTTGTGTAAAAAACTTGTGTATAAAAATAAACATAAAAATGTCTCAACTAAGACTAGAACCCACAACCTCTTGGTTAGATGTCATACCTCTTTGCCACTAGACCAAACTAGTAATTATAAAGTCATGTTGAAACATTGATTATACATTTTTTTTTCATAAAAATACATATAATTTAAAAAATAAAAATAAAAAAATTCGGACATAGCGGGGTGTCGGGCCTGTGGCCGTCGACTACCCGACCACACCCCTAGGCCGGCCCTGGCTTCCACTACACATGGTCTACAGTATTGGTCTATTGACTCGTACTCTGACACTATTTACCATTTACATGTTTGAACTTCTCATAGTATGTTATGAGGACTTACCATTATAACGGTACATAACGGCTAGCGCCAATAGATGTTTAGATGATCAACGCAATACTTTCTATAGAAAACGTAAGATGATCAAGACACAATAAAAAACTCTTGCTTACTCATGTTGTTATCGACTTAAAAATATTAGAAAAACAGTAGGAACTTATCCAAAATGAAAAGTCCTAAGGTACAATCATCCCAGTCAAAGATTTACAAAAACTAAATAAAAGAACACATTATAGCCCATTAGATACCCTGCATAATTATGGAAAAGATACACACAGACACTTTACCGAACTTCCATAATTAGGATTTTAAGCTCTCTCTATTCGTTAATCCCAAAGACTCGGTGAAGACTTGCCAGAATGAAAATGTGGCTATAAGCTAAATATATGGCTTAAGAATACAAACAAAAATGTCACATATAGATAAGCAACAAAGGTATCAGAAGAGTGAAATATTAAAAGAATCACGTAATGATTGAACTAAACAAATGAAATATAAGAAGTACTTATTAAGCTCACGTAATCATATAAAACATAGGGTTTTAGTCTTTTAGAGCATGCACCATAAAATGTGCAATTAGTGTTGGTTCCACATTACTATTCACCAAACAAACATGTCAAGTTATTCTAGGATTACCCCATATATATTTTATCAGATTGGTCAAGTGCACTTGGAGCACACATATATAGCATAAGTCTTAAGCGCTTCGCGCGAACACGGAACATAGGGAGATTAATCTGTTAGAATATGTCCTTGTTATCAATTCTATATTCAAACATGTCAATTAACTGTATGAGGTTGGGCCTGTTCTAGGCTTGGACTTTACCTTGCGGATTGAGCTTTGGAACTTCATGAGCTAAAGTTTGAAGATTGGGCTTTAGAACTGATTGGCTAAAGCTCTCTGTGGGCTGAAGTTAAAGGTGTTGTTTGATATGGTGAATCTGGTTTGTTGTTAATACATCAATAGTTGCTATTTCAGTGAATTTAAAATTATACAACTTATTGATTTAATCTTTTATGAGCTGAATGTTTATCGTCAATGTGTTAAGAAATATACAGCTTAAATTTGGTGGAATATAATATGAAGAATATTATGTATTTGGAATCTTTTAATGACTTTGCCAAAGACCAAGTGTCAGTTAAATCTCGTGTAACCCATGTAATACATGGGATTCTAAGCTAGTGTTCATAGGAAGGTGTTTAATAATCGCCATTTTTAACTATAAAGTTACGAGTACCGTGTAAATGTGCTTGTGTATATATCGATATTACGTATGATATTAACCTTGTAACTTGTTAATTACTTTTATTTTATCCTCTATTACATCAGATCACACCATGTATTCATCTAACGTCCAAATGCAATAAGAAACAAGGCACATTATTGGTGAAGGAACGTACTAATAATGGTCGTCACAGATATGTAAAATGAATGGAATGTTACATGGTAGGCCTATTTATTTAATAATTATTATACTCACTCACCTCTTACTCTTGACACAAAAAAGCATGGCACGTGATAAGTCACGTGAGTTAAAAAGAGCCACTTAGAAGATGGTGGGGTTAGTTAATCACGCGGGTTTTTGTCTCCCACCTTTCTTCCATCCCGTGACTTTTTCAGTTGTTATGCACCTTATATTTCATCCAATCAAAATGAAGTTTTATTTTATGTTACCTTTTTGTATTATTTGTGGAAATTGAAATAGTAGTCGCCCACTAAATAATTACTTCACCTAATTATTTTTTTTAACGATAACAATCTCTTTTTTAAAAAAGGTCATGACATGATAATATTTGCCAACCTCTTCTTAACTGAGTTCTATCATTGAATAGTGGTATTCTTTTGTTTTTAATGACATACGCTTGTTAGATTCGAACATGAGACTCTCTCTAAAAGAAAGTCTTATGACAAAATCCTTGATCACCCGATTGCAAAAGTCTAATGTCTAAATGCAACGTGGAGATTTAAACCTGCGATGACATTTCATTAAATTACTTAAATATTACTTTTATTTATTGATGATCAAAATCTATTTTTTGATCTATTAAATCTTTAATAAGGATTTGTCATTTTGTTGATATAGTTTTTGAACTGGTTAATGATGTGTTATATGATTCCAAATGTGTTTTATTAACAAAAATGACTTGAAATATCAATATTTTTTGTGAAACTCGAACTTAAAACATGCAGCGTCGGATTTTTATTTTCTATCAAGATTTGAACTTAAAAAACTTGAATCAACGAGTTCTCAAACCCTAACTATGTAACAACTCGGGTTTTTATGGACTTTATATTTTTTATTAAATACCCGACTCGATTCAATGTTCGGGTTATTTTTTTTTTAAAAATATTTCGTTAATATTTATTATTTATAAATAAATCTTTATTGTTCTTACACTTTTAACCCAAAGTATAGATTTTAAATCCTTTTGTACCCATCTTCAAACTTGAAGGTCCAATCTGTTAATATATTATAACCCATTTCCTAACCCAGACCCGTATCCTAATACCCAAACCCAGACCCGTATGTAATTTTCTTGTACCCGAATCTATAAACAACAATTTAGGGTAGCAAATCTTTGTATAATTGGAATTTGATCTCGTAATCGTTTGAATTACTCAAAACGCGGTCACACCGACGTTCTAATCAAGTTAATGTTATCAATTCCGTGCTGTCCTTCCATCTTTAGTTAACCGACAATCGTTAAACCCTAGAAATCGAGTTCCTATATAAACGAGCATGATATCTGCAATTGAACGAACCCTCAACATCCTCTAACCCTCTCCGTCAATACCCCCTTAACTAATTACATTCTCACCACCTGCAAGCTGCTCGTCGTGATCATATAGGGCCGACGGGTTTGTCCTCTCCGTTCAGCCTCGTTTATCATCAATCAAGGTAATTAAAACCCATGTTAGAATCGGTCTTCATCAGGGAACAAGAACCCTAAGGTTAATCGGCCCTTCGTGTACTGATTTAACAGATTGTACAATTAGGGTTCATAATCAATTTGATTGAAATCTGGTTATGTTTATATTTAATTAGTATATGGTTTTGTAACAACTTGTTGGTTAGTCTATTGGTTAACACAATTTAGTCACATGGGGCAGGTCGAAGGTTCGATTCCTTGGTCCTGAAATTTTTGGTTATTATTGTTGCTTTTTCTTTTAAAACATTTAATAAACATATTAACAATAATAATTAATTAATTAAAATCATTTTAATAAAAACCGACTTTATAATACTTATTGTAATTTTTGGTTATTATTGTTACCTTTTCTTTTAAAACATTTAATAAACATATTAATAATAATAATTAATTAATTAAAATCATTTTAATAAAAACCGACTTTATAATACTTATTTTCTTATGTTCTTGTTCGTGTGTATATATATATATTATATATATATATATATGTTAACATGAACAATAATATTTTGATATAAATATATATCAAGTAAACTATTATTATATTTATAAAACTAATAATAATATAGTTAGGATGTGTTTTTATCTATACTCATATTTTTCGCAATTTAATTAGTTATCAAAGATGTATTTTACTAGTATAATATTTTTACATAATAAAATATTTTAATATACTCATATAATTCACAAATTAATTAATTTTGAATGAGGTATTTTATTTATACAAACATTACTACGTCGTAAAACATGATTAAGGTTAAATATATTTATAAACTAGGTAAGTTTCAATAGCATATGTAACTTAATAAATATTGTAATTATCGAGCTTTTTTAATCGATCTAGTTCATTAATTTAGCGTATCCATATTCTATTTTCCTTATTAGGATTTATCGCCAACTTGTGATTTCCGCATATCATCATTCTTAATATTCTCATTCACTTTGTTCGTCTATCGAGGTGAGTACCACATTCCCCTATTTTACTTGTTTTTCACGTTTTGGGGACATATGCGTAAATATATTTTTCATTATATATTTATACTTAAAACTGCAACTTTGTCTTATGTGTTAACAACTTATACCTTACTTGTTTATGTGCTTATTTGCTTTGTATGCTTTCGCATTCGGAGAGGTCCAACATAATCTCAGTCTAGTATGATCATACGCCAGTCGTTATATGTAACACCCCAACCCGGAGCAGGCTGACGTGTCACTATTACAGATATCATAGACCAAACAAAATTCATTTAAATGAAATGAAAAGAATCCCATGGCAACCAAAAGAGTTAAAAACACTGAAAGAAATTCTAAGTCAAATTTATTAAATGCTTAAATAAAAGAAAATTAAATCAAGTTCTTATTCTTGAGCTTCATTTTACTCTCATCACTGATCTCCCCGATTTTCCGAATTACCTGTTAGCAAATAAGACAGACACAAACAAGAAAATACGGCTGAGCCAAAAATTGCCCAGTAACGGAGAGAACAATAGTACAGGTAAAGGCATACATAAGACAAAACACATACTGAAATAAAACTGAAACTATTGCGGATATAAAACCACGTTTTAGACCGAACTATAATTAGATGCGAAACATAATCCGACACACGATCGGGACGAAATCTGAATATACTCAAATTTAACCAAATGCGTATACACATATCAAAACGGACCAGAAATATAGCGAAACAAAATATAATTACTAAAATACACGACGATGACGTTAAAATAAATAGGTCGTGTAATACGGAAGCACCCAGAGCCTAAACAGAGGGGTACACAGCTAGCCAGTCCATGCACCAAGGAGACGGTGTGGGTGGCGTGCACACATTGTTCCATCTCAAACAGAAGTCAGGAGTCAGGAGTCAGAGCTAAGATCGATCTATACGCCTCTAAGTGGCCAAGGTACTACATGAGTACTTTCAGAGACGCCGTGAACTTTGTTTACGCACTGTCACGATAAATGCCATGTCGTTGACGCCCCAACGACAAGTCAGAAATGCTCGGGTGACAGAGTACTGAACTAAAGTCGTATAACTAAAAGATATTTAAACAGGAACATGCAATAATGAATTCAAAATATATATAACCTATTGCATGCTATAAAATTAATATAACCATATCATACGAATAAACCGAACTAGATAACAAAAATCCGTACTACGAAGTGACGGACATCGAATATAAAATGGGCTAGAACCAATACTATGAGTGAAGAAAAACAGAATCCGTACTACGAAGTAACGGAATGTATATATAATACTAAGAGTAAACGATAACAGATTCCGTACCTTAACTGATGAACAAAAATAGAACAATAAAAGTTGTCCTTAACGAGTCCGAGAACCTACACTTTAATTATATTAAGAGTTACGAATTAGGTTCATGGGACTTAAATTACATAACTGGATTTTTGGTTTTGTTAACTTTTCCGGCGACATAGATCTTAAAAATAATTAACTAATTTGTTAAACACGTCAAACCATTTACTTGTTATTTCCTCAATCCTATTACTGATAGTAAATAATTAACAAGTACTCATATTATGATTAGCTATATTTAAGATTTCTACTAATGCATGACACATTCAAAATTCTCTTTTTGAGTATTATATTATAACCTCTTAATTCTTTTTTTTTTTAATATATAAAAACAAACATAATCCACCCAACAACCATTAACTGGTTATTTAGCATGGAGCACAAACAAACAAACAAACAAAAGAGTTTTAGAACTTTTATTAATATTATTCAAAATAATTTCTCATGTTGGAACGATACAGTCGCCGGAAACCAAATAGAACCCATGCACCAAATTAAACCATACTGGTTAAACAACAAACGATTAACAAAAACGACCATTACCTTCGTAACCGAACAACACCGAATGTATCGAGGAGTGAGGGTGGGCGCCGCGCGTGTCGATAGCCGTCTCCACTAGGACAGAAAGGTCGATGGCGGTGCCGGTAACTTATGTGACGGTGAAGGCTAGCTCCGAAAACAAGCGATAGCGGCGGCGGTGTATTCCCGGAAGTTTGCAGAACGATGGTGATCTCCCGACAAGGCGCAACAGATCCGGCGAAGGGTCGAGAGCAGCGTAGGTGGTTGATTTGGCAAAACGGAACCGAAGAAGAAAAGCTGGCAAAACGGAACCGAAGAAGAAAAGCTATTGATGAAGCTGAATTAGTTGCAGATTTTTCAAGAATAATCTGAGGTTTATAGAGTATATATGGACGAAAGGAAATCGTGATTGACAACCTACGAATACGGTTTGTAGATGTACTTGAAGTTGGTGATAAGGTAAGTTCAAATTTTAAAGAATCATATCTTGAAATTATAGGATTAGGTACGGTTAATATATTAATTACTAACATTTTAACATACATATATGTTATCTTATATATTATACATATATATATTTATTCATTTGTTATCTAATACAAAAGTTTGGGTTATTATATTATAGCTTTGTGCTTCTCGACATCTCAGTTATACTTGCTCATTTGGTTATTTTGTTATTCGCATATGACTTGTTGCAAATACATATTTTTATTTATACTTTGAACTGATGTGTTGCTCACTCAACCTTGTGTTGACAAAACTATATTATTTTCAACGCATATGCAGTAATTCGTTTGATATGAAGTACAAGATCACTTAATGATTTATGCTAGAAGAAAAACTTAATAAGATATATTGTTATTAATTGATATAAGTACTTGTGTATTTGAATTTTGTATGGATAATTGTTATTTGGAAATTTATTTAATATATATCGACACTTTTAATAATGGATGATAGTAACCTTGAGAGCTGTGATAATCAGTTCACGCCCTGGCATTTTCGTCGTAGGTTGGGGTGTGACAAACTATCACTTGCATTGAAATTTATTTGTTGTTTATTAAGTTTATTGGTTTTAGAACCAATATTTTTGTGAATATGCTATTTTCTATAAATATACCTTTTGTAGTTGATGTAATGATATGATGATTATTGGACAATAATTGAATACTTCAAACCTAAAAGCCTACAATTTTCTAATGAACTCCTAATTACTTGACTGAATGTGGCAATTTGTTAATTGTTATAATGTTTTATTATATATGACCACGTTTAAAATCCTATTATTTATGTATGGGATCTTTTTTAGTTGTACAAAGTACGGCCATATAAAAATTGCATAAAAATTAGAAAGGTAATAGCTAGTTAAACAATTTGTTAATTTATAATTTTTGAATGCACCAGATTGCAAGTTCCACTAAACCTAAGGATCCATAACTTTTGCGTCAAAGATGTGAGCCACGTAGCATCGCAAATCTTAACTACGGCACAAAGTATTAAACGGATTGTGTTCGCCACATTCACCATGAACCCACAAGTTTTGAAGGTGTTCAAAATCTTGTTAAATACATTTTGATCACAGTATTTTAGTTTATATTGAGAAAAATGGTATTTGAAACTCATTTGATGATATGGTAGATGAGAAATTTAATGAATTTGACATTTGACATACAGCAATAATGACGAAAATAGGTTATAGGAGACTACCAAAAAGCATCCGATCCAAATAAGGTTTCTAATTATTTGAATTGGATAAATTTCCTTCCATATCACATTTTACACTTAAAAGACATCTAACGTAGAGAGGAAGTAAATAAAAATAAAAAAATAATCATATATGGAAATTTTGAATTTTATTAAATGTTCAAATGGTTATATAAATATTGCGTTCTATTTATGGTGTTACTCTCAATATGACATATTGACATGGCAAATTAAAATTGATTTTCTTTTTTAATTTCTGAAAGGAGAATGTTGTTATTACATAGAAGAAAAGTCCAAGCTATCAAGAAGCTAGAAAACAAGGGGCATCAATATTATAAATCAAAATAACACCCGAAATTCCAATCTAGTGAATTAAATTTCGCCTTATTTTTAATTCAATCATTAAACCTCACTTTTAGCTATTATTACATTAGATGATCTTCGTGGGAAATTCATCACAATTCAGTTTTTTATTTGTAATTTAAGAAAATAAAAGTTATAACTCAGTTAATTATTATTTTAATATTTTATATGAAGATGCATACTTTTTTCATTTTACTTCTTATTTTATTTTTCAATAATATATAGAATGTAAGATCTCATCTTTTTCTCCTTTTCAAGAACAAAAGGTATTCCCATATAAGACGGACTCAAGGATGACATGCGTTTACTTTAAAAACTAGTGAACCTTTTGTCCTTAGCTATGTTAAAAATATGAAACCAGGTTCACTTGTAATAAAATTGTGTCAAGTGGTTTAATCGATTCCGATAGTAAGGTATTGGATTATTTGCTTTCTAGGAATGATTTCAATTTAAATAATGTTCCCTTTGTATTGTTCAAAATGGTGAACGGCATCAAATCAACTTCCTTTTTGTGGATCAAGCAAATGAGCAAAAGGATGAGCATAGAGTGGGAGATGTGGTGGAGGTTCAACTTTGTGAATTTTCTAGTTTGAATGGTCTTTGTTACTTGTACTTGGTAGTTTAATATTGTTTATATTGCCCTTACGTGTATTTGGACCACTTGTGTCTTGTAAGTGATCATTCTTTTAGTTCTAATATAACTGGTCTATAAAAAAAACCGTGATACAAATTAGTTCTCTAATTGTCTTATTTCTTCAATATTTCTCTACACTTTTTGTGCAAGCTGTTTATATGCATTTTATGATTTGTATATGCAATAATTTTAACTTCACAAACACCCACAAAAGCACAATGTCATTTTCATGCGTGTGCTTTA
The DNA here is from genome assembly GCF_021521415.1 of Bidens hawaiensis. Taxonomy (NCBI): domain Eukaryota; kingdom Viridiplantae; phylum Streptophyta; class Magnoliopsida; order Asterales; family Asteraceae; genus Bidens; species Bidens hawaiensis. Next base: position 245,856 of record NW_027491868.1, on the reverse strand, counting down.
AGAGTAAGTTTATCATTAGAAAACCAACTAGTACTCTTTGACTTAGTTTGTGTGCCTCTCCACATTACACATGAATTCAAGTGTGGATTTCTTGGTTGGGTCAAAGCTAGCTATTCTTATTGGCCCAGTGGGGGAATTCAATATACACTCAATCACTCATGACTCAACTGCTTAATATAGCCGAAGAATATAGAGAAGATTAGCATGACCAATGCGTAAAGATGACACACACAAATAGAGTGAATAACCAAATCGAACCAAACCGAACCGAACCAATAACATAGGTTAAGAAGTTTCGACTCAAAACCCGTCTAGTAACTATAATCAGCTATTGAAAATAACCGATTTTAACCGTTTGTGTGTGTAGAGGGGGGGGGGGGGTGTTTAGATATACCCATTGTTGTCAGTGTGAGGAGAGAGGGTTGAGGTGGAAGACAACGAACTCAGAGTTTCCCAATGCCAAAGCCTGTGTGCCAGGACGTCCTAGGACGATTTTGTGATGAGGGAAGGAGAGAGAAAGGGGGCTGTGAGGAAGGTTTTGCTTGTGGGTTTTAGGCGGAAAAAAATGTGATGTGGAGCTTTGTTGAAATTCATACTATATAAGAAAAACACTAACATTGAAGTAGCTCTCTAAACATGTAAATCAAGCTCAAATATGAAATTTATTATGATGTCATAAGTATATTGAGATTCAGTATTTTGCTTTTAGTTTACCTAACTTGCTGTAAAGATTTTCTAGTTATGTAACATGTAGTATATGTTATTGGAAAGGTCAATTTTAGTTGGTTATGGTAAAGCTAGTTAAGTAGTAATGTGATATGTATATATTATTGGAAATTAAGATGGTAAATTTTAGCTATGGTCGTCCTTAAAGATTCAAGATAGCACATGTTGCTAGTTACAACTGATCATGATGCTAAACTAGCTCCATGTGATCAATTTTGGTACATCTTGGTAACATGCCCTTTAAAATATACATTTCCAATATGTTTGCATACGATGTCTCTTTTATCTCGAGCGTGGTAAATGGTAGTACGTTATGGCATTTTTTTTTGTAAGTAACTTGCTTGGTAATTGGAAGATGCACAATATAATGGCACCTAATCATGTGTGTGACAAGTCATCATGGGAAGCCATCCTTCATCATCCTAGCCACCATCTCCTCATCGTGACCAGGTTCCACCTCAGTTAAGTCATCAACGATGCCGACATCTTTATCTCCATCTTCATCATCCTCATCCTCATCACTCATCTCAGCATCCCCTTGTTATCTCCATCTTTTTCCTCAACAACATCTTCTTAAAGCGCTAACTTGATCGCTTACTACAAAACCATGACTTTTGGTTCAGGTTTCATCAAACAAACAGTTCATAGAAAAACATATATGTATGACGAGCAAGCCAAGTAGATTCCAATTATCTGTTAGCACATGTTGCATTGTTGTCAATCCATTCCAAGTCATCATCCCTTACAATCGTCATTCATCTTCCTATAATTCTACCGATCGTTAAATAGTTGTGTTCATGTCCTGTTATAGTATTGAATGACATAGTTATATTATAAAAAGTTTTCTCTAACTCATGTAACTATGTAACCCATCTATAGAAGAGCCAATAATCAACTAAAAGTACATAAAGTAATTAATAAACCAACACTAAATCCAATTTGGTAGAGAAGACTATGTGACACTATAAAATAAATAAAGTCAATATTTTTTCTAGAAAAAGTCTGAAAATAAAAAATTCACAAAAACCGAACAGTGCTTGGTCCATTTAAATGTTCTCAACCCACAATTTGGTGATTCGGATGGCACTAGAAGTCTGAAACTATGGGTGAACAATAACGAATCGAAAACTGATGAAACTGAACAAAAATTAACCGCTAACCGAATTAACCGAAAAACAGTTATCGACTACCTTTTGTGCCCTCGGCTAGTCAAAATTAACTGAACATAACCATTCATATTTTCATATAATCTAGGTGTTATACCTCATTTTCATGTATATCATGTTTTATACCACATTTTATGTATTTATACCGTCATTTCATATATTTATATCTCCATTTAATGTATCTATACATAAATTTAATAAATTTGAGCATTCATACATGTATTAATACGGATGGAAAAGCAAGATGCTAACCAACCAAAATGAACAACACCACCGAAAAAACAACCACCTAAACCAACATAAAACATCCACACAAAAGGAAAATACCACCTAACTAAATAAAAACCAACTATCCGCCTTTAAATGTCAAAAGCCCGTCACTTCTCCCACGTAATTGACTCCGTGTTCGCCCTATTTCACCCCCAAAGGAAGTCTAAAGCTTTTACACCACCCAACACTTCTCCGATTTGCACTCAATGTAGTTATGTATTTCTAAGTAAAAATTTTAGCCCAACCGAACTAAAAAACGAAAAAATAATCGAATAAACTGATTCGTTTAACCGAAAACAGATTGGTTAATTTGTTTGAGGCTATAACCGAACCGAACCGTGCACACCCGTAACCAAAATTGATCAATATCAAAGCTGCAAACCACTGGTTTTCCATTTTCTTGCAATCTCGTGTGACGTTTAACATTACGTGATAGTTGAGGTACCAAAATACCGCCACGTGTCATGACAAACAAACATGTAGTCAGTATCTCCCTATCTATCATTTCCAACAACCATAAATTCACAAACCAACCTTAATGAGATTGCTTTACAATCCCACCTTGTAACATACACAAACTATAGCTTCAAAGTAAAATCAAACACATTATTGCATTTAATTCAATGATAAACTTACAAGGGTTGTTTTTGACTTGTTCGCAATCTTTAAAAGCTAGGTTACGGTTACTCCAAGTTCCATCTTTTTACAAGTCCACAAAGCAACAAAAAAGCAGTTAAAATTAATTTTTATTATTTTTTTTATAAAAAAGAACACAGAATCTTTATGAGACACCCCTATATATACAACATACCCACAATATTTCACAACCATAAATCACACACACATTTTGCTTCAATGGTGTTGCGCAAAAACCCTAGAAATTTACTTGTATGTTCCCATTCTTCCTTTTTTTCGTCAATTCGTAACGTATTTCAATGAATTTTTGCTGCATTTGAACCATTTTTTGTTGAAATTGAACGGTTTTTGAGCAAATTTAGCTGATTTTGATCGGCTTTTGAACCAGTTTTTCTGCATTTTAACCATTTTTAAACCAAATTTTGTGACCTTGAACGAGTTTTGCACCAACTTTACTAAAATTAAACGAATTTCGAACCAGTTTTGCTGAAATTGATCGAAATTTGCTGAATTTAATCGAATTTTGAAACTAATTTTGTTGAAATTGACCGAATTTTGAATGCAGGGGATGAATCTGAAACTGGTTTTGATTGTTGTTTTGACTTTATTGAATATCAACAACGTGTACGGAACACCGAGTTATCGAAATTATCGACATCATCGTAATCACAAGCATCATATTAAAGGTTATTTTGAATACTCTGCAATAAGTTGCAGGGCTTACACAGCTTCAATTACTGAATTTGGCGGTGTTGGTGATGGTGTCACCTTAAACACAAAGGCTTTTCAGACAGCCATTGATCACCTTGCTCTGTTCGGGTCTAAAGGCGGTGGTTCGCTTCTGTTTGTACCTCCCGGACGATGGTTGACCGGCAGTTTTAATCTCACCAGCCATTTTACTCTGTTTCTGCATCAAGATGCTGTTCTTCTTGCTACCCAGGTTTATATTTTTAAACTGTTCTTTTTATTATTATAACAGTTCAGTAAATGACCATTTTATCCTTATTTTATAAACGCATTAGAAGTTCGTATGTGCATGTCTTTAACTTTAATATTTTATTTACCCATTTTCAGATTAAACTTAAATATTTTTTACCTTTAAACAATAATTTCTCAAAATATTAGATGTCTTATCGTTTGATTATCATGTGACTATACCTGGTTCGGTTATATGATTCGGACATACATATTAGATTGTTTGATAGATTGGTTCGCTTGCATATCGTAAGATATGAGGTTTAACCAAATATAATGAAAAGGGGGTAGAATGGTCATTAAGTAAAAATTCATTAAAGTTGGTATAAATGATATTTTTAGTTTTGGTTGGGTATATATGAAATTTATCAATAAAAAAAGTGGTGGTTTAGTTATATGTTGTTGTGTTGTGTTTTTTTTTGTTTTATTTATTTATTTATTTATTTTTAAACCGATTTTTGGTACGGTTTCGACAACTACAAGAATTAATAAATGGTTTTGCTTAAAATTTTAGATCCAAATTTGTAACAATCAATTAATTATAATCAACAAAAAAGTTTAAGCACAAACTTCCAGGCCCAGATTCACTATTTTGGGCATTTTTTACCCAAAATTTTCAAGCCTGGATTGTAAACCGGAAAACCAAAAAACAAAAAAAGGAAAAAACCAAAACCGAATGGTTTTCAAAAGCCGAAAAACCGACGCGTAGCCCCTTTTGTTAATTTGAAGTCCACCCATTTGTCAGTTCAAGATTAATGTTCCAAGATGTTAAGAATAAGAATATTTTTAAATACAAACAGTCATATTGAGACAAGATTCAAGGCATATCAATGTGTTTCTTGAACTTTGGATTGCTCTTTTTAGAATTATTCTGCCATATTTAATGTCCTAATTATTATAATGATCACGCGATTAATAAAAGTTCTTGATTCATATTTTATAGGATGAAAACGAGTGGGCGGTTATCGACCCATTACCCTCGTATGGTCGGGGACGCGATGCTGATGGTGGAAGATACATTAGTCTCATATTTGGCACCAATCTCACTGATGTTATAATCACAGGTATATTATGTTTTTATTAAAATGATCGGGTCGGGTCGGGTCGGGTTGGAATGGGTTTGGGCCAGTCGTTTGACATTGGTGTTTGTTTTTTGAAGGGAACAACGGGACGATTAATGGTCAAGGTGGCCCGTGGTGGGACAAATTTCGTGGAGGCAAGTTAAAGTACACCCGACCATACTTGATTGAACTCATGTACTCGGATGGAATTCAGATATCAAATCTTACTTTGATTGACTCGCCTTCATGGAATGTTCATCCGATATATAGCAGGTATTGGTGAAATGTTTTAATCACGTGTCGTTTGTGGTTTTATTTTATAGAATGTTGTTGATTCATTTAGTTTGGCTGATGCAGCAATATTATAATTCAGGGAATTACTATTCTTGCACCAGTTAGGTCTCCCAACACTGATGGAATCAACCCTGGTAATGACTTATGTGTTAAGTTGACATTTTTAGTCAAATTTATGTTTTTTTAATGGAAAAACGGTTGAACACAGATGTCACCCGATCTGCTGTTCTTAGAAATATTTAAAATGTTTAGCACATGGGTCTAAATTTTCTGTAAGTTTGATCGTCTTACTCGAGTTTTAGAAGTTAACCTTGGTCCGTTTGACTTGAATGATACTTTTGACTATCACGTTTGTAGAACTATGCATAAATTTCAAAGTCAAGAGTAATACGTTTGACTTATTTATGCATTGACTTTTTTAGTCAGACTTATGGTATTTTGAATGAACATAAGTTATGAATTAGATCAATAATGTCATCTGATCTGCTGTTTTTAGAAAGATTTACAACTTTTGTTCTAAAGGTTTAAATTTTCTGAAAGTTTGATCTTTTTAACTCGTATTATTTTCGAAGGAAAGGTCAATCCATTTGACCTGGATAGCTTTGACTTTAGGGATAGTTAGATATCATTTTGGTTGACTTTGTGACAAGAGATTTAGAGTAATTACCTAGTCTTTTCTTTTTGAAATAAGAGAATTAAACAAACATAAATTTCAAAGTCAACCAACCTGTTTGACTTGAATGAACCTTTGTTTCAGATTCTTGCACAAATACACGAATCGAGGACTGTTACATCGTGTCAGGGGACGATTGTATAGCAGTGAAGAGTGGTTGGGACGAGTACGGAATCGCGTACGGGATGCCAACCCAACAACTTGTGATCCGACGGCTAACGTGCATTTCACCAACTAGCGCGGTCATCGCTTTAGGAAGTGAAATGTCAGGTGGTATTCAAGACGTTCGAGCTGAAGACATTGTAGCCATCAGTTCCGAGTCAGGAGTCCGCATCAAAACCGGTGTCGGGAGGGGTGGGTTTGTAAAAGACATATATGTAAAAGGGTTCACTATGCACACCATGAGATGGGCGTTTTGGATGACAGGTAATTACGGGTCCCACCCTGATGACAAGTGGGACCCGTCTGCAATCCCGATCATCCAAAACATTAACTACCGAGACATGGTGGCGGAAAACGTCACCATGGCGGGTAGATTGGAGGGGATTGCGGGTGATCCGTTCACTGGGATTTGTATATCAAATGTGACTATTGGGATGGCGCCGATCGCTAAAAAACTTACTTGGAACTGCACCGACGTGGAGGGGGTGTCGAGTGATGTGACACCGCAGCCTTGTGCCGCATTGCCGCTGGTGCCAGGAGGAAAAGCTTGTGAGTTTCCTCGGGATAAGTTGCCAATTGAAGATGTTAAAGTTCAAATGTGTTATTATAAACCAAAGTACATGTGAAATGTAAACTCTTTGTTTATGATATAATGAATTGGATTATCTTGAAAGTTGAATTTGTTGTAACTTTAAAAGCATACATAATGTTAGTTGCATTATTCTTCTCCTTTCTTTCTCTCAGTCAATATATGATCTTTGATAGAGAGTAGCTCTTTAGTGGTGTTTGTTAAGGATTTTATTTGTACAGCACCATTTATTAAGGGTTGAACAAAAAGCTCGAGACTCGCTTCATGCACTGATAGTAAAAGAAATTCAGTTTGTTCCCTTGGTTAGCTTTTAAAACCAAGTTCGGGTTGATTCTGGACAAAGGCGTTGGTTACGTAACACGCCAAGATAATGCAACATGTATTAAATTCGACTTCTGCAATGAATTTTGTTGAATCTTCAATAAAAAGGATCACAACTTTAGGCCTCCTGATAGTAAAAGATCATGGATGTTGCATCATTCTTTTTGTAAATTATGTTGGTTAAGGCTTTTAACCCTTTTGGCATGTTTGACTTTTCATGCTTGTTTGGTCCTTTTAATTGGTCTTTTTGCATTATAGTTATTTTCATTTTTTAATTTCTGTAAGTTAGCTTGTCAAGCTATGATCTGGCTTGAGTTTTAATCGTTTTGAGCTCGAGCTTAAGTTACCAACTTGCTAAAAATAACAGACCCTATAAAAAATCAAAGCTTTATGATCTTCAAAGTGATTCTATATGGGTAAAAATGTTGTATGTTTCCTTAACAGGGGCGGTGTTCTTATCAACACCATTTTTAATATCACGATCTAAGAGTACTAAGTATGCGCAGTGGAAGCAACAATGCTATGATAATCGAATAGAGTCTTTTTTGGGGTGGAGTGAGTATTATGTCTATCCGTTTAATGTGAAAAAATGTTTGAGCAGTATGAAATTAAGATTGAAACACATAACATGTTCAAATGAAATGGGAATAAAGGTTTGAAATGTCTGTTAGATCACCTCACACGAAACCGTTATCCAAACAATCACATACTCATATTCTGTTATAACATTACACATATGTGGGACTCGCACTTGATAAATATGTAATTAAAAACTAGCATAACAATGGCTCCAAGCGAGTATTCTTAGTCAAACCTCCTAAAATATGATTGATATATAAGCATCTTAACTAGGGGTAACTGTTGGAGAATTAAATTGGATTTGAAACTCTAAATTGAGTTCTGTATAGAAACGGAAATACGAAATCCGTCAGTGGGTTATGGGTTTTGGTCAACGGAATCTTGAAGTGGGATTTATCAAAGAATATTATATATATAGTTATGATATATAATATAATGAAATCGGATGAATGCACAGGAGGGTTTTAATCTTCACACCTTAATCTCTTCTCTCTTTTCTTATTAATAATAAAAAACAACTCAAGTATTTATAACCCTAACAATCACACTTTGACTAAAACTAGGAAATTAAAAAGATAAACATAAACATTTAAATAAATAAAACTTAAATAATAAAATATTTGAATTTTGATCTCCTCCTTATCCTCCCCATGAGATCAACCTAGCAACCCCTCGGTTTTATCTTTAACAAATCGTATTATAATTATCATTCACCCCCTTAATCTTGATTTGTTCCTTTTAGATCTTCAATCCCGAGCAATTTCCTCATCTCTTCAAACTTCAACTTCGGTAGTGCTTTTGTAAGAATATCCGCCTTTTGTTTCTCTCCACTAATGTGCTCAACTTGGACTTCACCACGTTCAATACATTCACGAATGAAGTGGAATCTAATATTAATATGCTTACTTCTTCCATGAAACACCGGATTCTTCATCAGATCAGTAGCGGATCTATTATCCACATGTAAAGTCACCACCTTTTCTTCATGCCCGGTCACTCGCTTAACAATCCCCTTAACCATATAGCTTGACAAGCCGCAGTTGCTGCTGCCATGTACTCAGATTTACACGATGACAAGGCTACGGTTTGTTGTTTTTGTGAGAGCCATGAGATCAATGCACCACCATAATAAAACGCCATTCCGGTGGTACCTCGTCCATCAGTTTGATCCATACCATAACTACTATCACAAAAACCAACCAACTCTCTACTACCACATCCATATGTTAAACCATAACCACTCGTGCCTTGTACGTATCTTAATATATACTTTAGAATCTGCATATGTGATTGTTTCGGTTCTTGCATAAACCTACTAGCAACTCCAACTGAGTAACTCAAATCGGGCCTCGTGTATGTCAAATACCTTAAGCTACCGATTATTCTTCGATATTCGGTTGCATCAACGGGTTCTCCATCTTCATCTTTCGTCACTTGCAACCGATGTTCCATAGGAAATCGAGTCGGGTTGCACTCACTTAAACCTGCACTCATTAAAATTTTATTAGCATAAGCTTCTTGTTTCAACTTTATCTCATTCTTCTTTTGGGTTACTTCAATGCCCAAATAATAAGATAACATTCCGAGATCTTGCATCTCGAACTCATTCTTCATTTGACTTTTGAATTTCTCAATCTCGGCTTGACTCGAACCAGTCACGATAAGATCATCGACATATACACCAACAATGAGAATGTCGGTTCTCGTATTCCGCTTGTACACCGCCGGTTCTCTTGGACATCGAATAAAACCCAAACCCTTCAACGTCTTGTCGAGTTTTTCGTTCCAAGCTCGTGGTGCTTGGCGAATACCGTATAAAGCCTTACGTAACTTATAAACCATATTGTGTTTCCCGGGAACTTCAAAACCACCAGGTTGTTTCACATACACTTCTTCCTTCAACTCTCCATTTAAAAACGCTGATTTAACGTCCAAATGGTAAATGAACCAACCATAATTCGCTGCAATTGCTAAAATCAAGCATACGGTTTCCATTCTCGCCACCGGGGCAAAAACCTCATCAAAGTCTACCCCGTGCTCTTGTACGTACCCCTTCGCGACTAATCTTGCTTTGTACTTTGTTATTGACCCGTCTGCATCACGTTTGGTTTTAAACACCCACTTCAAACCAATCGCCTTATGACCCGCTGGTAGGTTACATAAGTCCCACGTATTGTTTTGTTCAATTGAGACTAATTCAGATCTCATTGCTTCTCGCCATTTCTTTGAATTCTTTGCCTCTTCAAAGGTAGCTGGCTCTTCATCTAGGAGAAGACATTCTCCTTCACTCAACATTACATAATCTTCATATCTTTTCGGTGGGACCGATTGACGACCAGTTCTTCGCAGCTCAGGTTCGGGATTTTCTTCCAGTTGGTCTTCAAATTCAGGCATGTTAAGGTTTGTTGGGTGTTCGTTTTCAACTGGAATTTCTTGTTGAACTTCTTCTTGGACATGCTCGATTATAAATTCAACCATTCAGGTCCGGTTCCGACTTGAAACGAGTTGGTATGTCGAGACCAGTCAAACTTTTGACTTTCTTCGAAACGGACATCCTGGCTCACATAAATACGCTTTTGAGCCGGGTCGTACAATCTATAAGCTTTTGATCCTGGTTCGGTTCCGAGATGTACAACCTCCATACTTCGATCATCTAACTTTTGAACGTTGACGGTAGGTATCTTCATGTACGTTAAACACCCAAACACTCGTAAGTGTGTTATGTTGGGCTTTCGGCCCATCAAGGCTTCGTAGGGGGTTACCGTCTTCAATGCTTTAGTTGGTACCCGATTCAACACGTAAACCGAGTGTCTCACCGTTTCTCCCCATAAATTTTGCGGGAGGTCCATAGCTTTCATCATACTTCTTGTTGCATTTAGGACCGTTCGGTTTCGCCTTTCGACTACACCGTTTTGTTGAGGAGAGTAAGGAGCCGTAAACATTCTTTTTATTCCTTCTTGATCACAATATTCGGTGAAAAGTTTGTTGAGAAACTCACCACCTCGATTACTTCTTAGAGCTTTAACTTTTAACGAATGCTCTAACTCCACTTCCTGTTTAAACTTCTTGAAAATACCCAAAGCATCATTCTTATGTTTAATGGTATAAACCCACATGTACCTCGTATGATCATCTACAAGAAGCATAAAATACCGGTTTCCTCCTAAGGTAGGAGGCGAGATTGGTCCACATAAATCGGTGTGAACCAACTCTAATGGTCTTGTGGCACGGAACATGGTGGCTTTAGGAAACGGGTTTCTACTATGTTTGCCTAGCATACATGCATTGCAAACATGCTCACCATGTAAAGTTTCAATATCACCACGTACCATATTTTTAGACTTCATATTAGTTAATGTTTCAAAACTAACATGACCAAGTCTAGCGTGCCATAGCCATCCTTGGTCTTTAACGGAAGCTAAAAGACATACCGGGGTTCCGATTCTAAGCTCGATCTTATAAAGACGGTTTGGACTTCTCGGAACTCTCATTAGCAAGCGATCTCCTTCCTCGTATAACCACAAGTGGTCGTTTGCTATCCAAACCTTACACCCTTCTTCGGTTAACTGACTGATGCTCAATATGTTGCTACATAAGTCGGGTATGTAATAAACATCATTCATAACCCGCTGCTCACAATTCTTGCAATCGAAAATAATGGAACCTCTCCCTTTATTCACTTTGGAACCATCTCCAAATTTCACCAAACCGCTCACTCGATAATCAATTTGGGCAAAATGGGCTTCACATCCGGTCATGTGATTAGACGCCCCATTATCTAAATACCAAATTGAATCGCTTACCGAGTCGTTTGCGTAACGGATTAGATGAACCTTCTCTTCGTTTAACATAACTTGATCTTTATCAACTTCAACTGAGGCCATCATAAGAGTTGGCGGCTTAGCCTCGGCTTGGTTAAGATTCGCTTCTTGAGTCGGTGGACTCGGACATTCCCATGCAAAGTGGCCCAAAACATTGCAATTATAACACCGAACACTGCTTTTATCTCTACCATGATTTTGATTATTATGATTATTACCTTGATTGCCATCTCCCCCTTGGTTGTTCGTGTTTGGTTGGTTACCGTCTCTTCGGCTATCATTGCTTTGATTAAACCGGCCCCGTCCTCTACTCGAACCTCGACCACGGCCCCGTTGGTCATAACCCGAGGAGCCACGACCCCGAGCATAACTTTTTCGGTCATGATCGGTGTCTTTTTTTCATTGATTATCGTTTTTGGCATACAATAACTTTCTCATCTCGGCCATAGCTTCCTTGCCTTTGATTCTCTCTTCAAAAGCTTTTAACCTTGCTATACAGTCTTCAAACACCATAGTGTTAAGATCGACCCATTGTTCAATAGTTGCTACAATAGCAATAAAACGGTCCGGAACGCTATCGAGCAATTTTTTAACGAGTTCATGTTCTTCCATCGGACTACCCAAACTATCAAATTGCGAGGCGAATTCCGTTACCTTCCCGGCAAAGTCTTCAACGGATTCCTTTTCTCCCATCTTCAATTGATTAAAGTCTCGCTTTAACGAACGTAAGCGAGCTTGTTGCACTCGATCGGCACCGAGAAATCTAACCCGTAGTGATTCCCAAATCTCATGAGCATCACGGGTTCTTGCAACTTGCATCAACACGTTTTCCGGTAAGGCTTGAAAAATAATAGCCCTGGCCACCTTGTTTTTTCTCTCATCTAGGGCTTCACCGGACACCACCTCCTATAATCCTTGAGCATCAAGGATCGATTCCATAATTACAACCCACGTGTTGTAATTTGTTTTTGTCAACTTCGGACACTGCAACGAAGTTGAACTTGGTTCCCTTGCTTGCACAACTTGGTTCGCACCCGCTACCGCGTCTCCCATACTCACCGTCTTCTTTGTTGATTGATCAGAAAACGTGAACCGTACTCCTTACGGCTGAATTGGTTCCCGTCAGTCGGATGTGGTTATTCGCCCCACACCGCTCTTTCCCAAAGATCGTAGATCGCCTACGCTCTTGATACCAATTGTTGGAGAATTAAATTGGATTTGAAACTCTAAATTGAGTTCTGTATAGAAACGGAAATACGAAATCCGTCAGTGGGTTATGGGTTTTGGTCAACGGAATCTTGAAGTGGGATTTATCAAAGAATATTATATATATAGTTATGATATATAATATAATGAAATCGGATGAATGCACAGGAGGGTTTTAATCTTCACACCTTAATCTCTTCTCTCTTTTCTTGTTAATAAAGAAAAACAACTCAAGTATTTATAACTCTAACAATGACTAAAACTAGGAAATTAAAAAGATAAACATAAACATTTAAATAAATAAAACTTAAATAATAAAATATTTGAATTTTGATCTCCTCTTTATCCTCCACATGAGATCAACCTAGCCACCCCTCGATTTTATCTTTAACGAATCGGGATTATAATTATCAGTAACCACCGAAATTAAGAAACCGAACCCAATTTGACCTAGTATTGGTGTTTTGGGATAAAGGAATAGGTCACAGGTGTTTCAGTTTATCTTGATATTTATACACATAAAGTAACTTTAGCTAGACTAATAGAGCACTGGGAATTAAATCTTTGATTACTAGACCATGTCTTTTTGTTAATAAGGTATCAAAGGAATTATATAAGGATTGCTGGTTTAAAAAATAATAAATAAATAAATAAACAAACAGGAAAAGATATACATATTCCTTTGAAATAAGCCTCAAAATCACAGCCAATACAAGAAATAAACTATTAATTAAATCAACATCAATATTCCCAACCTTACCTCCCCTAGATTTTACATTTGAAACACTGCGTGCTGAAATAATTGTATTGCTGAATTTGAATAGAGAAGTTTAGTGTTGGAATGAATTAGATAAGTTTAGGTGTCGGTATCGGTCTATAAAACAGACAGTCAATACAATTGTAAATCTTTAGTTAGTGAAGAGTGTTTAATAATTGTTGGGTTACCTAAGTCTAAAGGTGTTAATACTTTTGGAAAGTACTGTTAGAACCTGAAAAAATGGGACTTTTGACTTTTTAAGGCGTATAACAATGTGAATTTAGAAGTAACCATCCAATAGAAGCCGGACCCAGTAAATCACACCAATATAACACACGTAACATATTAATAACAAATGGTAACTCATGTCCTCGAGAAGGAAAAACACGTGGTTTAGGTAGCACGATCAATCCCATAAAAATTCCAAAGTTGAACACGTAGTCAAATGTGTTGTACAAAAACTGAAAAAAGGACAAGATTCCACCCCAGTGATCCAATTGCAAGATTAAAGAAAAACGTGAACAAAAGAAAACAAAAAAAAAAGTAATGTTGGCCCTAGCATAATAGTTCTGTATTTTTTTTTATGTATTTCTTATTTAACTTTTTATGATGTTTAATGTGCTATCCTTTAACTTCCTTGGTTTGTGATTTATCTTTCTACGGCAACAAAAGAATGAAATGAAGCAGAAGTCAACAACTCTTTCGATTCTTAAACAGATGGATTTATGGATCCACCAATTCGAGTTTCCAGCCCATTTGTTTACATTACAAAACTGAAAACCCTACAATCTTTCCGCAGTTTCATTTACCTTTACCCTTCAACTACAGATCTAATCGAGGTACACGAAGTTAATATTTTTACAAGAACTTCAACCCAAATCCATCTTAATGATTCTGGTTGTTTTGAATCTATATAATGTAGTTATTTTGTAATATTTTTTCTTTTACAGATTGCTTGTTCAACAATGAGGTTTGATAAGATCGATCAAGAAAAATGGTGTCTTATTCTATTCAACGTCATTTTAAGTGCTATCATCATTTTCATGACGTTTTTCTGAGCTTTAGAAGGTGAGTTTGTTACCAAAAACTACATGAAGTTTGAAATTATATTTGTGCTTGACATCGAAACTGAATATATTCAATAAAATAAAATAAACTGCACAACGTTAGCACAAGAAAGTGAAAAATCAATAATTTATAACTTTATTCTGTATACATAGTTAATGATGTATAGATTTTTATCTAAATCCTCACTTTTAAAAAGTCTGCATTTTTCTATCAATAATTTATAACTTAATTATGTATACATATTTAATGATGTATAGATTTTAATCTAAGTGGTTTTCTTGGTAGCCTTGTAGTGGTTTATGGTCTCTTAATGGTTAAGAGGTGGTTCACTCTCAACAATTTAGACTTAAGACTACCTTAATCATTAAGAAGCTATGAACTATTAAGAGGCTAATGACCATTTAGAGGCTATCAAGCACCCCTTAATCTTAATTTTTTTAAAGTATTTTCATTTTTTATTGATATTGCATTTTACATTTTTAATATCCTTAAAATCCTCCATATTCATTAATTTAATAATAAATTGTATTGGTTGGGATATGCTTAGGTCCAGCCTCATTATCCACACAACTAATTCTCATCATTAATTGACATGTGTCATAGCACTAAAAGATATTTCTTTTTGGGTTTTTTATGTTGTAGCTACCTTTATATTGGACCCAATTTAATATTGAAAAATACCCTTGTTACAAATATGTTTTTGGGTTTTTTAGAGTGTTGCATGTATGATCTATAATATGGAGCGTTGTAGTTGGCCAGATAGCGTGTACAGTTAGATAAATCAAATTTTCTCATCTTCTTCTATCATCTCTTACCCGCCTTGAATTATCAGAATTTAAGAAATTGAAATCATTTTCAATGGGGCTTCAACATCTCACTTCTCTTCAGCATCTCGGTATTCACAGATGCCCAAAAATGATGAACCTACCACAAGTGTTGCTGCCTTCACTGTTGAGTTTAACAATAAAATCTTCTCCAAAACTACAAGAAAGATGCCGTATTAAAAGAGGCCGTTACAGGCCCCTAATCTTCCATATCCCTGATATCGACGTTACCGGCCTATCCCTTTACCTAGGTCTCTCTCTCCCCCTTGATAAATGATTTATTTTGCCTTTTCAATTAGTATTCTGTTTTTAGTATTGAATTGAAGTACGAGCAGGCGGGTTAATATATGATTGCTCTTTAATTTTAAACCCATTACAACCTATTAAAAGTCAAACTGGTCAAGTGGATGGAATTCTTTTAAATTGGCAGTGATGTATTTATTACATGTTGGTTAAATTTGTTGGGAATAAAACTTGTAAGAACTGACTCAGATGTGTTGTACTATTGACACATGAAATTGAGTTGGATGACACACCACATTTGTTTCTTAATTGCATACAAATGTAGTGTTCCAAGTATCTTTCTTTCTTGATTACCAGCGTGTCTTTTTAGTATAATGAAATGATCTTTAAATTCATAAATGAAGCAACTGACCAATGTTATTTATATTCATGGCTGATTTTAGGATTCTGGAAACCTCTCCACCTTGCTATTATTGATGCAGAAGAAAACAAGGTAACATTTTGTTCAGAGATTTTTATGGGTTTCAAAAAAGTTGATATCTATAATTAACTGATCTTTTTTGTGTTTCTTTAGGGAAATGGTTGTTAAATGGAACGAGTCCATACGTATCTTTATGGCAGATGGTTGTAATTCACGCGAATCTTATGGGTTTCAAATAACTGATATTTATTTTTAGATATTGGTTTTGTGTGTTTTTTAAACAAGCAATGGCTGTTGAAGTGGAATAGTCATGTTTTTATGATAATATGTTTGTTTATTTGTAAATGAACAAATATTGAAATGTTACCATTAAAACAAGATATTTGTTCATAACTAGATAATATCCTTTTGTTCATGATTTGAGAAAAATATGATGTTGGTTATTATTTCACTTACTTGTGGAATCAAAATCTCAATGGTCTGTCCTGTCATGGGTTGGTTGTATATGGTGAAGTAGGATGACTTAGAAGAGTCTTGCCTTGGATAGGATATGCATGTTGTTTGGTACTTGAGTTAGATATGCATGCTGTTTGGTGAAGTAGGAAGGGTTAAAAGAGTCTTGACTGTGATGGGCTGTCTATGTGTCTTCTCTCAAGCTAAAACGAGTGATTAAGTCGGTGGCAAAGGAACATTCACTATTCCTTCATACATCTGCCAGCAGCTAAACTTAGCCCAAATCCACACAAATGTAACACTTTGTCTGAAAACTGAATCCTTGTTACTGTGAAGATATATAGTTAGGTTTCTTGTGGCTGTAAACTCAGGTATAGTGAGAGACATTGAAATCAGTAGCATTGTTAGCTGTGGCCACATTTGATATTGTTAGCTAGTGATGCAGATTTACAAGAATGTGTAGAGTTGTCCGGGTTTGACATCGTTTGGCTTTGAGTTCATGATTGTCTTGGGAGCTTGTGTGAGAGTTTATATTTATTTTAAGCGCTCGAATGTTAAGTTGTAGATTTTGGGGTTCATTGCAACATGACCAAATTTTTTGGACCTGTTTTATTCTTTGCTGTGTTAAGATATATAACTGAATGATCAAAGTAATAAGTGAATATTGGTTGCATACTTGTGTTCTTATTAACACCAATTTCAACTTCTGATCAGTTTACTTTGGCCACTGAAGCGATTGATGTTATGTATTAGAAGAATATTTTTATGCTTTTGAGTCCCATTATCTAAGTTGGGTTAGTTTACAAGATAAAGGCGGTCCATCAAGTATGTTAATTGTTAACTGACTATTGTTTATTGGAGAGGTGGAAAAATGGATGGGTCTAAGCGGTAAAAGAGGCCAAGTTGGGTTAGGTTGAGACGTAAGCACTTGTATTCATGTTCATTAAATAGTCAACGCACATTTTATGACTTTTTCATTTGACTCGTTAGAGATAAAGCATAACTCATATTCAATGTGAAATGGGATCTTTACACATGATTAATTCAACACCAACTTTTTCATGTTTATGTTTATGATTATGAAACCTCGTATAAAAGCCTAATTAATATAGCTTTAGTATAATTCAAAAGCTCATTTCAGTTTTAAAGGGAAAGTTGGCTTCTTTGACTTCAAAAGTCAAGCTTGTCAATTGTCAATGCATTTGTTTTAGGGTCAAGTTGTGTTAGGTTGACCCATAAACACTTTTGTCAATGTGTAGTAATTAGTTAATTAGTATTTTGAGCGAGGTTTAACTTGTCCCGTTCAACCCATTTATATATAATTTACTCAACGCCATCATTTTCACATTTACAACACCTTTTATAAGAGACTAAAGCATAATACTTTATATACTCTATGTATAATTCAAAAACCTCGTTTTAAGTATAATACTTATCTTTGCATACCGAATGAGCGTTACCTTCATTGATATATTTATCAATTTACAGCACATAAAAGGAAATGAGAACATTAAATTATAATGACGGGTGTTTTTCAAAAACTATGTTTTTATAAAACTATACCATGAAATTTTTTTTTGATAAGTTTCAGGGGGCTTCTTGACTTTGTCATAATGACAACATAAAAAATAACATGTTAACCCATTCAATTTTGTGAATATTTTGCTTTATTTGAGCATAGTTTTGCATGACATGATTCCTATACAACAGTCGGATCACCATTGAATAAAAAGTTAATGTTGACACAAATATTTCAAATTTGATAAAAGTTAAAAGCATTAATAGACCTGGGGGTGACATGCTAGAAGTGTTCATTATCTTTTCTAAAATTTTAATAGTTGAGGGAAAATAGTCAATTCGCCAAATCCCGAACCTTTTGATTATTTCCAAATCTTGTGATGTCGATCCGCTGCTAGTCTTCTAGATTCAGACCCCGGATGTAAAGTTTGTATTATTTCAGTTTTCTCATGTGTTAAAGAACAACTTGATTGTATTTTTCTTTGATTAATCTATGAGTATTGATGTGCACTCAGTCGGTTTAGGTTTATGTCTATGTCTATCTAAACGATTAGTTTGTCGGTTGTTATGATAACTGCTTAGAGCGTTGTTTTGACTAGCTTGAATATGATGAAGCATACAGTTGCCCTTAATTAGGTATTTGGGTCACACTAGCAAGGACTGTTTGATAACAGTGTCGTATGTTAACGATTCTTGATGCCTAAGGTTTGTCTAGTTAATCAGTCTGTGTTGGCCTTTCATAAATAATCTGTTAAATTAACATGAGATTACTTTTATATGCTTACTTGAACCCTGTGTATGATCAGTTTCTATTAATTGCTTGAAAGATTGTTAACTGCTTGTTTAATTATTAAAATCAAACTAGTTTGCTTGTGTGATTAGCACTACAATTAGTTACTTCATAATCATATAAAATATGTTGCGCGTTACATTGACCACATACTCCTCGTGGTTTGACACTCTACTTACCCTAGCTTGCTTAGGTGATTGGAAACTTTATTTAATTGTTTTTTACAAGATAGCAACAGTCTAGCATCATATTTTTAAAAAGTTGAAATTTGAGCTTGAGCTGGTCTATTAAATTAAAATTTAAATTTATAGTTATTTTAATACTTAGTTATAAGTTGATATTAAGACTAATTATGAAGATATTAGTATTCATTCAAATGGGCCTATCTGGAAGAGCGGGCTCATTTATCATATTTCGTGGGTTTATTTATACTGTATAAGAAATTTGTTTATTATAAACGCTATAATACGGCTCACATTAAACAACCAAACGACCAAGCGCCTAAGCAAGCTTACGTAGGCAGTAGGCTTGAGCTCCGTTCCTTTACAAACCGAGCTAGTTTAGCTCTGCTCACTTACAAATACGTCTATATCCAATGAGCTTCGTGGCATGGTCTTTTTGAACGGTCGTCGACCCGGTAACCACTTTGATGAAAATTATACATTTACTAGAGGTGCTTACAATTCAATTATACCGATTTGATGAAAATTATAATCCGTAGAGCTATCTACAACTTTAAGAGCGAAAAACAAGGGCGGACCTATGCTTAGGCTACGGGGGTCGGCCGACCCCTGTGAAAAAAAATGTTTAGTGTCATATATATGATAAATTCTAACTGACCCCTGTAAAATTTCAATCCCGACCCCTGTAAGATAATGAAAATAGAAGAAAGAAAGATGGTCTGAGAAAAAATGGAGTGAAAAGATTGTTCACGATCCATATGTAAATTTTTCCAACCAAAGAGTTTGTTTTGAAAAAGATGATGAATTTTGCAATTTTTAAATTTTAGTCGTTGTAGACTAGGGGTACTTTTGTAATAAAAACAACTATTAAAAAGTATTGTTACACAAACATTAAAATGTCTTACACTTTGCAATCTTTTTTCAAAAAAAAATCTTTTAATTAAACTGAAACATTTATTAGATATTAGGATAGTACCCGTGTTACACACGGGTTGAAAATAGATAAATAACAAAATCAATATAGACAACCATAAATTTTCATAAATAGAAAACCATATATTAACATTAAGATAGCCTAAACAAAATATTAGAGAGTAACATTGTTTACATAAAAAGTTAATAGTTATACAAATTTGTCTATATTAGTAAAGTTATGAAAATATTTAACCGTATTATCCTAGTATGAACTTCAAAATTTTCTGTCCAATCGAGTTTCCGATTAGTTTTTAAACTGTATTATCTAATTTCAACCAGTGTTTAACATACCAACATGATTAAGTATTAAACTAAAATGTTAATGTATGCAATAATGAGTTAACGTTAGCATTAATATCTAGAAGATTATGTAAAACTAAAAACAAAATATCTGAATGTAATTATTACCATAAAAATATAGACAATCATAAAATTTTACGAGAAAACATTTAGAAAATCATAAAATTTAATATAACTTTATAACCGCAGTCATTGAAATTCAGATGGTTTTTTAAAAAAAGCAACAAACTGGTGATTAAAATCATAATATTTTTTCACTGTCATATTAAACAAACATACATAATAAACATAACTTAGTAACAAAACTATTGATTATTCAAATTGTCATAATACAAGCTTAATACTAAAACAAACTAAATATACACATAAAAAGGAGAGACCAAAAGAAGATCTAAACATGTCGAAGTCAAATTTACCAACCATCAACTTCTTCAAAATTTCACCCAAAAAAACAAATTACCTTCACAACCTGACAAACAAAATAAACGATTATGGAAGTTTATTGTACGTTTTTGGAAGTTTCTAGTTATGAACTAAACTAATAACTTAAACAGAATAAGTGTTACTGAATAATAAAAGTAAAAATTTAGAGTAATCAACTATATAACTAAGTTACTGAATTAGTGTTACCTTAAATTTAATCTTCAGATTCCAAAGAGTTTAGAAGATCATCAAAATTTGACTCATAGTTCTCACACTCTAACAAGTATTTTACCTTCTCACTAACTTCATTTTCCAAATCCAAATGTACCCTTTCTTTTCTAACATTAGCAAGCTTCAAGTGATTCAAATCTTTTAAAAGAAACATATCATTAGATTCTAATATTGATTTAGGATAGTACTCGTGTTACACATGGTGGAACATATTTAAAACATAATATATATGTAACATCATATAAATTTAATGAAATGCAAATGTTGTACTTATAAATAGATTATACTTTTACATGAATTATAAGACATCATAACTTATTTGAATCAAATACAAAAACATACAAAGACTAAAAAAAATAAATGAAAAGTTAAAATATTGTATAACTTATACCATCAGTATAATAATAAGCAAACAAAGGAAATTAGTCTCCAAATCAATAAAAAAATTCTACAATGTTGATTCAACAAAACTTCTATCTCAATGTTGATTAAAAAGATAAACTCTATCTAAGACATTTATTACATATCAATAACTGTAATGTTTATCACTCTAAGATAATACATGTGTTTATTTACACATCAATTTTAAACATTTATTACACATAAATGTTAAAAGATGTTAAAAGATAAACAATATATAAGACATTTTTTTTTATAAGTATATTAGTTTGAGGCCTGTGTATTACACGCGTAATTGATGAAAATTTTGTACTTTAACCATTAAGTGAAATATAGTTGACAAAATGATCATATATTTTATACAGTTACAATTTACATTAAAATTATAGAAATTACATAACTAAGATTACACAAATATGTTACAAATAAGTAAAATAGTCCTTATACACTACATTTGTGATTGCCCGTGTTTATCACAAATCAAATATTTAGTTCATGCATGCTTATAACTTTTAATAAGGTAGCATATAGGTATGTTTATAACTCTTGATATAGCCACGTATAATTATCCGTGTGATCAATAAGATTCTTCAAGTACATACCAACCCTAGATAAATGATATTATATCCATGAAACTAACAAAAAAATGTTCTCACACATAAAATATCATACATGTTAATCAGTTAATATATATAATGTCATTTGAGATCGTGTGCTCATGTTTATCCCAAAACATGATTATCCAAAAAACCAGATTACCTGAACTTTGATGATATAGTCATCCTTATAATTTTTAGAATTTGAAATTGATTGATCATGATAAATTTGGTGTCATTAATAGTCTGTGTATGACAAATATTTACTTGATTTTATATTTTTACAATTAACAATTGTATAATTAAGCAACATATAAAACCAGAAATTAAAATATAGCAAAATATTTTTTTTTTCATTTCATATGAATGAAAAATGACAAAGACATACTAACCTTAAAGTCATATTCAAATAAAAGTGATTATTCTGAGTTAGTAGAATAATAAAAGATTTAAAGTTGCATAAAGTGAAGGTATTGATTCTTATTTATAATTGTTGAAAGTAACTGATAAGGAATGTTTAAATTTTGAATACTAATCCCTTGTCATTTGTTATTATTATGGTAGTTGTTGGGATATTTAATTAATCAATATATATATTTTAAAAACTTATAAAAAAAACTAAGATTTCGAATTTGTTGGAAGCATGGTAAATGACTTTTAACCGGATTAACTATTTTTTTAAAATTAATGTGAAAATATATGTTCTAAAGCATTTTGGTCTGAATTATAAAAGAAAATATTGAAAACTAAATATTGATTTCTTATTTCTAAAACTCTTTATACTACACAAAAAATCATATAAATAAATGACATATACTTCATATTGTAAATCGGTATACATATAGATTATAAATATATAATTCAACTTCAATAATTTAATGCTAAACACCAAGATATATAATAAGTATTCTCTATGTTTGCAATATTTATACAAAACGTTTGGAGAAAATTAAGAAAATACACATTTTCCCGAGTTTAAATGCATATGAGAAGATTTTAAATCCAAATTTAAAACCAATCTTATATAAAAAATTATGCTCCGTTGCTCGAATCACAGTTTAAAAAACAATTTGTAACAAACATGTAACGTCAATTTTAATATTTCCTTATTTTCTTATTTCACAATTAATGTTAATGAATGAATCAATTAGGATTTACATATAATAAAAACAAACTTGAATTCATGTATTGACATAACTTAAAAGATAAAGACCATATATTAAAATAAGTGAAAAGTATATGAGGAGGGCTATGAGAATGACAAATGACAAAAATAGGTAGGCTTTTATTAGAATAGATAGATTATAAAATAATGTTGCAAAACAAACTATTATGACAATTAAAAAAATAAATTTAGTCTTTCATAATACTATAATTAATTGATATTTACAATAAAGTTTTAATCAATTTTCAATAACATGTTAATTTTCATTCAAGTGTGTTTGACATATAGTTAATTCTAATATATATCATTTAGGAATTAGCCAAAGCTTTCTCTTCCATTTTTTATAACTCTTTTGTGGATAAATTATGTTAAATAATTATTGAATACATATAATAATAAATAAAATATTCGAGAAAACAAATATTTAACATTAGGTTGGCCTAACCAAAATATTAAAGAGTAAGATTGTATACATAAAAAATTAATAGGTACACAAACTTGTCTATATTAGCAAAGTTATGAAAATGTTTAAATCGTATTATTATCCCAGCATGAACTTTCAAAAATTTCCGTCCAAAAACAAAAGCATTTTGCTTTAGAACCTGAAAAACAAAGCAAACCATGCAACCTGATTAATTATGAAACGAAAATGTTAATATATGTCATAATGAATTTATGTTAACATTAATATCTAGAGGATTATGTAAAACTAAAAACAAAATGTGTGAATGTAAGAATTACCATATAAATATAGACAATCATAAAATTTCATAAGAAAACATTTTAGAAAGTCATAAAATTTAACATAACTTTATAACCACAATCTTAAAAATTCAGATGTTTTTTTTTAAATGCAACAAACTAATCATCAAAATCATAACATTTTTTCACTATCATATTAAACAAACACACATATTAAACATAAGTCAGGATAGTACTCGTGTTACACACGGTGGAACATAATTAAAAACATAATATATGTAACATCATATAAACTTGATTAACTAATTTAGAAATGGTTACAAAAATTAAAATCAAATTGGTTAATTTGAAAAAAATTTAAATATAGATAATTTATTTTACTAAATAATATAGATATAATTACAAAACTTAATGTCAATCCTCATTACATTTGGTGATATTTTGTCCTTTAAATGCCACATTTTGAGAAGTTGTGAATTTCTGACCGAATTATTTAGAAAACTCTTTTTCCTTATGGGAATAATATGAATAAATTAAGAAAATATTCCATGTTCATTAATAGTTATGTTACAAAAAAAAATGTATAAAAACAATAACATAAGAACTTGTAAAATATATACTTAATTTTTCCTTATGGGAATAAATAATCGTTATTATTGATATCTAGATTAGAGCCCGTGTTACACACGGTTGAAAATATAAAAACAATAACATAAGAACTTGTAAAATATATACTTAATTTTTTCAAACACGGGTCATAGTTCAATATGGTTCCAAATGAAGTATTTGAACTAACAATATATTTCAAACCCGGGTAATATTTAAAACGAAAGTACGAAATAATTCGTAGTAGTTGTAGAGATTATAATATTAGATTTAAAATCAAAATAGATTGGAAGATAATTTTGAATTTCGAATTGTTAATGTTAAAGTCTATAACTTAATTTTGTAAAGTTCATATAAAGGTTGAAAATTATAGTCAAATCATTATTCATTATCATTATTATAAAATAAAGTCTAAATCATATACCAAAGATGTATACAATTACCGGAAAGTTAATTTGAATTTGAATTGGGGGAAATAAATTGAAATTGCTTATTGTAAATATTGTAAATTATAAACCCATCTCTAACATTTGGCAACTATTGTAAATTATTGTAAATAATAACGAACTTATTAGAACATAATATTTGAATAGATATTAGAATATAATTTTATAAGATAAATATAAATAACAATGAACTTTAAAGTATAATTTTAATAATGTCTAAACTAAACATAATATGAATGAGATATTTTTGTAATTTATGAAAATACCATCCTTAACACTATAATCAAAATTTAAATGTATATAAGTTATTATTGTAATATATTCCATTTAAATGTTAGTCAAATCATTATTATGGATCATTACTTATAAATTAAAGGTTAAATTATATAAAAATTTTGACTTGCATTGCATAATAGATGTTGAAACTTTATTCTGTTTCGTGGATTTATTTTAGGAAGTAGTACTTTTAAAATATTTAGAAGGAAATTTGAATTTGTAATAGTATAAACGCTAAGTTGTAATTTTATAACAAAAATATAAATAATAACATATTTGTGAACTATAATTTTAATAATGTGTAAATTTAACATAATCTGAATTAGAATTTTTTGTTCACATAAATATAATATTGGAAAAACAGTTGGATATACAAAAATGTCGGAAATTATAAACATGACATTAATATGTTAGTCAAACATATATATTCCAAATAAAAATACGATTTATATAAACAAGACAACTTCATCAAATAAAAATACGGTTTAAATATGAAACATGTTGATATATATTCCATGTAAATGTTAATCAACCCATTATTATAGACATTATCAAAAATTCAAATTTAAATCATATACCAAAAATGTAGAGAAATACCATAGACAAATTCGAGACCTTCATTTACTTATTTATGTAAATTGTAAATTAGTCAACTTATTATTATGCATCGATTATGGACAATTAATTTTAGAGAACTTATAATTTTTGAACTTATGACTAATTAATTTCAAAATAAGTTTTTATGATATAAAAAACTATATTCAATTACGGTAAATTCATATTAAATTTGACTTTGATGAAATGATTTTAAATTAATTTATAATTCGTTAAGATTGATTAAATTTGACTTGGGTGAAATTTGACTTGTAATACAATAATTATATTATAAATAGTAGTAACAAAGTACTATAAATATGAGTTTGACCATCATAACTTATTTGAATTTGAATTTGTACCATCTATAAATCACAATCTCATCTAACAAATCAATCAATCAAATACGTTATAATATTCATGTTAATTAGGTTATTTAAACAAATTAGGAAAGTCAAACTAAATAAATTGTATTAATGAGATACCTAATTGAGTCATTTGATTTTAAGTTTAAAATATATGGTTTTTCATATACCTTTTTTAAGTAATTTTTGATATATTATTATTATCTAAATTTATGATAAAAATTTTTCAAATTAACTTATACCAAAAATAAATATAAGAATAATAGTTTTTATGATATATAGTACAAATTAGTTACTTATTTATTTAATGATAATATAAATAGAAATGATTTGAAATTAATGTAAATTATAATATGGAAAATGGATGAAGATGTAAATTTATAATTATTACCTATTTATAAAATTTTATGGTTGTCTATAAGGATTATCTATTTATGTCAATTATGAAAGTGTAGAAATAAAATGGAAATTAAGGAAAGTCAAAGAATATAAAATGTTTTAATGGGATAATTAAATTACAATATTTATGTTAATTATGAAACTTTAAAATCGGTTTGTTTATAAATTAAGGAAAGTCAAAGAATATAAAATGTTTTAATGAGATAATTAAATTACAATATTTATGTTAAGGAAGTTATTTAAAACATTAAGGAAAGTCAAACAAAATAAATGGTATTAATGAGATAATTCATATCGACCATTAAAACACGTCGGAAAAAAAAATTTAGATAAACTAATCTTGGATCTCCGATATACAATCGTATTTTATTTTTTATAAACAAAAGAAGATGAATATACATGAATATTAACAAATTAACAAAATAAAATATACATCAACATTAAAATTAAAATCTATACATACTATAAACTCATAATCATTCCGTGAAATTAAATTATATGAGTCGGCAATTGTAAGGCCCCGACACCGGTGCCTCACATTTGGGTGTTGGATTTACTCATCAACATAGCTCTAATCATCAGAGTTAATAAAAACATTCGCGGAATATAAAACTTTCACAAACATTACATATTAAATCTTAACTTGTCTTAAAACATTCCTGTTTTTCAAAACAAGAACATTTAAATATAAAACTTTATCAGTCTTCAGATGCCAGACCCTTATTCTTCTGCCATGTGTCCCCGCTCAAGCCAGCTGTCTCACTCTACTTACCCGCGTGCATACTAAAAGTCAGCTACGCTGAGTGAGTTCTAGTTAATCAGGCAACATACAATTCGTTCTCATACATCTTTACACGTATCCGAAGACACGTATTAATTCTGTAACTCTGTATAATTATCCATAAGAGGAACGCCACATAATATCAAACAAGGGAATCAGTACTACTACCCGTACTGTATATGTTTTCCATTGAAGGAACAATCTATATATATTATACATAGAAGGAACACTCTATATATTATCCATAGAAGGAACACTTTACTATCTATAGAAGGAACGCTATACTATCCATAGAAGGAACACTATACTTTCCATAGAAGGAACACAATACTTTCCATAGAAGGAACACTACACTATCCATAGAAGGAACATTATACTATCCATATAAGGAACTTTATATATTATCCATATAAGGAACACTATCTATAAGTTATTATTTAATATCCATGTAAGGAGCTAATCACTTCCCTTGGCAATACGTGCAATATCCGAAAATCGTTCACGTACTGACAAGCATTTCATTCTCATTCAAGTCATATATAAATAACATATAAATCATACATGGCATACACTTACCATTTAAGGTAAGTTTATTAATTATCACATCGAGTATGCACACAGCCCCGAAAAACATAACAAAGAATGGGGCTAGAAACTCACCTGATTGCGGTTACGTTCACTGTTAATGGTTGTCCTTCTCTTTAGCTGTGCACGACTAACTGTATAACAATTATACGTATCAATTAACTATCACTACTCATATTGTCCTTTTACTTTAGTTATTACCCACAACGAACGGGGGTCCGGGGGCAGCACCCCAGGCAGCGGGGTTCTAAGGGCGGCAGCCCCTAGCAGGGTCCAAGGGGCAGAGCCCCTGGCTGTGGTCTAGCTGCCATGTCATCTTGGAAAAATTTTATTTACATTAACTGTCTTAACACATTTTCCATTAGGATTTTAATTTATTTTCAAATTCCTTAACTCATTCTTCATAACGAATTAAGTCTGGTTCGCTATCCGATTCGTTACCGAACTTAACTTAAGCGAACTTAAGGTTCAGCGAACTTATCAAGAGGCGAAGTTAATCATTCAGCGAATTTAATCCTTCAGCGAAGTTAATCATTAAGCGAACATATAGGGCGAACTTGATTGGCGAACTTGCTGCGCGCGAACTTAGCTGCAGCGAACTTGCTTGCAAGCGAACTTGCTTGCAGGCGAAGTTGTCGCAGCGAGCTGCTGCTGCTGCTAGGGTCAGTTTACCGATCCAAAACATGCGTTTTGTCACCCTTAGTCCGCTCGTTTATGGCTCGGCTTTAGTCCCAGCCATTCCCTAGTCTGATTGCGGCCCAAACTTGACCCGTTTGTAACATAAAGCATGAAACTTTAAGGCTAAACGTTTAATACTAGGTCTATGGTCCATTTTAAATGAGCCGCACCTATTTGCAGGTCCATTAAGTTCGTTTTTAGCATCAAGTTCACAACTTTACGTTTCATTTACACCCAATCTATTCTCGTTCTAAGTTTCACGACTAAACGTTTATAAAAACGCAAACCTTAAGGTAAAATACATACCTTTACGTGTTCGTTTGGTCTCGATTAGCTAGGTTATGAACTTGAATCTTGTATCTACCTTGTGTATTGAAGATTTATCTCTATCGGGCTCGGTTTTGGTCACGGATCTCGCTCCTACCTCTCACGGCCGTATACAAGTAGTGGTGTGTGTGTGTTTTTGAGTGTGTAGAAAATAAGATGGAGAAAATGAGGATTTAGGGTTTTAGGGTGGTTTAAGGGGTATTTATATCCCTTAAGGCCCATGGACCTAAGGCCCATTACCCCTAATCCATCTTACTTAATCCAAGTCCATGATCTTTTATTAATCACTAGCTAATATTATTTAACGCTCTTCAACTTAACGAAATGTTTCTTTATTTAATATTATAATATTTGGGATGTTACATCAATTACCTGAATAATAAAAAAGAATATTAATATTGATATTTTGGATTATTTTAATTATATATAACTAATAACCGAAAAATTTAAAAGGTGTTAAAAGATAAACGAAATTTAAAGATGTTACCGGAAAAAAGATTGTATAAGCCGTGACAGTCACCGGAAAATGTTACCGAAAAATATTACCTGAAATAATAAAAAAGAATATTACTATTGATATATGGAAAATGTTATCGAAAAAACTTACCGGAAATACTAACCGAAAAAATGTAACAATGGAATATAAGATTTTGATTAACAAACTAAAATGAAATCTTCAGCAAATTAAATGGGTAAATAACCTGAAATAGTGTAAAGCAACCATTGTTATAGGTATAAAACATAGCCGGAAAAAACTTACCGGAAAAAACTTACCGGAAAATCTTACCGGAAATACTTACCGGATAAACGTAACAAAGGAATATAAGATTTTGATTAACAAACGAAAATGAAATCTTCAGCAAATTAAACGGGTAAATAACCTGAGATAATGTAAAGCAACCATTGTTATAGGTATAAAACATAACCGGAAAAAACTTAACGGAAAATCTTACCGGAAATACTTACCGAAAAAACGTAAAACGTCCACATATCACCTTTAGGCCCGTTTATGATTTACAACCTAAACTGATTTTAATAAAATCAGTTAACAATGAGAATAAACATAAAAAGGTTAGAAGAGACAATAACCGGAAAAAATAATAAGGTTTCCGGAAATAAATAGATAAACAGTAGGAAGTTTATTATAAAATACAAACTTACCGGAAAATTGATACAAATGTTGAATGATATTCGCCGGAATATATTAATAGGTGAAAGAGAGAAAATGTTGAATAGGGTAAAAAATTAAAAAATGTTATGGTTTAAATATAGGTTAGTTGATGAGTTGGCATGCTTAAGAAAGGTAATGAGTGACATGGCAATGAGGTGGCATCCTAAGTGGATACTCTAGAATGGTGACATGTGGAAATTGCTCCTTACTTTAATAGTATGTATAGATAAATAGAATGATAAAAACTTTCAATATTTTTTTTCTTTTTGAACGTCACCTTTGTTTTCCATTGATTTTTTTGTTAGGTTAGGTTATCGAATGAATGATGAGAAGTGAAACAATTGTTTTATTTGTTTAGTTGAGAAAAACTTGCTTAGAAGTTTAGTTATGTGTTTTTAAATGACGTTTCACGTACCTTTTATTATATTGTATTTTGTTTGATTTGATTTTATTTTTTTGTATGACCCGACTAGAACAACCGAATCGGATAAAAAAAATTGATACCGATTTGACCCGACCGACCAGAATCAAAAAAAGTTATATACTGATTGGTAACTGAGCACCAACCCAAAAAAATTCCGACTCCTATGAGAAAATTTTTTGAATCCGTCACTGACTACAAACCAATTTACAAAACGTAGACTTGGTCGCATGCATTGACTTTTCAAACTTGGTCCAAGTCTTGATTTTGACTTATCTAATTCTTCTTGCAACAACTAAATATTCAATATTTTGCCTTACGACCAACTACTTATAGGGGCTGTTTGTTTTTTGGACAAAACCTCTTCCAGACCACTTTTCGTTTCGCCGCGCAGAACACGCGTAGAGGTTGTGGTCTGCAGTGTGTTTGTTTTCCCGAAGTCATTTCATTAAAAAACCTCTTCCAGGCCTCTTCTCCTAGAAGTGTTGTGAATGCTACTTCTCACCTCTTCCAGACCTCTTCTCCTTTGTTTTCCGGTCGCCGCTCCAACCCATCCACCGCCGCTGCCGCGGTGGTGACCGGACGTCGGTGACGGCAGTGGTCTGTGGACGGTTCAGTGGCGGGGGTTACGACGGTGTACGGTGGTGGCTGTGGAATGGGGTAGCAATTAGGGACGGTGGTGGTAGGTGGTGGTTAGGTGGATGGCAGTGGAGATGGTTATGGCAGTGGTGGATAATGACGGTGGTGGTGTTGTGGCGGAGTGACGGTGGTAGTGACGGATTGTGGTGAGGGTTGTTTGGTGGCAGAGCGACGATGGCGGTGGTGGTGTTGGATTATGGCGATGGGTCGTCGGAGAGAAGAAGAACACAGGAGAGGAAGAAGAAAAGTGGAGAAGAAGAAGAAGAATTATTTTATATATAAAGTTATTATGAAAATAAATATACAAATATAATTATAAATATATAAAAAATTAATTAATAAATATTAAACGAACCGTTTTATATGGTCTTGTGAGATTAGATTAGAATAATTATAAGTTTTGGTAGTCTGCAGATGTTAAAAAACAAACAGTCTTCTTATTGCAGATTGCAGAGTTTTGGTCCATCTCTTCTGCTACATATGTTGGCAGATGTGGTTTCACAGACTTCTGACATTTTACCTCTGAAAAACAAACAGCACCATAATTTTTATTTTTTTAATGTCATTTCTGAAGAAATATAACAAAAAGGTAAATTATGATCGAACATTAATAACAAAGATATTACGGAAATGTTATAAAGTTTGTAACATGACACGATTTTTAATCATGAAATGATTAAATTTTTGTGACAATGAGTGTTCAAGGGACCCAACCTACAAAAAGTTAAAACCATTTTAATTGTTTTGACCAACTTATTTGACTTGTATATATTTCCATTTATAAAGCATGTACTAAATTAGCTCATACAATACTCTATTAGGCTAGGGGTATAGAATTTAGGAGATCGTTGAAACAAACATTCAATGAAAATAAAATAACAAGAATAAAAATGAAAAATGATAGAAACTGAACTTTCATTACAAAATCGTTTTGTAGTGATTATAGGTGACAATCTTGACCTAAACCTTTTCAAATATGTCTATTTGAGATGTTTTAAAATTTAAATGAGTTGGTTTGTGTAAAAGATTTTAACTAAATGGGTTAAAAAGAGTCATTTGAAATTTCATCTTGTTATTTTCAAGTCAAAATGGGTTGACAAGTTCAAAGAAATGAATCGATGTGAGTTAGTGTCCTAAATAAATGTGGCATGTTTCGGATCGGAACGAGTTTCATACAAGACAGGTTTCTGCATGTAACGGGCTTCAGATTGGAACGGGTTCGGTTCAGGTTTCAAGCCAACACAAGTTTTCACACAGGATGGGGTGGGTTTTGGTTTCTTTTGTCTCTTTTTGGTCGATTCCGGACTCGCTTTTGTCCGTCACGTTTTTGTTCGGTTTGAATTCTTTTAGTTTCGTTTTATTTGATTTTTTCGATTTCGATTGATTTGGTTCAATTTTGACTTTTTGTTTCATTTTCGTTGATTTTTTCAGTTTCGGTTTGATTATCGTTTTTTTATAGAACGAGGACAACGTAGGAAACATTTTAATGTTTTTACTTTTTTTTGTTTATGATTTATATTTTGTGTTATGATTTTTTGAGTATTATTTTTAAATATTTTTAGAGGGTTTTTTGATCTTAATAGAAAACCCATAAAAAATTATAACTCAAAATATAAATAGAAAAAAAAAATCTAAAAAACTAAAATGTTTCGGTTGTTATCCTAAAAAAAATTAAAAAAAAATCGAAACCCGTTCCGACCCTAACCTATTCCGACCCAAACCAAAACAACATTTTTTAATTGACATGTTCTAACCCAAACTTATTTTGACTCATAACTCATTTCAACCCATGACCCGTTTGACCTAAGCCAACCTATTTGTCACCTCTAGTAGTGATTATAAATGTCAACTCATTATATACCTGATGAAACGGTGTCACCATTAACTCATCACTTATACATCACGTAATTTCCACTATGCACGTTTTAAGTGCGTTATAATTTCTTTTTGGTAATCATTACAAGTGCATAACAATATAAATTTAACAGTCACTACTAAATATATATGTATAAATTATTACTCTCCTTGAGAGTTACATTTAGAAAAGAACAGTTTCAAAGCACGGGCAACAGTAAGTTACAAAAATTAACACAAGAATATAAAAGAATTTCTCTGGCACGTCACCACAAACGCAGTTTCCCTGATACGTTTCTAGCGTTCCGTCTATTTACCAAACGTCACGGAGGTACCTTCCCGACATTTGTAAATTCTTCACGTAGAGTTCTGCCTTTGACGAGTCTAGTGATCCCTGAAATCAACGAAGTTATGGTTGTTAACATTAGCTATAAAGCTAGGCGTATAGACAAGAATTTTCATTTAACATAATACTATAATAGGATACTATCTTTCGATCAAAAGTTTAAACATGTGAACTGTATGAAGTGAAGAAGAAACCCACGCACAGTGGCATATTCGTAACTCTGAGAATTAATTATTTACACTATAAGAAATGTACTAGAGTAATAATTATGCTATAAAAAAATATACTAGAACAATAACAATTACGCTATAGTTTTATGAGTAAGCTAGTTGCACTTCTCTTGTAGCATACGAAAATGCCACCGTGTAATTTTGTTTCTTCACTTTCAATAGTTTGTGCGATGAGGGTGTACATGATCCTACCCACCCACACACACATATATATATATACACACAAAAACAAACCAACTAAACAGATAAGCAAATGTAAGAGCAATCACATCCCATTCTTTATAATCTTTTAGATCTTTAAATTATGCGGAAAACATGAAAAAAAAACTCCCATCCATTATATGGATTATATACATGGGCTGAATAGTAATTTCTTATATTTATACCATATAATTCTTTTGTGAGCGCGAGAGAAAAATAAACATAAAAATTGATTAGAAGTGAATTATTTAATTAAATAAAGATAATTAAAAGGAACGAGATGTGGAGGTTTTTTTTATAAGATTAATAAAATTTTAAGGTTAAAGTCGATATTTAGTTAAATTATATAAATAAAGATAAAGAATAAAATGTGACCGTTCTAATGGGTCAAAATTGCCGCTCGTAGAACAAATGTCCAAATTGACCTCAACTAATGAAAAAGAAAGGTTTGTTGGACCAATAAAAAGGTAAATTTAATTTGGTGATACACAAAATCACTGTCATAGTTAAAAACGACACCTCAAAAGATGGTGTCCATAAAACAAGATGGTGGGCCCCAAAGTGTTTTAACACCATAAAATTATTTATATCTGTCACCATCTCAGCCAACTCCAACCATATAATAAACCTACCCATCCCATATGTATGTATATAAATAAACAATATTTAATGAACACAAAATAACTTTTATAAAAGTTAAAATATATATGTGATGATTAGTACCTGTTCTTGCACAATGGTGTGTAGGGTCCGATGTACATCTTTGGCCATGCCTTTGGCATCACCACATACATACAAATATGCTCCTTCAGAAAGAAGGTTCCAGATATCTGAAGCCTGCAGGACAAATTTGCATTGTAAACATATATTAAAAAAAAGATCTATGTGAATAAATAAAAAAAAATAAGAGAGATTATTCACCTTATCGTTCATCTTGTGTTGAACGTATTCCTTAGTCGGGCCTTCGCGGGAGAAGGCAACAATTAGCTCGGAAAGAGCACCCGTCTCGACAAAGTTGTTAAGCTCGTCTTCATATATGAAATCCTGAACGGGTCAAAAATATAAATATGAATTAGCTACAAGGAAACGGGTCAAATGGGCTGCCAGGGTTGAAAAATATAACTGTTATAATCATATTTGACCTAATTCGTTATTAAAAAAAAATGGAATGACTAAATTCAAGTAGGCTAGTAAGCAAACCGTCGCAAACCGTCCCGTAGAGTGTTTGTTTATTTAATGAATGAACAATGAGCAACCATGAAAACACGCCCCATTCGTTTATTAATGTTCGTGAGCAGTTGTTTTTGTTCACTTATTCACGTTCACCTCGTCTATATGCGTTCATTTACATATTCTTTAAATTTATTTAACTATTGAATTTAACAAATGATCGAACACATCCATTTTCTTCGTTTGCATTCATTCATTTATGTTCGTTTTGGAATATTAACAAACCGAACACGTTCATTTTCTTAAAAAGCATACAGGAACAAAGAATCTGTTTGTTTAAGTGTTGGTGTTCATTTTTTTGTTCGGTTAATGTTAAACAAATGAACAAAACCAAGCACCCCGCTTATGCTCGTTTGCATGCCTAACTTGACTGGGATAAACATACCACTTTGCGATTTCTGCAACCGAAGAACAGAACAGATGACCCGAGCTCAGTTCCAGCTTCCTTCAAAGCCAACCGTTCTTGAAGAAAACCTCTAAACGGAGCCAATCCCGTACCAGGGCCAATCATAATAACTGGAACCTTTGGGTCGGAAGGTAGTCTGAAATTAGATGTTCTAACATATATAGGGGCCCAACTGCAGTCTTCACTTTCCGTCATAGGCACCGCGTTCTGTAAACAAATCATAAATTTTAAATATACTAAGTAAAAGCTGAAAAGTGATGGCTTTGCCCCTGTGGCTTGCCCTCTTTAACCATTAAAAATCTTTTAACAAACTGGCCCTAATCCAGTTAAATTTTGCTGTTAAGCAAGCTCACGTGCCCCTCACATGAGGGGCATTTTAGTCTTTTTTTTCCACCAAGTTTTAAACACCCATTGATTTAAACCCTAGCACGGTATAGGGTGCTTATAACTTGGCAAAAAAAGGACTAAAATGCCATGTGAGGGGCAAGTGAGCATACAAGCGAAAAATCTAACTGGGTTAGGGCTAGGGGACAAAATAATTATAGAATATAAACCTCATGCCCTGATTTGTTAAAAAAAATTTCTTACTAAAATGGCTAAAGAGAGCAAACCACATGGACCAAAACCATATTTTACTCTAAATAAAAATACCTTCATCCAGGTTGAACAAACTCCTTTGTGAATACGGCCAGTTGGCGTTTTCTCATAAACTAATGCACAAGTGACATGAATCCTATTTGGTGCCATCCTGTAATACAAAACAATACAAGTGTATTGATATCAAACTGTGTCTCATTTTTTATTTATTTATTTTTTTGAATTGATGATTTACTTACTTTGGAGAGGATGAAATTGAGTAGTATCGGGGCTGTAAACGAGGGGCAACAGATGCAAAGAAAACGCCAAGTGGCGGCTTGGCTGATGGGAAGGCTTCCATTACTTCTAAAAGGCTTCTTTGGCTTGCAACTATCCATTGAGAATATTCATCCTGAAAATCATTGAATAATATCAATCTCCACATTATGAATATAGACATTGTCAAATTAATGCCTTTTAAGATAATAATTTATGAAATGAAGTCGAACCTTTCCAGCAGGAGATGCAAGAAACTTCAACCTTTCAGCTTCATCGGGATCAGTGGCATGTGCAGCTAGTGCAAGCAAAGCTGACTGAAATTGGATTAATATATTAGAAACAGGTCAAAAAAGGGTCACTTCTTCTGGCACGGGCCAAAACAAAAACGGGCGAGTGAGGTTGGATTGAGTCAGAATGACCTTTTTGTCCATTTAAAAAAAATAGCTACAACTTTTACAGAAACAATGGAATCTTTGAACAAACACTATTTTAAAAGGTAGTGTTTTCACGAGTCAAAAGAAGGAGACTCAGGTTGAGCAGCGGGTCA
Source organism: Bidens hawaiensis (assembly GCF_021521415.1). Classification (NCBI taxonomy): domain Eukaryota; kingdom Viridiplantae; phylum Streptophyta; class Magnoliopsida; order Asterales; family Asteraceae; genus Bidens; species Bidens hawaiensis. Next base: position 209,373 of record NW_027491868.1, on the reverse strand, counting down.
AAAAAAGGTCTACTTTTACACTGACCAAATCAGTGAGCCATGGTCGGTTTGATCCGCAAGCAACTTTTTTCCCCGTTTAAAAAGAGTCACATTTACAGAAACAATGTGAATCTTTGAATAAACATTGCTTAGAATGTTGTGTTTTCACGGGTCAAAACAGAGCAATTCAGGTTGGATGTGACCCCACAAACGACTTTTTAGCCCATTTAAAAGAAGTTACAAACTCAAAAAAACAATGTGAATCTTTGAGCAAACACCATTTAAGAGGTTCTGTTTGCACGGGTCAAAACAGAGGGGGTAATACCTTTTTGGGAGAACTCAAAACATCAGCATAACGAGACAACGCTTTTCTCAAAGTACATGGAGGGAAAGGAGGTGGCAAGGAGGCCCCGCCGAGTGGCGTCCCGTCATCTTTGTCAGTGTGAATAGAGAAATAAGTGTCAGGTGATACACCCACTAATCTTTCAGCCTCGTCCACAACTTCACTCAAGTTTTCACAATAAACTCCAACATGGTCCCCAGTTTCATATCTGATGCAAACAAATTCGGTCATGTGAGGGGTTGATAATAAGTTTATCATCCATTCGTAACAAATTATCAGATACCCCTCGAAGAACTTACGTTAGTTCGGTATTAGATATATCAAATTCAAGATGAATACAAGACCGGTCAGATTGAGGGCTATGAAGTTCCTTTTTGACAGCAACATTGGATCTTCGATCAAGCACAATTATGTCAGGTACTCAGGTTTGGAAGACAATCAAGTAATAATAAGATTAGATAACAAATTAAAAGTTGAAACTGTTATGATACCTGCATGGATGTTGAGCATCGTGAACAGTATGACCATTTGTCATACTATTATCTTCAGAAAACATGTCTGGTTTCTCATGAAAAACAACACGGTACTCGGAAACTGCAGCTGTGTAAGGAGTGGCAACACTTGTATCATCTTCATCACGAAGTATTTGATCCAACTCAGGCCACACTAACTCTTTCCTGAAGAAAAGTTCAATGCGATATTAAAACTCACCATTACATGCAGTCATTGTTGACTACTAGTTGAACTTTTACAATTCAATACAAACATCAAAAAATGTATTTCTTTAAATACCATGCAGTGAAGTCATCTTCAATACATTGATCATCATCTCCAAGGCCAACAGGAACAAGACGCTTAGCACCTGTAAATTGTAAAGCATATACACATTGAATTAATTAAAGCATTTAAGTAACAAAAGTTGCAGACAAATGCAAATTATCATCTCCTGTATTATAAACTGGATAAGTAATGGCATACCCTGTTCAGCAAGACCTTCATCAACCACCTTTGCAATCTACATATCACACGAAGTAAATAAAAATAAGCTAGATATAGCATATCATGTAACTGAACATTTATAATGTTAATAATAGTTCTTAGGTATAAACATACACAACATGATATTTAGCATTAACTGCTACCTTGTTAAAATGTTCATATTGTCTGTTGCCAAGGCCAAATACTCCATACTGAAGCTTATTAAGCCATTCTCCTTTCGGCTCGCCCTGCACACGTAACAAAAAATTTAAAGTCAGCATGCAAAATTCTGGTTAAATACAATAATGGATCTACAAATCGCACGATGTTTACCTCAGCAAACCATTTATAGAATCTAGCAGCGTTATCTGTTGGCTCACCATCTCCATACCTACAAAATCAAGATCATAATCCAAATTCATTTAATAAATACTCATCTACCACCTCCCCTTATTATATTATTATACAGTTATATAAATATCATAGCAATTTAATGTTAAATGTTTATTAATAAATAACTTTTGACTTAAAAGGTTCCAAAAAAATAGCTATTAAATGGCAGACTTACGTAGCCAAAAAGAAAAAAGCTAAAGATTCCTTCTTTAGTTTCTCCTCATACTCATCATCAGCAGCAGCAGCATAATCATCCTACGATTTAGAAATCAAATTCAATTTCAATTCACTAATCACGATTCAATTGGCCAATAAAAGTTCAAACTTTATGAATCAAAGTACATCTAATATCATATCTGTAAAGTCAAAAATACTCACCAAATCAATTACTTTAAACACTGCCTTTTCGTATCTAGCTTTAGCTTCCTCCACAAGTGCCTTTACACAACAGTAATAAATCATGTCAACAACACCGCTAAAATCATCTATAATTAATTTTTTAAAACTAGGATGCGATCAACACCATACCAGTACCACGCTGAAAAATAGCGATACCAAAAACGACTGAAAAAATATACCAAACACCGCACAGATTTTTTCCAGTACCACTAAAAATACCTAAACAGAAGGTACCGATACCTGAAACATGAAAAACCGACTACTGGTCCCATTGAAAATACCGACGGAAACATGAAAAACTGAATACTGGTACCACTGAAACAAAGGGCATCAATACCGAAAACATTAAAGACCAAGTACCAATACCGAAAACATTAAAACCCGAAAAACACCAAAGCCTAAGAGTACCAATACCGAAAAAAATTAAATTTGAACTGATAGTGTTCAATCAGTACCGGTACCATTGAAAATATCGAAAAATACCTAAACCAAAAGTACCGAGACCAAAAAATTAAAAACCAGTACCGGTACCTCTATATTCCCTATTAAAAACTAAGTACCTGATACCTGTACCTATATATTCGGTACAAATGCTCATCCCTAATTAGAAACGATTGTGTTCAATCTGTACCGGTACCATTAAAGTATCAAAAAATACCTAACCGGTACCGAAAACATTAAAAACCGAGTATTCGGTACCAAACGCTCATCCCTAATTATTATTATTATTATTATTATTATTATTATAAACCAAACCCTTCACCTTCGCAAAACCTTCGGCAGTTCCGGTCTGCGTCCCGAAGAAGACGGTAACCTTCTTCTTGCCATCACCCACCTCCTCTTCCTCCACGACTCTCTTCGGGACCACCACCACCGGCGGCTCAACAACCTTCTTGGTAGCCGATCTCCGCCACACCAAAACGAAGACGCATCCGATCAGCACCGCAACGGAGGTGGTGAGCACCATGAAGAGCTCACGGTTCTCCATGATGATCGATAACGGCGGCGGCGTGGAGTCCGATGCGTTGGAGGTGTCGAATACCTTGCCGTTGAGTAACGCCGTTACGAGGTCCAGTGGGGAGACCTTGACGGAGGTGGAGTCCATGGATGGATCGAGAGTAATTGAAGTTTTAGAGAGAGAAAGTGGTGATTTAAGTCTCTCTCTAGAAAGAAAGATGGATGGATGGATGGATGGATGGTGAAATGGAATTGGTGAGGTGGTTGAGGGAGGTGTTTTATTTATGGCGATGGGAAATGCAGTCTACCCAATCAGACTCGCTCACTGGTCAACTTATACCTACCTCCTCCATTACTTTCACCATATTGGTTATTTTGTTCGGTTATAAAGGTTTAGAAAAATAAATGTTTTTTTATTAGACAGAATTACAAATTTTGTTCTTTAAAATAAGACGAATTACGGTTCGTGTTCTTTTTTTAGTTTCCTTGCAGGCGGTGTACTTTAAACCTTATTTTTCCTACAAGTTTTGTCCTTTACGCTAACTGGGTTAGAAAAAGTCAGTTAAATCCCATCACGTGAGGCGCATGTGAGGGTAGTTTTGTCCTTTCATATATCTCTGCAACTAACCCCCCCCCCTTTATCAGTCTTCCCCCTCTTTTTAACCCAACCCCACCTTCAATCGATCAGGGTACGATTAGGGCTTCAATCAATTAGGGCTCGATGCGAAATTCAAATACCAGGGCTCAATTGATGATGGCTTACTGTGTTTGTGGCAAGGTAGCAGTTGTTCGAACTTCATGGACTGATAGAAATCCAGGTCGTCGGTTTTTCTCTTGTCCGGACATGGTAAGTGTGTAATTCGATTTAAGTTCCAGTCAATTGTTTATACTTCATGTTTCTCCTCTTTTCCAGACATCGGATTGCCCCTTTCTTGGATGGCGTGACCCACCAATGTGTGAACGGGCATTGGAGATTATCCCGGGCTTATTGAAGTCGAAAAACAAGGTTGAACAAAGTTTAGAGAGTCATAAAGAACAAGCAAGGAAGATGAAGAACAGATTGGTCATTAGTTGGATCATTTTCATTGCAATTGTAATTGCAATGAAAATGTAACTAGTTGACTGAATTTGAAGTTGTTGACTATTTGTATTTTGACTTTATTAGTTGATTTAGGACTTTATGCAGTTTAAGTATTATGTATTTTGACTTTATTTTGGATGTAATTTTGGATCCCTTTTAAGCAATGTATCATCAGTTTATTTTGGATTTAATTTGGATCTTTGGTTAGTTTATTTTGGACTTTTGGATGGATGCTATACACAATCTGCACATTGTGCACTATCTACACATTATGCACAATCTGCACATTGTGCACTATCTACACATCCATCTACAACATCCATAAACCATAAACCAAGAGATGAATACTGCATAATATGATCTGATCTGATCCAAGGGCAAATAAGTAAAAACTGCACAATATGCACAAAAAGATGAATGAGTCATCTGCACAAACATCCATCTGCCAAACCATTAAATTATGTAAAATCTGATCCAAGGGCAAATATGTCCAAACCCTTAAAATAAGTAACATCTGATCCATCTGCAGTTCTGCACAACCATTACCAACAACCATAAATGCAAACAACAACCAAGTTAAATAATGAACAATCATATTAAAAGCTACTTGTCATTTAACAACTACTAAACATTAATCAACCATATTAAAGTCAACAACTTAATACATCCATACCATGAAAAACTTGAAAAAAAGTCTAACAACTTAAAAATATCCATACCATAAAGTCATAAAAACTACAAAAATAGTCAAACAGTAGGCACATTAATCAGCAAGATTTTTCATGCATGATTCTTGTTGTGACCCTTTTGACCACATGTCCCACAAGTGTTTGATCCTTTTGGCTTTGTCTTTCTCACTGCCTTCACTTTCTGACCTTCACCCTCCACAGCCTTTCCCTTACCCTTTGCATCAACCTTTCCCTTGCCATTTGCATCAACCTTTGACTTTTTCCTTGAACCACCATATTCCCTTTCCACTGCTGACTTTTTCCTTGATTTCTTTGGCCTTCCAGTTTGCTTTTTGAATTTAGGAGCTGTGATCTGGATTGGGACTTGTGATGTGGGCCACATACTCATACCATTGATGGGATACACCTTGTAGCTATACACTGCCTTCCACCTATCCATTGTGTAAATTGGTTTGACAAATGTTTCTGGCCTGCCAACAGATCTGTCATGTGCACCCTTCACCCAAATACATGCCCCCACATGTCTACAAGGTATCCCAGTTATCTCCCATCTCCTACATGCACATGTACTTGTGCTCATGTTCACTACACAATGATCACCACATGGACCTGTTACCTGATAATGATCCTCACCATTCCAATGCACAAAATACCTATCATCCAAATATGTAAATCATTCACATCATTTACAAGACAAGTAAATATTCACATACAACTCACCTGCTTGCTTCCTTCTTCACTGACTCCATAATTTGTGTAGCATATGGTGTTAGTAACCCTGATGACCTATCAATTACCTTTAACACAGTAACAATCTTCCTCATCACATATTCTCTGATGTATTCCAGCAATGTGATAATAGGCTTGTCCCTTCCATCTACCAGCTTTGAATTGAAACATTCACACATGTTGTTGGTCAACACATCAGACATTGCTCTACCTATTATAACAAAACACAACAGATAAAGGACAAAACTTGAAAGTTATGAGAGAATAAAGGATACAAAATTAAAAACTTATCAGAGAAGTGTGACGTTGACCATGTTTCTGGTGGGATCTTAGATACCCAAATATGACACCTTTTGTTCAAGTTTTTTAGGTTGTTCATCTCTCTCTCATATTGTGTAGGTGATGTACATCTAGCCAGCTTCCAAAGAGCATCCCTTAAAAGCTTTCCTTTGAAGAGTGATCTTAGGTTATCTTCAATGTGCCTCACACAAAACCTATGCTCTGCAGAAGGAAACAACTTATCTACAGCCTGTATAAGACCCTTTTGCCTGTCACTCATAAAGGTAAACTTGGATCTGTTGTTTATATCCAAGTCATCACCAAGGCATTCCAAGAACCATTCCCAAGAGTTCAATGTTTCAGCTTCAACTACAGCATATGCAACAGGGTAGTATCCATTGTTTGGATCTAGAGCAACTGCTGTTAAAAGTTGACCAGGCCAAGCACTTTTAAGGAAAGCCCCATCCAGTCCCAACAGATCCCTACCTATTGCTTTGAACCCCTTTTTCAAAGACCCCAAACAGATGTATATCCTCTTGAATTGTCTTGTCTCAGATGTTGGATCTGAGCATTCTTCTAATTCAAGATTTACTGTTGTATCTGGATTAGTCCTCTTCAATTCTTCAATATAATCCCTCAATAACCCATATTGGCCTCTGAAATTTCCAATTATATGTTTCCTGGCCAACATCTTTGCCCTATAAGCTTTCATCTCAGACACATCAACTTCAAACCTCCTTTGAAACCTTTCTTTGATGGATTTAACTTTCAGCTTTGGGTCATCTTGAAGATCAGTAACCAAATGGTTTGAGAGGAACCCGGCTGTGCAAGCATAAATTTCCCTAGATTGAAGGCATTTATGTTCATTTATCAACCTTGTAATTTTCCATGAAGCTGTTCTCTTTTGGTATGACAACAACAGTACCCAAGGGCATCTAATAGCAAGTGGGTCTTTCCTTTTTCCCCTACCCCCAATACTTTTCTGGACTGGTCCCTCATCTTTATTAGCACTGCTGGATCCAACCCCCTGCATGTGGGACCCATGTTCCATATCTCCTTCACACACAGCCCTGACCCTTACCAAATCATCTTTTCTTATCCTAATTTGTCTTCTTGTTTCAACTGCATGTGCCTTGATCATATCCTTCACCTCTGCTTTTGTACCAAAAACTTGTCCCACATGGAAAAGATAATCCATGTCCCCCTCATTTCTTTGTTTCTCATTATACATCCTATCATTATCCAATATCACATCATCCATTTCTATGTCCAAACCCTCTAAACTACAATTTGCATCCTGCTGTTCAACTTCAAAATCAGTATGCAGTCTGAAATCCCTCATATCTACATCTACATCATGTGTTTCACCATCTTCATAGTTGAAGTCACTATCTGAATCACTTTCTGAATCTTCATCACCATCCCTAGTTTTCTTAACATTTTTAGATTTCTTTTTGTTCTTAGATTTCTTCACATTCTTTGGTTGGACAACCCTCTAGATGTTCATCATCATCAGAACTCTCATCTCTCATTTCATAGTTAGAATCCCTACTATCATCAGTTCCACTTTCATCTGAACTTGAAGACTCATCTCCACTTTCTTCATCTGAAATTGAAGAATCTTTACTATCTCCATCCCCACCTCCATTGTAATCCATATCCACCTCATTTGTAGGCTGCACACCATATCCACCTCCATCCCCACCTCCATCTACATCACCATTGTAATCAATCTCCACCTCATTTGTAGGTTGCACACCAAAATCATCCTCTCCAAACATAGGGTCAAATTCTGGATCCTCATGACATATATCAATCTGGTCTTGTTGTTCAACAACACCAACATTATTCTCTTCTTGAACATTCACATTTGCATCCTGTTTGTCTTGTTCCACAACTACCTTTTGAACAACAACCTCATTTATGCTATCTTGCCATTCCAACAACAACCTTTTCTTAACTGAGTTTGCTTTATCTAGTACGACCTCACTTGCAAGAAACTCCTCATCTGTTATCTCTTCAATGGTAAACTTTGAGGGTGAGCAGAAGTATGTGTGTACAGAGGTGAACTCATGCTCAACATACACATTCATTAACTGATTAAAAGCTCCAATATACTTAGCAAATCCCCTAACATCATCATCACTTCCCAAAGCTTTAAGCCCCCAATCCAATTTTGAACCCGGTACTACATAATGGTAGAATCTAACCTTATCTGTAGGATAGGATAATTCAAGCAAGATCCGATCAAGCTCGTGAACTGAAAACTTGTCAATATCTAGCATGTCAACAAAATGGACAACGGCTCTGTTATAAACCCGTCCAGGAAATTTAGTGAAACTGCCACCATGGTGCATCTTGATCGTGAACAAATGTGGATTATTTACTACACAAACAAGATTAAACAGCTGTTAGTTAAATAAACCCAATTATAAACCCTAAAGTTTTAACTTACCATAAAACGCATCAGCATTTGATTGTTCATCAGCTTCACGAATGTAGAATCGAGGAGGAGGAGGATCATCCATCTTACATTTTTAAGTTTTGAGAATGATGTGCAATTTAAGGTATTAACTGTCGGGTTGTTGAGTCGAGTCGGATACGAGGGTTTTTAATCGCCGGGAATTGAATCGATTGAAAGGGAGGGGGAAGACTGATAAAGGGGGGTTTAGTTGCAGAGATATATGAAAGGACAAAACTACCCTCACATGCGCCTCACGTGATGGGATTTAACTGACTTTTTCTAACCCGGTTAGCGTAAAGGACAAAACTTGTAGGAAAAAAAAGTTTAAAGTACACCGCCTGCAAGAAAACTAAAGAAATGACACAAACCGTAATTCGTCTTATTTTAAAAGACAAAATTTGTAATTGGGTCTTATATATATATTAAAAAGCAGATCAACTTTCTCTCACAAAATTACTGTAGAATTTACTATTCATTATTATATGATTTCATTAGTTATTATTCACGAAATTTTCAAGAAACTTTTTGTAACCTTACAAATTTAAAATGTTAGGTTTTTATTCTTTTCATTTTGCTTTTTAATTTCAACTAATTATATACTTCCTTCGTCCCATTATAAGTGTCATAGTTTGACTTTTTAAGTCTTTCTTTTGCAACCTTGATCGTAAATATTTTTGTTCGTGTCATATAATACTTGATGAAAATTATATCAATGCAAAATACATTTAAAACTCAATCCATTCATATATTTTACATCAAGTATTATATAACACAAACAAAAATATTGTCGGTCAAAGTTAAACAAGAAAGACTTGAAAAATCAAACTAGGACACTTATAATGGGACAGATGGAGTATTTAACAAACTATATTTTAAACACTAAAGTTAAACAAGTATCGGCTTTACATGTTGTTTTCCTATTTTTTATAGTTCGTCTTTACAGTGGCCAAAACATTTTTCATGATTTAAAAATATCCTATCGCCGCATGCTTTTATATTCGCGCTTCGACGTTTGGTACCGCCCTTTTAAAATATTGTTTTTGCTTACTAATTTACGTTTACCAATAGGTGTTAGCGCCTCTGATACTAACCGAATTTGCGTTGGTTCGTAGATGTAACGTGTCGGTTTTTTTGGTTCTACATATGAATATTTGTTGTATTTTAACATTGACGTTTTATTTCTTTTGTTTAGTTCCGATGTCATAACCTGATACAGACTGACTTCGCGTCGACTCGCAGGGCGTTCATGATTTTACGTTTTTAAGTATGTATTTATACAGACAGACTTCGCGTCGACTCGCAGCACGTTCATGATTTTACGATTTTACGTATGTATTTTTGTTTGATTTAGTGGTCCCGCTGCGAAGCGCAGGATCTAAATCCTAGTTATAAGGAAAAAATTCATGGTTTTGTCATTTCTCATTTGTCATAAGTTCTTTTTTTAATTGTTTTAATTTATCAAATATTTTAATTTTTTGATTTCTTAATTTGTTTTCTATATTTTTATTTTTATTTGGTTTTATTTTTATATGATTTAGTGACGGGCGTGGATCCGACACTATTCGTAATGAACCTTATTCATACCTAGCGAATGCGCGGTTGAGCGTTGACGAATGCATGCAGTTTCTTTTTTGTTTTAGTTACGATATCATCATGAACCTAACCGATACATACCAGATCCGCGATGACTTGCAACCGCAACGAGTAGGTTTTACCAACCGAAGACCCTTGGACTAAACATGAATACATTTTTTACACTAGCCTAGATTTTTGGCTATATAAAAGACCTTAAATTTTCATTTTAATTTGCTCATACAATTAAGGCTAATAAAGAGTATTCGGATTTCAATTCAAGGATTTGATGAAAATTTTAGCTAGACCTCACACTTAACATTTTTTTAATGTATATTTTTTTAAAGGACAAACTAAATTATTCGGTTGGTTGGGTAGAGTTTACATAACATAGACTTGGTCTCGTACCCCTTAGTAGACTACTTTACATGCCGTTCCAAAAATAGATAATAAATGATATTGATAATAGACATTACAAACTTGGTCCATGGCGTGCATTTATTTTTCTAATCCCTTGTACAACAATTCTTTTTTTACCAGCAAAACAGACCATTATTACTCAACAGTCAACACAATCATAGTTTACAATTTAGTGATTTTACAACTTAGCAAGTGTTGAAAAACAAGAAAATGAACTACAAAGTACAAACATTTAACCGGGACACAAACAAATATATTGGTACAAAACGACGCCATTTGACGTGCAACAATTTAATGCTATTTTTGGCCACTCGTTTTCTTATTTTTGTAATCTGATCCCTTCCACAAGTAATGGTCAACCCACTCTTTCCTCATACCTTCCTGTTTTCTTATAAATTACACACACAAGCACACACTTGATTTCAAAACATTCTTTTGGTTTCTTCAACCATTTGTCTCACACCAATCACCATCTCCGTCAACATGCCTGAAAGCAAGGTAAATTTCATTACTTTCCATTTTTCATATGGAGTTCTTTTTTTGATGGTTTTGCGGGTTTAACTAAAAAACATATGGTTTATGGTGGGCCAAATTGACCGTGAAGCGTTTTTGGGGATTCTGCTATCTGAGATAGCTGAATAGGACACGTGAAAGGTGGGATCCGTTATCTCAGATAGCCATAAAAACATGCCTTTTCTCACCCGTCACATGCTTGTTTGATGGACACGTGACAAGCTTGGGTGGGATCCACTATCTCAGATATCGGAATCACCAAATACTTGGAAACCATCAAACTTTGGCTAAATCCACCAAACAAGCCAATAACTCGTTTCGTATGAACCTCTATTTCTTTCTTGTTAGAAAAAACCATATTTTTTTATTCCTATAGTTTAAATTTTTAATCTTCATCCATATTTATCAATTTTAATGTTATTAACCGGTAACAAATTGCAGAAAACGATTCTTAAACTGGACATCCATGACGAAAATGATAGAAGGAAGGCTTTAAAGGCTGTTTCGGGGCTTTCAGGTTAAAATGAATGTTCTTATTAACACTATCCAGTTTTTTAGCAGCATAGTTTGATTTAATAAAACATAATCCTTCTAAAACTCTTTCAGGGATCGAGTCCTTGTCAATCGAATTAAAAGACAAAAAACTAACGATTGTTGGAGACGTTGATCCGGTGGATGTGGTTGGAAAACTTAAAAAGAAATGGTACACTGAAATAGTTAGTGTTGGACCCGCAAAAGAACCGGAAAAGAAACCTGAACCCGACAAGAAGCCAGCTGAAGACGACGAGACGAAGAAGAAGATCAAGGAGCAGCAGGAACGAGAGGAAGCGTTTAGAAGATATATGGAAGCTACTTGTAGAGGATACTATAATCCTTACCCGATGCAACGATACTGTCTTCACCCTGTGGAAGAAGATCCTAGGGGTTGTGTTATGTCTTGATTGTACATGAAAAATGCATTAGGTCATCTATACGGGGTTGACTTTGGATCATTGTTTGTATATCATAATAATACTTGTATTTTTATAAAGGTTGAATAATATATTTTGAGCTTTGTTTTGATTTAATGATTGATGGGTGTCGAATCCAGCAAATAAAATAAACCAACTTAACACACTAAAATAGTATGAACGAAAGTAAGGTTCGTGTTCTCAGGGATACGGATTAATTTTATTATACCAAAACATTTTAAGTTCAACACGATTGTTTTAAAAAGGGGGGTTTTGATTTAAACTTAAAATTGATGAAAACAAAATATTTTAAAAATATGAACTCAGATATATAAAAACTAGTTCCAACACTAAGGCAATTACTTGATTTAATTCTAGCTTATGATCATTAACAATTATGGTGCACTGTTTTTAGTTAAATGGTTTGTATCAATACTAGACGTCACGCCGTTCGGACATCCACTCTATCTAATGTCTAACCACACGTCGTTTGGTGATTAGAGCCAACCTGCTACTCCAAGCTCACGCCGTTCAGATCTTAGTGTGCGGGTTGCGTGATAGAAGTATCGATTACAATCAAACACACACGCCGTTCGGTATGTTTAATTCGTGTAAAAGTTACTTGTTTTATTTAAAAATATGAGAAACTAGGTAAAATTCTATAATGATTTTGGGTTCATAGACAAACACAAAATATTATTTGTTTCTTTTACCAAAACTTAAAAACTGATTAGGGTTTTAAATATTGATGAACTTTATTAGAAATATTAACAAGGTGATCAAGTTTATTAACAATCTAATATAAACCGGAGTGGAACCGGGTTTAAGCACAAGAATTAAACAAACAAACCATTCAAATAAACGAATCACATAATCGGTTCACATAAGTTTCAAATCAAATCAAACCCTAGTGTTGAAATTATATTGATTTAGCCGAACATGGTGGCTAAATCAACCAAAGTAAATACAAAGGAAATCATATACTCAAAGCTTACTAAACAAAATCCAAAAAGTCCTTGCTGCTTTCTTTCTGCTCGTCGTGCTCACCAAGAGGAAGAAAAGAGATATCCCTCAAAAAGTTGTTGACTCCTCCTTTTAAGCCTCAATGTCATTAACTTGCTTTATCTTATTACTTGCACCCATTTAAAATTCAAAATACTCCATATCCCTATTAAATGTTTCATTTTTTTTTAAAAGTCAATCGGGTATATGAAATAGCTTTGGAGCTCATGAAAATATTCTTTCAATATAGTGCTCATAACTTCAAGCTTCAAGAACATGCGGTCCGACAATAATCGATATTTTTTATAATTCCTTCCAACGTCCATCGTCATCTCTTGTGACCGCTCCGCACCTACAAAAACATTAAAAAACAATCCAAAGTAGATTCCGCTCCACCAAAATAAGTGTTTCACAAAATAATTTGATATATGTACGATAAATGCATTAAATATGGTAAAAATTGAGCGTTTAAGTGTTATAAAACATGCCAAAAAATGCAACTAACAATGATGCACACAATGACTTCACAAACTTATCCTTGTGTATCTAAATAAAAAAAATACAAGTCTTATTTAGGGCTATTAACTAAAATAATAAACAAAATGTGTAGCTTTACTTAATTAAAAGGTCTCAAAGCTATATCCAAAGACCTTGATCTATCGGTATCAAATAATTGGATAAAGATTTGTTTTTCTAAGATCTCGTGGTTATCAAAATAGACTTAATTTACGAGTAAATTTAAAAGGTTTGTAAAATGCTATTGAAAAAAAATCAAAATTCTTTCGTGTCGTCCCGCCTCGCCCTGAAAATGATGTATTTATGTTTAATTTAATTAACGGATGCTTTCAATGGATATCTTACTATAATTAAAACTTGAATTTTACTGACTTCATTTTCAACAAAAACGATTATGTGATTCTCAGTTAGTCCCCTTAATTAAAAAAATTTGATGACATAATCTTCTTAATTATTTCTATTAAATAATATATATTTGATGACATATGCTGTAGAATGTTTCTTCAATACATTTTTATGTTCTTTCAATATTCTATTCTATGATTGAAATGTTATTATATGTTCATTATTTTTAACGATTTCATATTTTTAAAAATTTTCATATTTTCAAATTCTTTCAATATTCTTTTCTGTTCTAGAAAGTTATTTATATCATATATGTATTTTTAATGATTTCATATATTTTAAAATCTCTAACTACATTATAATCAAAATGAAATGCATTTCCGGTTCAATTTGAATTTATTAATATTCGAACCAGTGATAAAAATAAAATGTTAAACTAAAGAAGTATGAAGGCAATCTGGTAATAGTTCGAGCATTGGGAGTGTGGCGTTTCCAAACCGAAGAGGCAAACAATGGTCTCTTGACAAAGTCTACTATGTGCCCAGAATCATCATCATCATCATCATCATCATCATCATCATCATCATCGTACTCAGTATATCCCACCAATAGCAATGCTATGGTAGGGTCTGAGGAGGGTAAGATGTAGACAACCTTACCTCTACCCCATAGGGATAGAGAGGCTGCTTCCGATGAGACCCCCGGCTCGATAGTAGTTTTGCATCAAGCCTTGGACATAAGGCACATAGCACTCAATCATCGGGACACCGGCTGATTGATGCATGTGCCCTTGTCTTTCGGCTATCAACGCCACCACATGATGCCTGATTAACCTTCCCCCACTTTCAACGTTATTTTCACGAGATTAGTAAAATAACGTCAAAATTAGTGCAATTTTACTTTTGCCCACCCGAGAGTTCACACATATATACATTATATGCGTGCACCGCCAGCAGGGCATACTATGTGCCCAGAATGAAGAACATTATCTCGGTCCCTCAAATAACCAAGACTTGAAAGTATGTTTTGTTCAATCCACATGAAGTTTAGGGTGTTTGAGGAATTCAAGACTAAGTCAATACCCATATTCCAGGGTAACAAAAATGAGACGGTGAATGTCCTGGCAACCGAGTCTATATACATGTAAAATGCACGTAATCTTAGCCACGCCAATTTGTGGCATGTAAAATGCACGTAATCTTAGCCACGCCGATTTGTGGCATGTAAGGCTTGGTCATGTAGCCTACGGTAAATTAAACTTAAATCTCTAAAAAAAGAAAGTAAGAGTAACTTGAAGTTACAAATGAATATATATGTATGTAGAATGTAAATTTGGGAAGGCACACGAATTTCCTTTTGATAAGTCCAAACAGTAAACGAGCCAACCACTTGAGCTCATTCACATTGACGTGTTTAACTCGGTGAGATAGAAATCGATGAGTGGCATGGAGTATATGATCACTTTGATAGATTTATGTTTTCGCTATAAAACGCCCTGAACTCAAGGTGTTTCAAAGGTAATTGGGTTTACACATGCAAGATAGTTCTTAATTAAACTTCAATTTAACATAAATCGTAGCGAAAATCATACATATAATTCAAACCCGAAGGTGACAGATCGATAGAAGAACAATGTAAATTGTTTTAACATAACGAAAATTATATAACTTGGTCTGTACAGTTCAACTGGAGAACACTGCTTCCGTTCTAGCCATTCCTTAATGAAAATCATACTTATCAATTTGATGTGCATTCAAAAATTCAGCTTATTTGAGTGAGTTCTAGATTCATAACATTCACACACAAACATACCTTATAAGGGTACAAAACATAAAACTATGTCACGCCAAAGGATTACAACCTTATAAGACTGAGTTAAAAATGTCCAAGCCTACCAGTACTCTATTTTAACAGGTAGAAGACCATCATTCAAACAATTGTACATAAAGGCGTTGCACTACTATAAAAAGAGGTATTTTCTACGGCCAAATTTGTAGCAAAACATGGTTTGCTACGGGATTTGCCACGGACTTGTTCGTAGGTACAAGTCTCGTTGCTAACTTATTTGCTACGAGTTTTTGATACGGAATCGGAATTTTGCTATGATCTTAGATACCAAACGAGATGTCATTATTTTAGTTACATTAGCTACAGATTTTGCTAAAATTTGTTGGCTACGGATTGTTAGCTACGAATTATTAGCTACAAAATTTTACTACGTTTTTAGCTACGGAATTTTGCTACGATATATAACTACATAATTTTGCTACAGAATTTTTTTAGCTACGGAATTTGCTACCGACTTTCTTTAGCAACTTTGGCTACGGGAATTGGCTATTTAAATATTAATTTTCTTTATTTTGCTACCGGTTTTTTTGGAATCATTTTTATGATACTTATTATTTCAAGTTTGCTACGGGTTTTTTTCTTGCAACAAAATATTCGTAGCAAAGTCATTGCAAAATGTGTCCCTAGCTAATCCGTAGCAAAAATTGCTATCGGTTTTTTTCGAAACAAAAAATCGATGGCAAATACCTCTTTATGTAGTAGTGTTGCCAAATTCGATAAGGGATAAGTCTGTGTGAGGAACTATTGGTAGATTTTTATGTCTTAGCATACATACTAACATGTGCGCATTAGACCCCAGAATACAACTAAGGTATACTTGTCTATTATTGTACTTCACTTCAAATATGTACAAGGTTCACATGTGAAACTATCAACTTCTATGCCATGCTACAACTACAAGTTATCACTCATTCAAAAGTTTTCGCTTGGTCAAGTATTCGCATGCTATATATAGTACTTACTCGCGCCGCAGAATTATCACTTAAACTCGGATACTTTTACAAACGCTAGAACTATGGTATGCGAAAACAACTTCTTGCGAACACTATGTTTTTATGTGAAAATTCTAGTTATATGCAAAATTATGATAATTTGCAAAAAAACTATTGTTTTGCAAAAACTATGACTTATGGAAAACTATATATATGCGAGAACCATGTGTTGTATATGTCCCCTTTTGAGTTGATTCATTGTAACGTTTTAGGCCCATGTCTTGTTCTGTCCAAATCTGGTTTCAGATACTTCTTACGTTTCGTATTATTTTCGTATTATTGCTCTAGCTGGTAACGTACGTGACACTATTTTATGAAATATCGTTTCAAAATGTTTTCCCATTTTTGCCCTTCACATGTTGAGATAAACACACAATTCAATGTTTCTATTCGAACATCTGACCATGCAAAAAATATCTTTATAAACCTTTTTAATCTTACTTTCTGAAACATGATATATTTCATAAGTCTGTGTGTAAACGGGGTCGCTAGATTTGAAGTTTTTAAATTAGTTTACTCAGTATATTTTATAACCTATTTTTTGAAGAAAATAATATTAATATGAAAACCGAGTTGAATATTAGCGACCGGAGGTGGTGGTGATAGTGATGGTTGGATGTGGTGGTGCGCGGTGGTACTGGTGGTGTTTGTGTGTGACAAGCCATGGTAGAAGGCCATGTACTAGGTTCAAATTCGATATTGAGCATTTCTCTATCTTTTGTTTTATTTAAAATGTCGTCACCATGGTCATTAGGTCTTCATCAAAGGTCGATTCATGGGGAGACGATGGAGAAGAACAAATGGGAAAGTGGGATACGTGAAGACCAGTTAACAACACATATCAGGGCGGCGTTGAGGAGAGTGTATATGTGTGTGGCTGAGAAAAGAGATTTTCATAAATATATAAAGATCGGCAAAAAAATTGGTTTTTGATATATGTAACATTTGGCGGTTTATGTCCCTTAAACTTAACAATTTGATTAGATATCCCACAAAGTAGAATTAAGTATTTAATAAGGATAATAAATAATAATTTAACTAAGAATCTTAAATAAATTAATAATAATAAATTTTAATACGTATAATAAATTATATTTATTATCCGTGGTTCTTTTTAAAAACTTTATGTGACTGTATTTTTTTTAATTTAATTAAAAATGAGACATAAAAAATGTTAGTTATAAATGTTTGGCAAAATCACAATTTTTTAAGATATCATTTCAATCATTATAAAATTTTGTTAATTGAGTTTTCTTTTTCTGTTGCTATTGCGTATGTAGCGAACCCACTGAGTGTATCATGACAAATCGATTGATATCCACCGACTTCTAATCATGTCCCCGACACACCATGCATGTTTAGTAGCCGTAGTTTATTTATAAAGTTGGTTTATTATTTTTAAACATTAAGCTTCGGGCTTAAGTTAAACGAGTCAATCACCAAGCAAGCCTACGAGCAAGCCAACTATTCAGTGAGCTTACTTTGGCTCAAGCTTAACTTGTTTAAAAGCCGAACCGGCTTGGCTTTGCTCGTTTATGAACTAAAATGATTCCGCGTGAACTTTTCAAGCTACCTAATGACAAGTTGTTTGAACTACCCTAGGCCCAACAACAAAAAGCTAACCATCTTAATAGTTTTGATCAACTCGTTTAATCCTGTAAGTTTCTACGTACCTATACTGTATGTACCAAATCGTCACATATATAATTTTCAACACTCAACTAGAGGTGTTTACGATTTGGTTCAACCAATTTAACAATATTTCTAGACCGAACACTTGACTACAACTTTTAGAAACGGACAAACCAAATTGGCCTCGTTGTTTGATTCTACATGAGATAGACTTGGTCTCATGACATTTCATGTCTTTTACATACTTGGTCCAAGTCTTGAATTTGAGTTTTCTAACTCTTTCCATCAATTGAATGTTCTTTTGGCTTTATACTAGTCAATGTTTTTCTTATATATTTTCTTCCACAAGTGATGGTTAGACCACTATTTCCTCTTCTTATAAATCTCATACACAAACACACTTAGAATTCAAAATCTTTTCTTTATTTTATTATAAATCACACACACAAACACATCTGCTTCACCATCTCCATCAACATGCCTGAAAGCAAGGTATATTTTCTGAACCTTGATATGTATCAACTTCCACCATCCATATCTCTTCATTTTACTGTTATTAATCCTTAACTAATTGCAGAAAGTGGTTATTAAAGTGGACATCCATGACAATATTAGGAAAGGATCAGAAACGATATTAGGAAAAAATGAGTACTTAATAATAAGTTCAAATGAATATTCATTTGTTGCATAAAGGATCAGAAAAATCAAAATCAAGACTTGGACCAAGTACGTAAAATCCACAAAGTAGACTTTACCCAACTGTCCCAAATAATTTGGTTTGTCCTTTTATAAAGCTACGGTTAAACTATTGTCTATAATTTTCATCAAATTGCTAGAATCGGACTGTGAACACCTTTAGTAAAGTGTTAGAATTATGAGACAATATAGTAGATACATGATAGGGGAAACATAAGTGGGTCAAACAGGTTTGTCAAAATTTTTAAGTTTATTGTAGGTTGGGTCGAGGGCGTTCAAAAGATTGTGGCTCAAAGCTCACTAAAAATCACCTTGTTTATAAATGAGCATAGTTGAGCTGGCTCGGTTTGTAAACGAGCTAAGCTCAAGCCCAAGGTATGCTAGCTCACAACCTCGCTTAGTAGCTCGCTCGTTTGGCTCGTCTAACCTAAGTTAAAATTTTAACATTCATAAGTTATAAACCAGATATAAATAAACTCATGTACAACGGAAAATGAATCTACTAGAGCCCACCTGAATGTGAGTATTTTCATTAATCTTAATGTCTAATTTTATTTAAAATATAAAAATAAATAATAGATTTTAAATTATCATAAATAAGTTGACTCAAGCTTAAATTTCTAATCGTTGAGTATAAATGAGTGAAGCCGAGTTGGCTCGTTTACCTAAGTCCGAGCTAGAGTTGGCTCAACACTCTTTGTCCTAAATTTCCAACTATCTTTTAATTAATATTTTATATCCTACTAAGATGATCTAGTAGATTTTTTTCGGCGTCAAATACACATTTTGTGAGTTTTTTTTTCTCTTTAAACTAATGACTAGTAGAATATTAAATATTTGGGCTTCAAATATTAAAAGCTAAGAAAACATACATTTAAAATCAAAAATAAAAATCAAACTATAATTAGTAGTATTATTAATTATTAACATTTAACCATATGTAGCAACCAAATATATTTGTTATTAACCATATGTAAAACTAAACATAAGTTTGTCGGTATATTTTGTTTTAATGGTAATGGTTAAAATATTATGGTTATTTCAATTTTTTGGTTATTTCGGTTCGGTTCGGTTCGGTATTTTGGGTTCTTAACAAAATACAAAACCGAACCAAAACCAATATTTTGGTTTTTTCTAAAGTTCAAAACCGAAATGTCGGTTTCTATTACGGTTTGGTTTTATCGGTTTTGATTCAGTTTTTTCGGTTTTGTGCACACCCCTGTATAAAAGTTTGTGATCAATCTAACAAGAAATTTGAGTTATTTAACTTGCTAGCAACAATATTTGTCGTCTGAACTAGGCTATGTGCTATATGAGGGGCAAAAAAGACTATCTAAACGCTTAGTTTGTAAAAATGTTTTCATCTTTCACACTCATTAGAGCGTATTGTGGGAGGTGTGAGTGAAAGGAATAATATATTCAATACCCAATGTTATTATTAATTATTAATTTTTATATTCATTACTTTGATTTCTAATTAAATAAAAACAAATATTTCAATACTGTTCAAAACATATGAAAAATAAAAATTATCTAAAGTTCTTTTAAAGTAACATGACAAATTCATTAAAAAAATACTATATATAAATTACTAAAAATTAATCATAGTCACGTGAGCAATCCTTCTAAATATGCCTTGCCAAATATGAACATAGGTGGTTGTGTGTTTCGTCATTAGGTACCCTTTGTTTCTTTACGGCATTTATCAGTTTCGAAGACTGTTCGATCTCACTTTATAACTTTGACAAGTCATTTCTCTTTGTTTTCGGAGATCATATTATCGGTGGCGAAGCTTGAGCTTAGTCACAGGAGTGACCGAAGTCACGAACTCAAAAATTTTCGGGTCGACGATTTGGTTCGGGCCGGGTCTGGTCCAGTGGTGAAGCTTGGACTGAGGCGTCGGGGGGCCGAGCTCAAAATGCATACAAAATTTCACAAACGGGGGGGGGGGGGGGGACTCAAATTTTCAACCAAAAAAGGCTAAACTTACACTACGTATAAATTTTTCGGCCGAAAACAGGTAAATTTACACTACTGCGCAAAAAAACAGGGTGGGGGGGGGGGGGGCGGGGCCACCCCTGGCCTCAATGAAGATGCGCCCCTGGTCTGGTCGGATCAAACAATATAACATCTATATATCTAATTTTTCTTCATGAACTCAAACAATTGTTCTTACAATAAAAAAACAAAATAATTTTTAACCAAAAAAGACTTAAAATACTCATGATAATGCGTAAGGAAGGGTGAATAGTGATAAGCAAATTCAGTATTGGTACCGGTACCGAAATCGGTACATATTTGGTACCGTCAGTACCGAATGGGTACCAAAGTTTTGAGTTTCGGCACCGGTATATCTCAAATTTTACCTTCAATACCGGTACCGAATCAAATCTTTTGGTTTCGGTACCAGTATCCAAATGGTATCGATCTCATCCCTATGGGTGAATACATAGAAGAAGAATTGCAAAGACCTAAAATATTTATAAAAGCAATATTTTACTATTCGACTACTATTTTGTAACTTTTGTTTATAAATACTGCGAGATTTTAGAAAAAAAACAAAAAACAAGCGATGGGGTATTATATTTATATAAAAAAATCAGTGGTGACCAGTAGCATTTTGGAAAAATACATTGGGGGTGACCGCGCTTAATACCTATAGAATTTTCAAGAAAAATCGCGAAATTTACCCTACTAACGGAGAAAACGGCAGTGGTCGGGGCCGCCCCCGGTCCCCATAGAGCTTCGCCCTTGCATATTATGTAATGTAATACAAGCATATATTATATTGCTTATGTTTTCTTTCACCTACATTTGTGCCTGAATGGTGGTGATAGCCCGTTTTTGTTATATCGCCGAATGCTCTTTCAAGATTTTTTTTTCTTGCCGATATTTGTGTTTTTTTCTAATAACACTTTTTTTTCTTCATGTGGACATGTAAATGCTTTCACGATAGTGACATACCAAGGATAAATACCATCGAAGAGATAATACTCATATATGTACTATGCGTTTTCGACAGAACATGTTTGTCCGAGTGCAACACCATCAATACAACATTGATATCGTTGTTAGAACCATAAGCTCCAAAGAACGCATTCGAGATCCAAAGGTCAGATGATGTCACAACTTCAAGCATCATGGATAGGTGTGGGTGCTCACCTTGTTGTTGTCATCGCCAACCATGACGCTTTGCCCACTTCAAAAGCATCCTATGGATAGTCGTGTATTTCTTAATGTACTTCGTACTCCTTAAACATGTCTTCCCATTATAAGTACAATAACACCTAAGCATAACTATATATAAATAAATGTTACAATAAACATGTTGTAAATAAATAGTTGAACAACAAAGTAAATAAATAAATGTACGCTGCGTTGCGGCGAGGGGACATGAATTCGGCCAGGATCAGTTATCAAGACATTTTTTTGTAAAAGAACAAAACAATATCATTACACAACTTATGATCAAAGCTACACAAATCTTCTGAACATATTCAAGGGTAAGCGCAAGCTGAATACAATAACGTTACAAATTCTCACAAAAAAAACCTCTTGCAGCATCCCTCATCACAAAAGTAATCAATTCATGTCATCTTCCACATCAATAGTTGCACCATCTTTATTTTGATGTTGCCTGTACATAAAAGGACTTATTTATAAATGTTATAAAAATACTTGTAAATGTGCAAAGTAAAAACCATTGTAGGTCAAGAACAAAATGCAAAATGTATTGAACTTATACCCGACCCGACAGGGTAACTCAAATGCTCTAATAACACAATATAAAGGCATCTTCCATCTGAGAGTCCAGCCACAGATCCTTGTGGCATGTGGGCCTGAAATTAAAAAAAAAAAACAAACTTAAAGCTATGCAGCAACTTACTATTAGTCATATCGTGTCAGGATCAAGAAAACTAAAGTTAGTTCTAAAAGCACCCAAGTTAGATAGTGAAAGTATTAATACTGAGTGAAAGTAATATTCTTATATAGTTTATTAACGTAAATTAGCTTCTAAATATATAACTTGAGAATGTAATGTAGCTTATTATTCTGAATTAGTCATCAACGCGAAAGATTAAAAAAAAGTTAGTTAATAAGAAAACCCAAGGTAGATTGCTAACAAACTAATACCGGCAGGAAGTAATACGCATATGTATATCATTATCCTAAATTAGCTTCTAATATACGATTGTTAAATATACAAATTTAACTATTACTTTATAAGCAACCCCCTGCTGCATATAATGGCAAAACCAAAAGCATAAACCTAACTTTCTAACCGGCAATTAGAAAGCTAATCGAATAAAACAATTTTTTCACCACAACTCACAAAGAAAGCCATACAAATACTTAGTACTGACTAAATTCTAATGGTAACATCATGTGATCCCCATATCACAACCATCAGAAATGTAAATAACCAAATGCGAGGAATAAAGCCACTAAAGTCAACTCCTCTACGATCAAATGGATAGCACAAATCCGTCAATATAATATAAAACTAATGGATTAACATGTAATTAACAACTAAAAATTTGAATTCCACCTGATGCGCAAGTTGAAACTGCCACTTAATACCGAATAACATATGAATTCTTGTGCAATTAGAAGGTAATGGAGCAACCAACAAATTCAAACAGTAAGAAATCAGTGGCTTGTTATTGGTCATTGATGGAGCCGATGAATGAGGTTGTACGAACAAAGTTACAAAGCCCTAATTAAACGAATAAATTCTGAACTTCCAAAACGTAAGACCTAAAATACAATTGTCCAATTTATTGTCGAAATTAACCTAATTGAATTAGGTCAACAAAATCCCAAACCCTAAAATCGAAAACCATGAGAGCCCAAATGCAGAAACAGTATACGAAAAAAAGGACCTGACAGCAAATCGATATTCTTACCTCAATAGAATCCAAACCATATTCTCCAATTTGATTTCCAGCTACATGAAAACGCCGTTATTGTATGTGTTCTCGGAGAAAAATAATAAAAGAGGTGTAAGACTGTACAGGGTTGTGACTATTAACTGCCTTAGAAACTCTGAACACATACCTGATTGACATGAGGAAGAAGAAAGTGAAAACAGGGTTATAACTACCTGCCTTGAAAGAACATAATTGGACTGTGTTATGAACAGTGGCTGTTTGTTACCAATTAATATATATATATAATTTAAACTATTGCGCGATATTTTTCCAACATCTTCATGCATTCATCCCATAAATCGTGTGAAGTTCCACACACAAGTCGACGAAAAGCCAATGTACACTTTTGTCTAAGAGTGAAACACGTTTTATCTCTACCGTTGGCCGACCTTTTTTTTGAGACAAAGGATACGCTTGCTCTAAATCGACAACTATGTGTCAAAACTCCAAACAAATTTTAAATCATACGAAACCGACACCTAAGTTATCATACCCGGGGTTGTCAAAAAAAAAGTCACATACATGACATTTGATGGCGGCCTCACGCTCCTGATCAATTGTATGTCGTCTAGTAATTGGACCTGAACTTCGGCATGATGGTTAACATATCACATATCATATTGGGGCTAGAGCGACTTTCATAAATGGTCTTCGTCAAATGAGATCGACAATAAAAAAAAATCATATATGAGTTACTATGAAAAATATACGATTTACGGTAATATAGGTATACTAAGATTGAAGAGAGGTAGAGTTGTGAAGAAGTTACCGCATTTAGTTAGTTTATATGTAGTTTATTTATTAAATTATTATTTTTGCTTATTGAAAAGAACCGTTAGAGGCACGTGCCCCCAACAATTATTAGGAGCCCATTACTAGGCTCACGGCCTCGCCTTGTCTCCCGGGTTCTTCTTGTAGCGTGAAGGACCAAGCTCTAACTTTTCGCATGGCGTGAAGACTTTTAGAGACAGAATATTAATTTCGTTCAGTTGTTTTGCATCGTTTATGTGCCAATCAACCCATGACTTCATCTTGTGCTCGTACAAATCCAAAAGAAGCATAATTAACGTCCAATGACCCGTAACACGAGTGAAGTACCATTGTTCATATCCTAAACTTGATAAAAACTACAAAATAAAACAAAATGTATATGATTTATATCTGACCATCACTTTATCACCCCCACACAATTAGCATGTGGTGTTGAAAAACAAATATATACATTAATTAAGTTTATTTTAAACTTTATTAGCAATACTAATTGCCCCTATTATGCATTAAGTTATCACCCAAACCAAATTTCAGTAACAAGCATTGGGCAATCGACTAACAAATTGAACGAATGAACAAAACACACCATTTTCTTGGTTCATTTATGTTTATTAATGGTCGTTCATTTAGAAGTATACAAATGAAAAAAAGGAAATGTAAACAAATACGAACAAAATCATTTGAGTAGAGGATTCAACAGTTGATTGAGTAGAGGGCTGACGACTTGCCATCATATTGAATATAGATTGTTTTGGGTATGAGCTATGCGAGGAATTTGGTTGGTTTGAAGTTTTAGTTTCAGTAGTGAGTTGCTTAAATAGAGATTTCTAGGTTTGCTCATCATGATTGATTAAAGCTTCTACGATACTCCTTGAGAACAGTTTCTTTACTGTGGTCAACATTAAAGTGATAAGGTTACTCTTGTAGAAATTTCTGCTATCTAACAATTAGTTTGCAATGATAGTGTTACTGTTACACGTGCTAAACCTTTAGTGGCAGAAATGTAACATCCCAATTTTTCGTTCGGATAGTAATAATAATAAAATATGATAGGATAAGTAGGCTTTTAGATGGACTTAATTATGGACCAAAAGGGAAAGATGGGCCTTAGGTCCATGGGCTTAAGGGAGTATAAATACCCCTTAAACCCTAATCCTTTACATTTTTTTCCTAATCTACACACTAGCCTATACCTTAGAAAACACGCACAACACCATCTTATAACCCGAACCAAGATCCGAAGGCGAAAACCCGAGCTTGTTGGTGCTGGAACGTCGTGACAGACCAAAACAACATCAAGGCTTAACCGTGTTCGTAGTTCGACTCGTTCAAGGTACGTTTATAGTTAGAAATCGTTCGTATAGGTTCGGTTTGATTTGGTAAATCATAGATCTGTGTTAGTTTGTTATAAACGAACCCAAAACAATAAATATTACTGGAATTGATTAGCATTTGATAGGTTAATTGTTAACCTAAAAGAACCCGTAACCTATATGCCTAAATCGCACCCCTTAAACATCGATGTTAGGCCGATTTGATGGTTGGGGTTTGTAGGCGCTGGTCAGACGATTCCGTTGATACCAAAATCGTGATATTTGGTTAAGAAACGAAGGTCTAATTGCAAATCTAAGATCTGTTGACTATTTGCTGTTCTTGACGATCAAAGTCTGGATAAGAACTATGGGTGATTCTTTATGGGTGATTCTTTAGCTAGTTCGTTATGGGAGCTTAGCGAATCAGAGGGTGATTCGTTAGCTAGTTCATTATGGGAGCTTAGCGAATCAGAGGGTGATTCGTTGGCTAGTTCGTTATGGGAGCTTAGCGAATCAGAGGGTGATTGGTTAGCTAGTTCGTTATGGGAGCTTGGCGAATCAGAGGGTGATTCGTAGCTAGTTCGTTATGGGAGCTTGGCGAATCAGAGGGTGATTCGTTAGCTAGTTCGTTATGGGAGCTTAGCGAATCAGAGAATGATTCTTTACCCAATTCCTTAAGGGCAAAGTAACGAACTAGGAGTTTAATATAAAGACAGAATGGTCCCTGGACTTAGAAAAGAATGATTTAATTACATATTAGCCCTTGGACTTTGATAAATTATGAAAGATACCTTTAAAAGGTTAACGAGTAACGATTCACTAACCGGTAATGATTCAATGAAGTAAAACCGGCTTAGACGCGTAAGACTGATTAAGTAGCAATGAGAGTGGCTAGAGTAGTATTTGATATTCAATTATTAAACAGTTAGACGCGCACAGCTCGAGAAGGAGTAACCGTTAACAGAAGAAGTAGCTGAGATCAGGTGAGTTTCTAGCCCCATTCCTTGTTATGTTTTCGGGGCTGTGTGCATA
Organism: Bidens hawaiensis; assembly: GCF_021521415.1. Lineage (NCBI taxonomy): Eukaryota > Viridiplantae > Streptophyta > Magnoliopsida > Asterales > Asteraceae > Bidens > Bidens hawaiensis. The sequence goes on along the minus strand of NW_027491868.1, from coordinate 182,549 downwards.
CTCGATGTGTTTGTTAATACATTTATCCTAAGTGATAAGTGTATGCCATATGTGATATATGTGATAGATATGAATGATTGCTTGTTGGTACGCAAACGATCTTCGGATATTGTGCGTACTGTCAGGTTATAAATATAGATATAAATATTATATATGGATGATGTATGATTGTTATGAATGAATGATTGTCGGGGCGTGAACGATCTTCGGATATTGCACGTGCCGACAAGGAGTATGATTGTTAATAGAATGATGTGAAGAACGCCTAGAGTGTTCTTATGCTATAAACTGTATATGTGAAGAATGTGTATGCAGGTACAGGAACAGTATGGTAGTTCTACGTTCGATGTAGCGAGTTAGGATGGCAAATCCCTCTAACGCCCGTTAGACATGGACTTGGCAGGTGATGGCGTAGTTAAGGACTGTGGGCCTTATACGTGATATAGATGATAGATGTAAACGTAGATAGGGACAGTGGGCCTTATACGTGTTATAGGTATAGACGTCAACGTAGATAAGGACTGCGGACCTCATACGTACTGTAGATAGGCGTCAGCACAGGAAAGGACTGTGGACCTTATACGTGCTATATTTGTGTTGTGGCAGCAGGAAAGGACCGTGGACCTTACACGTGCTGTATTTGTGTTGTGGTAGCATAAGGGAGGACTGCGGACTTCGTACGTGCTATGGTTAGGTTGCAACATAGGGAAGGACTGAGGACCTTATACATGTTGTTAATATAGGATGGTATAGGGAAGGACTGCGGACCTTGCACGTACCATAATCGGTGAACATAGGTAAGGACTGCGGACCTTTTACATGTTCACGACCTTGAGTGCAGGTATAGACGGTGAACTATGAACATACTCTCGGTAGACTGAGGATTGTGATTGTAGATATGTATGGTAGTAAGTATGTATGTAGAACAGAAGGGTAACTAGTTAAGTATGAGTATGTATCTTCGGATACGTAAGTATGTATGATATGTGTATGCAATGTATGATTACCTGATTAACTAGAACTCACTCAGCGTAGCTGACTTTTAGTATGCATGCAGGTGATCAGACTGAAGAGTTAGCATGAGGATGGCACGTGGCATGGACTGAACGACTGGCATCTGAAGATGAAAGAAGTGATGTTTTAAAAGTAATGTTTTAAGTTGGTTTTAAGGAAAAGATTAAATGTTTTGTAATAAACGGTTAAGTTTTATATTCCGCGAAAGTTTTAAATAACTCTAATTTGTAAGAACTGCGTTTATGAGTAAATCTGACGCTAAAGTAGAGCTACCGGGAACGGGGCCTTACAAGAAAACGTCGAAGTAATCAGTCACCTTTTCTGTAAAGTGTTTGGAATCTTGATAACAGTCAAAATACTTTAGATAAGGCTAGATATCATAGGCAGCATCATGTTGTCCTACTATCGATTCTTTTATCATATAATTTTCTTTACAGGCATTTTGTTGTATTAGATGTATTGGAAAGTATTCCAATGGTTTATTTATACGATTATAATTAAGGTCTAAGCCTTGAAATATGTATGTTCTGTATTCACACGTCGTGTATATATATATCTATTTATATTTTTAACATGATTCTTAAACCCAATTATTCTATAACGACATAAACAACGACACTACGGGAACAATTTAGTACAAGATTAATAAGATGTTGGTTAACAACAATGGCCAGTTGTGGTTAACTAGACAAAATACCTTTCTTGTCCTAACTACTTCCGTTCATGACTTTATTTATGTTAGTATTTAAGCAATTATACACATATTTGCACATACACCTATTTTATTATTCGTATCCCTAGAAATTTAGCTAGCATATATATTCTTTTCCATACTTTACATATAGTAACCTACATAACTTTACTTACGTTAGTTGAGAAATATACATACATATATATATATATATATATATATATATATTTCAAGGTAAGGATACTCCCTTTTAATATAAATAATCAAGTAAATAATTTCATAATAACAATACTTATTCACTTGGATCGAAGCCTAGGTATTATCAAATGACTAAATAATTTAAAGTTACCTCTTTGCGTGCAGCTACTCGCGTTGGGCATACTGGTCTCTTTTCTTACAGTTCGAGTCCAAGCATTCGAGGATGGTCGGATCCCTCGAACCACGTCTATGATACCAACTTGTAAGACCCCGTCTCCCGGTGATCCCACAGTTGGTATTCATTCAATGATGCTTACAAAAATACCTAAACTTAAAACAGCTCATTCCATTAAAATAACCAATTCAGAGTATATGTTCAGCGGAAAACATAATTTATAACACAAATTCCCAAAATCAGATTAAAATGTATTTAATAAAACATTAAAAGAGGATGTTTAATATTAGCTTCCGACTAAGTATGCCTTCAACCGACTGAGTAGTCTCGAGCACGTCCAAGCGGTAAGCATCCTCCCCTTACCTGAAACTCACACTAACATGTACACAAAGTCAGCTTAAGCTGAGTGAGTTCAAGTTTAAATAAATGACATCTTTAAATATAATAAAAAAAATCTTGTATTCCCATCATTAGAGGCCACCGTAGGCTACGGTAGCTTCTGCAGAAAAAACCATGTCAGCGGTAATAATAGGTAATCATCCTTATGTGAAAACATCTCTATACAAGCTTTCCTATATATATATATATAACATTCAATAATAACATTCAGGGCCGAGAAAACGTACAACCCCAACACGTAACATTCCATCAACGCGTGTAAACACGAAGTAGGCATACGTAACATCCGTAATCGATAACGACTACACCATTCGCCAATTATTGGCCATTCAATAATATATATACATACACATCCATACATCATTCAATATTATCATTTCAAGGCCTATCCTATATAAATAAGCCTATGCAAGATAATTTAAACGATTCTTCAAGCAAAATCGTTTAAGTGTACATGCTAGCCCAAAAACTTAAAAAGGGTTAAAAGGGGCATCATGAAACTCACCTGAGACAAGACACGAATTCACCATGATCTAGATGATTCCTAGGTAATCCCAAAATTCAAACACCTGTCGGTTTACATTCAATCAATACTAATGACATCGAGATGACTCGTTTATCCTACGAGATATTCTAACATAGTTCGAGTTACCTAAACCCTCGACCTCATCAAACTAAATCACAACAGCCCCCGAGGCCTCACGTTCACCAAAAATACCCTTAGGTACTCCCGGGAATAAAGATTTCCCAATTTGCCCCCGGAAGCACTAGGTGACACTAATACGCGTGTTTAAGAGTCGTTTAGGCATCTAACATCCAACTCAGCCCCGTGTGGACCCAAATTTGATAAATTCACATCCAACAAGTCCACACGACGCTACACGAGTCAAATGGGTCGGTAACTCTCAAGTTCAACGCACCAACTATTCAATAAACGCAAATACGCGTTGTACCGACCCGTTTGAGTAACCGACAACCAATTCAGCCCCAATAATTATAAAAATCATTTTCCAACAGCCCGTACATTAAACCAAAGCAATACGAACTGAATTGGTCATCACTTATTTCATCCCTCGCGTTAAACGCAACCAAACACCATTCTAGACAACCGAAAACTAGTTTTTAATCTACAACTAGTTGACCAATCTAACGAACACCAATGAACATAATTTTAAAGTATGTTATACTAGACATACCTAGGAAGATTTTGGTGCAAGACAACTCAACCAAAACAGTCCCGGAATTGATAAATTGGACAGCCACCCGGTAAGCCTAAAACAAGTGATTTAACAATCAATAGGCGAGTTATAATGACCAATTAAGGTGTAAAGACTTGGGGAAACATGGGACTAGCCTTCACTTGAAGTTTTACACCCTAATATTGGCTGCACAAAAGAAAATAAGCAGGTGGGGGCTGCTCTAATTCTGATCGGACACAAAGAAGAAAGAAAAAAACATTGTAAGTGGGGGACAAGGAAACAAAGGTAAGTGGGGAATGGTTGAATGATTCCACTTGAATTATTTCTTGATGAGCTGCTCCTTCTTGCTGGCCGATCAATTAAAGGAGGAAAAAGGGGACCAAGAGCAGGTGAGGAAACAAAGGTAAGTGGGGAAGTGGTTGAATGATTCACCTACTCATTTCTCATTTGTGATATAATATCAAATTTTCACCATGACCCCTTCTATTTGAAGAATATGACACTTAAGAGGAAAGTTAAATGATTTAACGAACCGGGATAACGAGAAGGTTTCCGAGGAATGTCGGATCAATCCCGAGAGATGTACATCCTCTACAAACTTTAAGTCTTTGAACTGAAAATTAACGAGTGTTACAATAAATGAACAATGAAGCTTCAGATGCTCTTTCTGTCCAGGTTCAGGTATCTTCAGTTCTTCACAGACATGTCTATTCATGTTTGGGATTGAGTTTAAAAAATGATTATTGGTTTATTGGTGTTTTCAAAAAGCCAATAAGTTAAAATGTGTTTGACAATCATAAAAAACTTTTTTATGTTTAACTTTTTGAGAGGGTTAAAAAACAGGTTTTCAAAAACATCAAATTCTAGCTTTTTGGAAAAGCCAATAAGTCAATAAGCATTTTTCAAACTCAATCCTAAACATGCCCTCATCGAGCCTCTCTCCGAGACAGGGCCTAGATCGTTGCGCCTTTCGTGTGGGTTAGAAATTACCTGACAACGAATTTCGCTACCTTAGGACAACCTTCATGCTTGGTCTTACGACTTTGTGATTTCAAGTCTTAATTATCACCTCATATTGCTAAACCAGAACGCCAATTGTATGCCTTACCTACTTGGTTTGTAAAATTTGTTTATTTTGAAATATGAATTCAGGATTGTATAGTTGAAATACGAGGAAATTGAATATCATGAATTGTACCTTTTAATCCATCGACTACATCGACGCAACCACCACATCAGTTGTCACTTAGGGTCTGTTTGGTACGTGGTAATGGAATGAAGGAGAAATGGAATGAAGTAAGGAATGGAATGGAGGATAGAATGAAGTGAATTATAACCATTCTATTGTCATGTTTAGTAACCATGTGAGATTGAAATGAATCATTTCCATGTGTTGTTTGATATATGGAAACAATGAAAAATTGAAATATTTTTTTTAATGACAAAAATACTCCGTTTTAAAATACTTTTTTTTTTATCAATTTTCACAACATTTTCCAATTGTAATTTATTAAATTTGTATCATACTATCAAGAAAATAGATATATATTTAACTCATAAAATTTTAAATTGACTCAAAGTTCTGAACTAAAATAAATTTAAATTTATTCAAACATTTGATTTTAATCAAGTCCTTGTTTAGATGATAGAAAATCACAACTATTAAAATGGATTGTGTAGTTTAATTGTATATTTTTTTGGTTTTACAAGAAAATTACAATGAATTGAAGATAATTGCTAAAATAGAGGAGTCAAAATGGAAAAACCAAAAATAGAATAGCATGGAATCAAAGACAGAATTACAAATTTTGTCCTTTAAAAAAAGCCAAAAACCGGTTCGTGTCCTTTTCTAAGTTTCCTTGCAGGCGGTGTACTTTAAACTTTTTTTTTTCTACACGTTATGTCCTTTACGCTAACTGGGTTAGAAAAACTCAGTTAAATGCCCTCACGTGAGACGCATGTGAGGGCATTTTTGTCTTTTCACCACCTGCAACTCCTTCCTTCTCTTCCTCTTCCTCCCTCGACGCTTAACCCCCTCAGGCTCCATTTCCCCCAACCGATTCAGATCCAAATTCAATCAAAACCTAATCCAATCAACAATGACATCACTTATACATTTTTAGCAGATCCCAAACATAAATCAATGGTTCATAAACAACAAGAAACACTCAAAATCCAACCTTTAACAAAAATCAAAAACACCCAGATTGCAAACGACCCAGAACAAACGACCCAGAAACAATAAAGATCCAAGCTTTAACAAAAATCAAGAACACCCGTAAAGATCCAAGCTTTAACAAACAAAAATCAATAACACCCGTAAAGATCCAAGCTTTAACAAACAAAAATCAATAACACCCAGATGAAATTGACCCACAAAGATTAAATCGAATGGTAACCTAAAACGATGCATAAATCGATCGATGTAGAAATTGAATCGTACCTTGTGAAGAACAGTTAGCCGCCGGTAATAGATATACGGCGGTTGTATGGCGGTGGTGATGATGGAATGGGAGGTACAGGCGGAGCGTTTTTCCGGTGGGCTCTCCGGCTGCCGGAAAACGGCGCCGACTCGGAAGCTGAGGTTGTATGGCGGCGGACGTTGAAGCGGCGTTGAGGGAGGTTGGTGTGGTACTGGCGGTGGAGGCGGCTGTTGGAGGTTGGTGGTGGGAGGAGGCGGCGGGAGAGGAAGAGGAGAGGTGGCCGGAATTTATGGCTTAGAGAGAAAGAAGAGAGAAAGAAAAGAAAATATATATAATATATTCCCCTGTTAAAATTACAATTATGCCCATCACATGTCTGGCACATGTCATACTTAACTGACTTTTTCTAACCCAGTTAGCGTAAAGGACAAAACTTGTAGGAAAAAAAAGTTTAAAGGACACCGCCTGCAAGGAAAGGACACGAACCGTAATTTGGCTTTTTTTAAAGGACAAAATTTGTAATTGGGTCGGAATCAAAATGAAAGAAGAGGGTGTGGGAGGAATGAAATGGAAGGAATGACATTTCTTTTGTAATGGATGATTTCTTTCCATTCTTCAACCAAACATACTAATTTCATTCCCTTTGAATGTGCTATTCCATTCTTTGTCCCATTACCACATACCAAACACTACCTTATTGCTTCACCGTCACTTTTCAACTTCTTAAATTACGAACCATACATGAAATTTTTGTCAACCATGATTTTCAAGTCATTGATATATTTAGAACCTTCAATAATTAGACTTTAGAGCCCAATTACTTTGAATTTTGATTATTTTGACGATTTATAAATTCTTAAAAAGTAATGTGAACCAAGGACCCTAGGATTGTATGTTAGCGGTCTTTTAAAGATTTTTAAATTTCGATTGTGTCATTAGTCTGGTTCGTCTCATTGGTCCCATCTTTAAATGTGATATTTTGATACCCAATAATCTACCAAAGTATATCCTATTGATTGATAAATGATATATTATAACATTTGTAAGCATAGTGACATCATATTAATTTAAAATACAGTTAAAAATTACTAATTAGTATAAAAGAGAACTTTGGTGCCACAAAGGGGGCTATTTTTGTTTTTGTATATGTAGTAATGATTTTGATATTCAGCATATGTGTTGGTGTTGGTGGGATGGTTCTTTTGGTTATGAAATGTGTTTATATCTGGTTGGCAACCAGGGTTCGAATCTTGCTTGGCACCAATGGTTGGTTTCTTTTATTTAATTGTCTTATTTATTTTTTTTATGCTTTTTTGTTGTATGGCTTTCTAAAACATATATGGTGGAACAAATAAATGTAGGATTCGATCTTTTGAATGAAACATAGGATAGCTAAGTGATTGCTTAACCTTTTGGTTTTTGACTTTTTTTTGTTACGTAAAGGCATCATTTCTTGAAAATATTTTATTTGTCCGTTTCTTTCATTTATTTTGTGTTTTTTCTATTTATATACGCTAATATAAATAAGAGTTTTGGTGCAATAAGTACATAATTGAGTCATTGGTGACACATGTTAATATAAATAAGAGTCCAGTGACACCTTATTAGTGAAGATATTTTTTTCATTATGTTTTAGTTCCGATTTGTAACAAACGTAACAAAAACTAACAGAATGCCAAATTTGTTTAGTATAGTTTTTATTGTTTTGTTTTAGTTCCAACACCTTAACAAATGTGACGAAAAATGACCGAATTTGCGTAGCCTCACGCATTTTGTATTAGTTTCGGCACCGTAACAAACATTCCGAAAACCGATCAAATTTGCGTAGACTCGACGCCTCATCGCCCGAGATTGACAACGGTCGAGTTTTACCAACCGACGCCACCCCATCGGTCCACCTCAAATTTCATTTTTTTTTGTTTTAGTTTCTACACAATAACGCACGTAATCGAAACCGACCTAATTCACGTTGACTTACCGCCTCAACGTTTGGGTTTTACCAACCTGTCCGGCGCAACGCGCCGGGTAAATCCCTTGTTTAGAACAAAGATCATTCGACTTGACTCGTTTATTCTTAACGAACCGAAATTTAAGGGCGTGCTCGACTCGTGAAAAACTTGAGCCAACTAGATTAAATTAAAATTAAATCTTAATATTTATTTTCATATTAAGGAGAAATGAAATGAAAAAAAGGAATAGAATAGGCAAATGATTGAAATATATCATTACTCTTCATTTATCTTATTTAGTTAACATAGAGGGGAATGTAATAAGTTATTACTTTATGTTTGTTATCCAAAAAAAATTAGAAATGATAAGAATACACCAATCTTAAAATATATATTTTTTTACAAAATAAAAAAATATTGACGTGGTTGGTGATCAGTAGCAGCAGTGACAATGGATGTGGTTGGTACGACAACAACGGTGGTGACGCTGGTGGCAAGGTGGTGGTGGCGACAGTAGTGGCGGAGGTGGTGGTTAGGTGATGGCGGTGGTGGTGGCGGCGATTAGGTGGTGGTCAAGATGGTGGTGGCAGTTGTTGTCAGGTGGTGTTGTTGAGCAAATATTGTGAAAGAGGAATGAAACGAAAAAAAATTGGTTGAAATGAATGGTTTTGATGGAATGAGATTCCATTTGTAATCGTTGATTTCTTTTTATTGAGCAACCAAACACCACTTTTTTTCATTCTCTAACAATGAATAATTCCATTACTTATATCATTGTTGCATACCAAACGCTACCTTATATTTAACGGATATGATTTTTTGTCGGCTCTAGACCATATCATGTGTGCTTGTTGATAGTTTTTTTTTAAGAATTGTTTTGTACCTTGGAACATTTTTAATGGTGTGGAGAAGTTTAAAATAAAAACACTTTTTCTCTCTCCTACACACCACCAATCACCTAACACTTTCTTTCCTCTTTCGGTGCTTTGTGGGAAGTGTTCCCCCTTCTAAACTTCAAAAGCGTCCCTTGGGAGGCAGTGTTCTCGGGCGCTTTAGGGCATTTGAGGTGAACAAAGCGTCCCACTACACCTGGTCTTATAAACCTTGAAATTTGGCCTCAAATCTAAACGAGAGAAACAAGCACGATCACTATTCGTCTTTTCTACACCTATTTTTCTAAACACCAATAGATAAATTTCAACCCACTATCACTAACGTCATTCCCATCATTTTGGTGACGAAGAATGGTCAATAACTCAATGTACATCCTGGGTCGAGCTTTCCTATATCTAAATTGCAGGGCGTACCAAGTTACGGTTCATATTCCATATTTCACTTTTGGGACATCCCTTTCCTCAACGAAACCCAATGACCAGTGGCAAACACAAAAAAATTAAATAAATAAATAAATTATAGGTGTTGGAAATTTTCTAGGTTGGTTGACTATCATTATATACTTTTTTTCTATCGTCTTTGGGTCGAATCTGATTGTCATACGATTTTAAAAACCTACTCAAATAAACTAAAATCTAAAACCATACTCAAATTCATTAACTAAATCAAAGGAAACTTATCAAGTTTAACATTAAATAAACTAGAATTGAATAATTAATAACTAAATAACTAATAAAACCAAACATTCAATTTTCAAACTAAGGTTACCTGAGAGAATTGTCGTTCTTATTTATTTCGAGTCGTCGAAAATCGTCAAATCAAATGAATTGTCCCTCCCTTTTCTTTAAACATCATTCATTTATGGCTTCCTGCATTACCTACTTATCCAGACCTAACTTTTGATTTTTAATGACACATATATGATTTGTACCCGAGTGTTTTATAGGCGGGTGCACTACGCAAGTCTGACTCTTAAACTGATTGATTTGTACCCTTGTGGTTCTCTGGCACGCAAAAATATGCTTTTCCATCAGTTAACCGTGTGATAACCGGCTAACGGGCAAGCGAAATTTGGTAATTCTCTCTTAATAATAATAATAGTGGTGGTGGTGCCGTGGTGGTAATAATAATAATACTAATAATAATAATAATAATAATAATAGTAAACATACTACATACAACATCACCAACCATTAACCCCACCGTCGTCTTCCCAACCATTCACCCCATTCTCCTTGCTTCTGTCACTTTCGGCCATCGACCACCACCTCGCCTCTGTCAATTTTGACCAACACCGCATTAAAATCCGGTTAATATCTTGTTTCTAACCCTTATATGCTTTATTTGAAAAAAAAGAAGGACGCCCATTCTTCTTCATTTTTAATAATTTTACCAAACGAAAGTTTTTGTTACTTATTTTTGAACCTTCTTTACCCCATAGAGATATTGAATCCAAGGGGGGTATTCCTTTTTCCACTGTAATTTTGAAAATGAACGTTTAAATGTCCTTCAAAAGTAAGTAAATAGATCCGACACATATAAAATGCGGTTAATCCCGCCGTGGACCAAGCTATTATTGCAAAAATAGGTGAATACAACCAACTATCCTTAAGAATTTCATTTTTGGACCAAAAACAAGCAAGGGGTAGAATACCACAAAGAGAAAGTGTACCTAATAAAAAAGAATTTTTAGTAATTGGTACATGTTTTGTTAAACCTCTCATAAGCACCATATTCTGACTTTTTATTGGACAATATCCAACAAGAGTTTCCATTGAGTGAATAACGGATCCCGATCCTAAAAACAATAATGCTTTAGAGTAAGCATGGGTAATAAAATGAAATAAAGCACTGCGATAAGACCCATACCTAAAGCTAACATCATATACCATAACTATGTAACTTGATTTCTAATAGATTGACCCCAAAATAGCATATCCAAATTATAAGAAAGCCTAGAGTTGCCACAATTACGGAATTTGCTCCTTGCAAATTTTGATTTGTTCGAGTATGCAAATAAATTGCGAATACGATCCAAGTAATAAAGGCCTAAATTTCCTTTGGATCCCAACTCCAATATGATCCCCATGCTTCATTAGCCCATACTGCTCCTGAAAGAATACCTATGGTTAAAAAGACAAATCCTAGGTAGTAGTGGCGGTGGACATAAATCACCACCATCATCTAAAAGCATCATTGTAATTCCTCATGCATGGTTTCCGAAAACTGGATCACAAATTGTTTGAATTACTCCGTGATTCTAACTTATTGGAATTATACTAAGATATATCCTAGATCCATAACCTAGTGGCAAGGCTTGGTGCAGGATGACGGATCTGTTACTAAACTATCAACAGATGGAGAAACAACTTGTTAGAGATATCTTCAGCCCGTCGGAAATCACATACAAGTCCTGCTCCATTTTTGGATCAACTGCCGTTGATTTGAAACTTGAAGGTCGATTACGTAGTCCCTATCAATCGGATTTTGAATCTCAAATCGAAGTCTAATACTTTTTGATGATGATAATGGTTTCATTTGGATTTGAGAATAGGAAACCCTAACTGAAAATTTGGGAAGATGAAGTGATGAAGATTATATATATTTCATATTTTATAACTATACAAAGAGTAACCCAGTTCACGTGGTGGTCTTTGTGGTTGTTAAACGTGAGGCCTAGGGTTCAAATCCATGTATTATTAAAGATTAATAGAAGGCTTAAGGGTAAAAGGATTATTTACACCCTTCTTGAAGGGTCAAAAAACAGTCAACTGATAAAAAGGCACACTTTTGCACGCTCGAGTAACACAAAGATACAAATCAATCAACTTAAGAATCATACTTGTAAAGTGCGCCAACCCATAAACACATGGGCACATATCATATTTTTTTTCTCTTTTTTAATTAGGTTAAAATGTCAAAACTTAAACTGTAAACAAATTGATTCAAACAAGTTAATATGGGTTAGAGTTAGATGTGGGTTTTCATTGGGCTGGATTCTTTTCATTTGCTGACTAAAATAATTGACTTCTAAATCATGGTGCATTACATGTTTAGTGTTTTAATTGGAATACATTATTTATATTAGATTTATATTTGTAAATACCTAAATTTCTATATTAATTTTCATTAGGGGTCCTCAATTTCACTACAAGATTTTAGAATGAATGTTGGGCTGGGCCACCTCGAATGGCGTGAGCCACATGCGTGGAGACCCGCACGTACGGTCTCAAAGATTCATGTTGGTCGTTCTCAAAATTCTTAAAGGGTCGGTATCAAAATTTCATGAGTCAATCGAGATTTTAACATACACATACAACTAAAAAATCACATGGTGCAGACCCCGTACCTAGGAGAATAGGATGAGGACTTTTAATCTAACATGGACGTCATAGTTCTCTAATGGATATATATACGATATCCAATGACTTGCTCCATACAGTTATGAAACTGGACTTTAAAGCCGCTCAGGCATGGAAAGCCTAGGTCAAGACAAGCGGAATTCCGGTGCACGTTACCTTGAGCCGGCTTGAGGACAAATTCAATAACACCAAACTTGACTTATTTCCAGACGTTAATGCCAATTGTCAAGTTCTCAAGGTTCTATCTGTTCAATTAACTAATGTTGATGCCCAATTTCAAATCAGTGTTTAGTTCGCAACCCATCGCCGTACTCAATGAACTATTTGACGGGGTAGCCATGCTACTTCAACAAATCAGCCCACTTCCATATCTTTACGAAGGCTTGTTCATTAGAAGAGACGAGAAAGACAAACCAATACGCTACTACAGCTCTAGTCTTTGGCACTTGCTAAGTGTATGATCATATAATTAGGAAAACAGTTAGGAACTATATATAGTGTTTTATAAATAGTTCCTATATATATATTTTAGCATATTTTACTTCATGGGCATTGTTGAACTCCACCTTTTTTTTACAGAATCATAATTAGATAATTTAAACTTGCAATTTTTAAATTTAGATCCTAAAGGCATAAGCGGCGTCAAACTCATGAACTATGCGTGGAATTAAGTTTTCAAAAATAAAATATAACGTTTGTAACCATACCTTGGGTCTTGGCACAATATTTAATAAAAAGATAAACTTGAAATTTAGGACGAAGAGTGTTTTTGGGTGGTCAACCTACAAAAGTTACCCATTTAATAGTTTTGAGCAACCTGGAGTGTTTGTGGTTCGAGTAATTTGACGTAAATTCTAGACCGAACAGTTAACTATAATTTTAAAGAATGACAAATCAAACTAACTGCGTTGGTCGGATAGACTTGGTCTCATTAAAATCTTAGAATTTGATTTTCTTCCTTTTTAAAACTATTGAATGTTGTTTTATACCTTCCTCTTATTATTATAAATCACAGCCACAAGCACACACTAGAACTCAAAACTTTCTCTTGATCTTCTCAACTAGCTAGCTAGTCATCACATTTGGTTCACCATCTCCATCAACATGCCTGAAAGCAAGGTCAAATTTCTGCACTTTCTTATAAACCTCTTTATTTTATTTTATTCTATCCACATGCATATCTCTTCATTTTAGTGTTAAAATTAACTTCAAAAATTGCAGAAGGTGGTTATTAAGGTGGATATCCATGATGATGATGAGAAAAGGAAAGCTTTAAAGGCGGTTTCCGGTCTTTCAGGTTAAAATCACTATATATTCTTATCATCCAAGTTTTGTTTTAGCATCATAATTTGATTAATTAACATTAACTAATAGAAATCCTTCTTCTAAAACAATCTTAGGGATCGAGTCTTTAGCTATGGACATGAAAGACAAGAAACTGACGATTATCGGAGACGTTGATCCAGTGGACATCGTTGGAAAACTTAAGAAATGGCACACTGAGATACTCACCGTCGGTCCGAAAGAAGAAAAGAAAGCTGAAGCAGAGAAGAAAAAAGAAGATGGTGATGAGAATAAGAAGAAAGCTGGAGAAGAAGCCATTAAAGAATGGGTGGAAGCTTATAGGGCTTACAATCCTTATATGACACAACGATACTGTGTTCGTTCTGTGGAAGATGATCCCAGGGGCTGTGTTATTTGTTGAATCAATGTACAAGAAGATATGCAAGATTGGCTTTGATTGTTGGTGAATCAGTTTCATAGTTTTCTGTAAGAGTTGAATAATACATTTTAGAACTTTATTTTAATTCTCCAATCTCCATGCATGGTCATGCTTAATATAATATCAAAAAATTAAATACATAAAATAAAATCGTATAATTATTGCATACAATATAGAAATTACTAAATTAGATAGGAAAATTGGATTTAAATAATTCCACCTTTAATGGATTGACCAATAATAATCTCACCTCCGGATTTCCCGCTGGCAGTCCCACCTTTTCAATGTTTTCTGTTTTATAAACCAGCGTTAAAAAAAACTTAACGGGGTTAAGTATTTACTTATGTGGCGAGTGACTAGGCTTTTTAATATCCACCTGGCTTTTCCCTTTATATTCCCCCCCCCTCGACATCGACCTCTAGATACACAATTTCAAACGGGGTATTATGTCTCGACCACCACACCTACAAAATCCAAACTCACAATCATGTTGCAGATATGAACTACAACACACCTAAATTAAATCCTTGTCATTCACCGACCAAGAAAAACTCCCCGTTGTTCACTAGTTCGCAGATCTAAACGAAAACCGAGCTTCAAGAAGCAACCGACTCAACTACTCAACACCATCGCTGCCGCCGTAGCTGTATAACAAAGGAGTTTGGTGGTCTGTGGTCGAAGATTTGCTATAGGCGTGGTGGCGGCTAGGGTTTAGCCTCAGCAACGGCAACTAGTGAAGGTATCAAGATCTGACGGCCGCGGCTAGGGTCTAGCCTCAGCCGGATTTTCCGGTGACTGGAGAACTAACTCGTTTTTCCGGCGGTGCTTTAGTCGGTTGGTTCAGGGGTTCAAAGGCTGATGATTGTTGTGATCGTTTCAGGTGATGGTGGCAATGGCAGGCCGGGATTGGTGATGGTGGTGGCATATATATATATAGAGAGAGAGATGGTGGTGGAAATATAAAGGGAAAGGCCAGGTGAATATTAAAAAGCCTAGTCACTCGCCACATAAGCAAATACTTAACCCCGTTAAGTTTTTTTTAATGCTGGTTTATAAAACAAAAAACATTGAAAAGGTGGGACTGCCAGCGGGAAATACCGGAGGTGGGATTATTATTGGTCAATCCATTAAAAGTGGGATTATTTAAATCCAATACGGAGAAAGAATTGAAAGAGAGAGATACGGTTATAAAAAGTACTATATATAATACTAGTTTTTATTCCTTTAAATACGGAGTTGTTTTACATTAGTTGTTTGTTTCTAATATTTATATATTCGTTCTAAGTTAAATGTCTTGATTAATTTCATGGTGCGTTTTGGTGACAACAATTTCACAAAATTTATTTTATGGAAAATGCACTTTTATTGGATTGATCATATATTTTGATCTATCATAAGTTAATTATATACCCATATACATCCTATGTTGCATAATTAGTTTAAACGTTATATTACAAGTATTAAGAGCCAAGCTAAAACATTTAATTATGTTTTTAAAATATATTGAAAATCAAATAACAATGCGTATGCAAATATAGAATTTATAACTTTCTCCCCTAAATATATATTTTCAATCCGAATTTTGGTATGATTCTCTAAACAAAATTTATAAAAGAGGTGTTTTATTGATTTTGATGTTTAAAGTTTTCTTTTTGATTTTGAAACTTGTTAATACAAATAAATAAATTAACACTCAGTGGTATGGCTACATAGAAAAAAGTTTACAATATATTAGTTAACATGCTGATATATATGAGTTATTTAGTTGTTTATTATTATTATTATTATTATTATTATTATTATTATTATTAAAAGCGTTTAGATATATATAATGTCAACTTCGTAGTTGGTTCAATATCCAACTAATCATTTGTTTATTAAAGCAAATGGTAATACAATAAACCTACAATAATCATGTGTTTAAGTTTGATGTCAATTCATGGTTTATATATAACTTATAGTTTATATGATTCTAATTAAATGATTTTAACTCTTTTATTTTGTTTGTTACAAGAGAACAAGAAATGCCTATAAGGCTATAATTAGGGTTTGTTTAGTATTAGGTAATGAAATAAACGAGTGAATAGAATTGACGAGGTACTTGAACGAACAAAAATATGAAATAGATCATTATCATTCCACTGTCTTGTTTGGTTACTATAAACCTAATTATTCATCACTTTATTATTATTTTGTTTAAATAGTAACAACCTACATATATATGTTATTTTCGTCGACTAGTAAAGGTGAAATAAACGTAATAACGATATAATAATAAACACAAAATAATAAAATAAGTATATAATAGTAGTTTAATTCATTTCACTCCTTTAAGGAAGAAAAAAAAAACATTTTCTCAAATAATGAAAAAAATAAAACTAAAAGTGGAACGGAGCCCAGACCCACATAGTCGTATATACCATTCCACGACCCACGGCCCACCATTCCTCCCTTTCTTAAGTCCAAAATATCCATCACCGATAAGTTTTTTTTTTCTGTATTTTCTTAAATTTCTTTTCCATAATTAATTAAAAAAACATTATGTATGCTCACAAGTTAAAAGTCATATACTTTTATACCACCTTACAAACAATTAACCATATTTTTTCTCTTTCTTTATTCCAATTAATTAAACCCTTAGGAGATATCTTACATGAATTTACTAAACCTAGTTAAACGAGAGGGTTGAGTAATTAGTTAAAATGGTTCAAGTCAAAACAAGTTTGAGTTAAAATTAGTGACGAAGTTTGAACCAAAACGCCTGCAAGGGTCGGGGTCAAAATGTATGGGAAAAAAACAAAAATGAGAAGGGAGGGGATCAATTTTCTGGTCGAAAATGAGTAAATTCACACTACATATAAAATTTTCGGGCTAAAAACGACTAAAATTACACATCCACACGAAAAAACAGGGGCCCGAGCACCGCTAACTCTAACTATGCCTCGCCCCTGGTTAAAATAAACCATTATGAATGAATAATTTAGAAAAAGTTTGATCACCTACTGTAGTGTTTATGACTGGTTACGCCGACAACGAAGGTGGTGACGATGGAATCACAAGACGATACTAGCGGCATTGTGGGTAATACATGTGGTGTTGGTGGTGACAATGACGACAAGGTGGTGGGCTAATTGTCGTAGTGGCAGTAACAACAATGACACTATTAGTGCTAGTGTTGTCATGATAGAGGAGGGGTGATAATGTTGGCAGAGGTGATGGTGGTGATAGTGTTGATGATGACAAATAAGTGGTGAAAAGAAATAATGACCATATTTGACGTGAAGTGCACATGGATGTGTTTTTAGTTAGCGAATTTTATAACAGTTATGTGAAGTCATTGATTACTTCAATAAAACAAAACCGACACGTTTTAAAGTTTAAGTAATCCAAGCTAACACGTGCACTTTTTTTAACAACTAATTCCCACTCCAACTTTTACACCAATTTTATACTACACACATTTGCCCATGTTTTAAACATGGAACATCCTTTTTAAGAGACATGTGCCTCTACCAAATCAATCATCAATTTTTTAAAACCATGACACTTTATTGGGTCACTTTGCGGCACATTATTTGTCCATAACAATTTTTTTGTTTTTCTTTTTAGTATCGTAACAAACATAACGAAAGCCAATCAAACGACAATTTCTTTTGTTTGTTTTAATTCCAATAACCTACCGAATTCGCATAGACTTACTACCTCAATGTCTGAGACCGACAATGCTCGGCTTTTACCAATGTTCGTGTTCACTAACCAACACCACCCTTTGCTCCACTCGATTTTTATATTTTTCCTTTTGTAGCTTTGATACCATAATAAAAACGTCATCAAAACCGGCCGAATCAATGTCCAGTTACTGTCTCAATGCTTGGGACAGACAACGCTTGGGTTTACCACCGTCTAGGTTTACCGACCAAACAAACGTTGTGTTAAATAATTTATTTTTTTATACGTTAATTTGACGAATATATTTTTTGGGTTTAATACTATGTGGTTTTACCAATGGTGTCTATACCATAACGAATGTAAACGATACCAACTGAATCCGCGTCGACTCACCGATGTAATACTCGAACTTTACCAACATTCGGGTTTTACCACACCTGATTTCAACGTTGAGGTTTTACAATTGTCTAGGTATAATACTAGTTATATATGAATCGACATTCACATTTTTTGAAGGTAAATTTATTGTGCATCATTCATAGGATTTGAACCAACACTTTTTTAGGTGCTCCGAGACATAAAGAGGTAAGAGTGAAAGAATTTGTGAGTTGTGTATCTTCAAAACGACGCCGTATCAAGCACCCATTTTATCACACGTATTTTAAAACAGAAAGAAACCCACATCTAAAACCCTTTCTCCTTGCCGCCGCCGTCATCCTCGAGCAGACAACCAGTTGACGGCGGAGCAACCATGGCAGCTCCGGAAGCTCCTCTCTGCAACGTCGGCGTTGCCAGAAAGTCCGCCGCTTTCCGCCTCATGAAACAAATGGTTACTTTACATCAATTTCACACTCTTCTCTCTAGATCTCCAAATTGCAATATTATTTACAGTTAATTACACAAACATGTTTAATTGATTAATTGAATTTGAATTGTGTAGGGATGGGAAGAAGGTGAAGGCCTTGGGAAGGAGAAACAAGGGATCAAAGGTCATGTTAGGGTTTCCAATAAACAAGACACTGTTGGTATTATTATTATTATTATTATTATTATTATTAATCTCTCTCTTTCTATTTTTTGATTGATTGTTTAAAATTTTAGGTTAAGAATATTATTACTGAATTAATCTCCAACATAAAGTTTTTATCTTTAATTACAATGCAGGTATTGGTTTGGACAAGCCGAATGCGTAGGCATTTGATACAACACAGTTTGATGGTATCCTTAAAAAACTGAAAGTGGTGAGTATAAGTTTTTTCACTCTTTTTTTTTTGATTTTATATATTTTGTGGATGCCAGTTAAATCCTAAATGTTTACAGCAAGCAACAGTTATTGAACAAGATGATACTGATGATGATGATGATGATAACGAAGTAAAGGTGGAATTGCCGAAAAAGGATATTAAAGTAACCGTCAAGGCGACCCGACCCCAAGGGAGGTCTGTAATAGTTGCATTTTAATATTAAGTACTGTTTGTAGTTTTAAGTTTATAAAATTTTTACATGTTACTAGATACAAGAGAAGAGAGAAAGGGAAGAGTGTCCGTGCTTATTCTGCTAAGGATCTTGAAGGAATTCTTGTATGTTTTTTGGCAATTGTCTTTTAGTAATACTATTTGTATTTATTTTAATTTGGGTATATCAGTTAGTATCCTGATTATGCTTTTATGTATTGATTTTTTTGCAGGTCAAAAAGGTTGAGGATAATTCAGAACCCGATACCGACCCTTTCTCTTATCAAGATGGAGATATGGAAACAGTAGAAGCATCTGAAAGCATCATTGTTAATGTGAAAGGTAAATTATACATGTTCTTTTATTAATACCGCTTTCCAAAATATCTAAAATACCTGAGGAATAGTTCGCGCCAAAATCTGTGATCTCACCAGGGGGGGCAGGGGTATATACAAGTCTAGCTGAACTCAAGCTCGACTTGTTTTACTTAAGAGAGCTTGAGCTTGGCTTAGGAACAGTTTATAATACTGATCTTGGATCATTTGTTATTTATCAATTATGTTGAGAATAAAAAAATGTCGAGACCTGCGATAACCACACAATGCAATTGTACTTTTTGCGTTAAGTGTTATACAGAAGGCAATTACATTACAGTTGTCAATAGTGAACATAGGGCTCGCTATAGCGCGCAATGTTACGATGCGTTGATTCAACGCCATACCAGGTTTAGCAATCATTTAGTGTGAGAATAGCGATATTTAGGGTTTTTTCTTTTATCTTTTTTAATATTAAAAGTTTTAAAAACCTATTTTTAGGCCTTTTTTTTGACCAAATAGCTTCAGCTTCCCCCAATTCAACTATAAAAGCTTAACTTCCTGACTAAAAGCCTTAATTATTTTTTTTTAAAAAAAATCTACTACCTTATCGCTAAGCACAAAATAGCCGTCGCTATTTCATCGTTATCACTACATAGCATATAAGTAGGTTGTCACTATTGACCGCAATTCACTATTGAAAACTATGAGTTACGTAAACGCTTACTCCACTATCTTGTTAAATCATTAATCATTAATGTGTTAGGTACAAGTGCTTTACGTGGTTCTTGTAGTTTTCCATATAAAATTGGTTTTAAAAGAATGTGTCTCTATTTAATTGTTCTACATGTGTGCATATGTTATTAGTTTTGAACAGATTTATAACTTTATTTTGTATACATTATGATTATATTTTAGTTATACCTTTCATACTTATATGTACCATAATATTTATTAGTTTAATTGTATATTTATTAATGAATAAAAAATATTTTATTTTGTAAATGGTAGGCATGTGATTCATGAGATTACTCAAGCTCGTTTAAGCTTGGCTTGATTTGAGCGTTTAGCGAGTCAATCTTGAGTAGCTCATGAGCTGCTCTACTCATTCACGCCTCTAGTTATTACTACCTGTCTACTTTCATCAAATTACTAAAGGGCAAAGAGACATATTGAAATAAAAATTTGCCATAAAGTGTGTTGTTTACGTTTTATAGTATATTATGGGTACTAAAACGTCTCAACAATGTTTTAACAGTTAAAGATGGACCATCCCCGGATTGGTGGGGTTATAAATTTGGATTTGTTTCCGGAGGTTTCCTTGGTGCTCGATCAAGGAAAAGGAAATCTAGCACAACCGAAGATGCAGAGAATTGTAATAATAAGAGGACCATGTTTCATGAAG
Source organism: Bidens hawaiensis (assembly GCF_021521415.1). Taxonomy (NCBI): domain Eukaryota; kingdom Viridiplantae; phylum Streptophyta; class Magnoliopsida; order Asterales; family Asteraceae; genus Bidens; species Bidens hawaiensis. The sequence goes on along the minus strand of NW_027491868.1, from coordinate 161,680 downwards.
AGGATCAAGAAAATCTTTACAAACTTGTGCAAGTATGTTCCTCATATTACCGTCTCTTTATATGTGTTTCCCCTTTTCTTCACATATTTGTTTGGTGGAACTCGTAATATTCTGATAATGACGCTTTTTTACAGGACAAGGCAACTTCTGGGAAACAGGGACTCGGGATCAAGGACCAACCAAGGAAAGTGGCGGGTGTGCGGTTTCAAGGGAAAAGAACATCTTTTAGTGATGATGAGGAAGATGAATCCGAACCTGTAGATTGTGATCTTTCACCAAAACGGAAGTTTGATGACGTACAAGAATTGAAAAAGAATGAGTCGAAACCAAGGCTTAGGAAGTTGTGCAAAAAGCTTCTTGGTCAAGTATGAAATATCTTTTAAGAAAATTTTAAAATGGTTCGCTTGTTTGGTGTTCATTTTCATGCTGATTATTAAATTATTGTTGTAGGTGCCTGAGAAGACGTTGAAATTTAAACGGCTCAAAGTTCTTGTGGATGAACAGTGTTCTGTTCTTTCCGACTTTTCTTCAAAAAAGGATGCTCTTGCATTTTTGAAAAAGAAGGTAAGGCCATATGCATTTATCCCATTTTTTTTTACAAATTTAATTGTTCCTGTTTATTTTAATACTTATGTTATTTTACTTCAAATGTTGATTATAACAAGGTTCATTCTGATTTTGTGACTGCAGCTTGAAGGCAGTGAAACATTTACTGTAGACGGAAAGAAAGTCAGCCTGTCATCAAAATGAGGATACATTTTTGCTGCACGTCGAGGGTTAAGTCTGCTTCACTGCAGATTATATTGTTATATGTATTTGATATTATGATAAAAGCGACAGATTATTATTTTTTGAGGTGTTTTAACATATTTTCATGAGGGTTGTATTTAAAGGCCATGTTGGTGTGACTTTTCTTCTAAAATTTACAGTTTGAAATGGTAATTTTACAATTTAGGTCTCTTTTTTCCTGAAAGTTTTTTCAAACATATTATCCCCAAGTCCCAAACTATATGCACAATAAGCACTCAATGCATACGCCCTGCAAACCACTAAAACCATTAGAGAGTTATTGCTCGCAATGATAATCTAGTGAATGCAACATCTGGCTTTTGAGAATGACTTGTGAAAACCACGATCTTTATTAGTAAGTGTAAGATCCATTGATCTGAATGTCATATACAGAATCATAATTTGTTCTTATTTGCAATTTACTAGAATCTAAGTTCTCCATTACATCTTATATTTGTGAACAAAGAAAACTGCATGCATCTGTAATGACACATGTATATCAAACTTGAAACGGATAGGATTGTGTTTTCATTCGTTAAAGTTAATATGTTTTAAAATCCTGTTAAGCTACATGTATTTTCAAACTTTTGAGCTCTAAATCAGTAAACAATAACACTCCTTGTGAGATCGCATCTGAGTTAAAGATGCTGATTTGAATGACAAGAAATAGAACGATGAAATTATAACGCAACATTAGCAGAAGTTATATTTCCGTCGAATTTTTTATTCTTGCTTTTGGGAAACCGGTTTTCATCTTCTGCTATGCGTGGTTTTCGTTTCAGGAAGATGGTCAAATTTTATATGGTGGTCAAACGATTCACAAAATCAGTAGTTTTCGTTTATTATTTTGCTTACATTTGTTTCCTCAGCAACAAACTGGTACCATTTCTAATTTTCTATAGCCTTTACAAAATAAAAAAACGTTCGATCATGAATAACGGTTAGCATTATGTAAGTCATCGCAAAGGGGATGTAGCTCAGATGGTAGAGCGCTCGCTTAGCATGCGAGAGGTACGGGGATCGATACCCCGCATCTCCATATTTTTTGCGTTTTTTCCAACTTTTTTAACAAGATGAAACAAGTAGTTTACGCATTTAATATCTTCTAATCGTCGTCTTAATATGTAAAAATTATATTGGATATTTTGTTTTAAAATTTGAAAATTTTTGTATAAAAAGTAGTTATTACTAATGGAATCAAGTAAGGAAATGTTGCAAAATCTATGATTATAAAATAATTTTGACTTGCTAGCTGACATTTGGTTTTCTGGAAGTATAGAAATGTACAAAAGTACCCTCCAGTACATTAGTTGAGGCAGCCGCAGTTGAAGAGCAGCTAGTAGTTGATACTAAATATAATTGACCTGCACAATTTTATTTGCTAAATATTTCCCTAAGAAATCATATCCATAGAAATATAGAGCTTCAAGTTCTGCTTTCTTGCCACTCTGAACCATTATTTCTAACTCTTCTTTATAGTTATCCTATCAAAAATGAGTTTCTACTTAAAACTTCATCTTTTATTTATTTACAAAATTTCATGGTAATGCAATGTTATGATGAGTTGTAGAAGCATACCTGCAATATTTCAGAAGAAATTAAGCTTTTGGCAATTTGCATATCTTTTGGCTTCAGTGGAATGAAAGATTCTTCTGGTATTTCATCCAAATCATCTTTCCTTAATCCCAACCACTTGACATTGCAAGCTGATCAAAAGTTTAGATTCACTGATGACTGATTTGCATCGTTCAACAATTTGCTTAAACTCACATTTATCTTGGGTGATGAATGAAGTTACCAAATGTTTAAATGTGACTCAATATTTAACAGAAAACAAGAAATAAAAATATTATTACCGTATTTGTATGCTTCTAATCCCATTCGAATGCTTCCATATTTGAAGGTGCATAAAATAGCCAATCCAGTGGGATTCCTGAATAGCATACAATAAACAAATACAGGTGGGCATCTAATAAGTGGTTATGTTTCTAAACTCCCAAAAGTCAACCAAAAGTTTGTGCACTTTACCAGTCAACCAGCCCTAAGATTTTAATTTCAGGAAATGCTCGACTCATATGATGAAGAAGAAACCTATGTGAGATAAATCAAGAACTTGAGTTAGGAAAAGCTATTATTTTACTACTTGAACTTTTGCAAGTAATATTTACCTAGTAGCAAGATCAGGGTATCCTTTTGCAGTGATAAGAATACATGGAATTTTATTGAACACGCGATCCTCAGCTAACCGCTGAAATATCGCATGCTAAGCATAAACAAAGTCAGTAACTGATACTCCTACGATAAAAAAAAATTGAATTCAAACAAGCAAATACCTTTTCAATAACAAAGATATAACGAGCATCTGTCTTCATGATCAGTTTTTCTAACAAGTTCAAGTCACCAGAAATAGCATATCCAGAAGATCCACATGTGGTGCAGTCAACAATCTCTTGACCAGGCTCCTAATCATCAAAATTAGTATTTATTAAAAATAATATTATCCTATAAACCATCTAATTTTATACCTGTAATAATAAACGGCCTGCTACGGCTCCTCTACTAGACGCCATGATTCCAAGACTAAAACGGCTGCATCTAAGCAATGCTACAATGTCTAATTGGTGGATCAGAAAAACAAGCATATGTTAATTACTTATGCAGAGATGATAATGTTATGTGACATGGAAAGAAGATTCGACCTTGGATTGTTTGATTGACCTGTAGTTGAGTAGGGAAATAATCCAGTGATACACAAAGCAACTTGTAAAATAATTCTCTCTGAGTCACTCTCTTTTCCTGGTTTAAAATCTCATAACACATCTCCATCATCTGCCACACTAATTTACATAAAAATAGATAATAAGCAACTTTTTCGAGTGATATTGTGTGGATCTAGTTATTGACGGATGCTTTAAATAATACCTCTTATGAAGGATTTAGTAGTTTTCTCTCTCAACAAAGATCTTGTGCAGAACGAACGCGACAGAAAAATCCATGAATCTTCAGTTAACAGTCCATGATTCACTCTGCGATTAATAGCCTTACGGTTGATCTGTTTCATTCACATCAAGAAACAATCAACTAAACTAGTTTCCTCAATAAAAACTGCAAATATCATAATAGTAAACCTTACATCAGTTTTGCCTAAATAGCAGTAAAAATCAAATCCATAATCTACAACTAGTTTCATTGCCACTCATATGTTAGGATCATCACACACACACACATGAACCAAACACAAATACAAAAGCAATAAATGAACACGAGGATGTAGGTCAGTTTAAACTGAACCACGCTAAATCTTCCTGTTCATTTATTGCTTTCGTATATGTACAGTTTGTGTGTGTGCTGCGTGCATATCCTAACATAATACATATAAACCTCATGATAATAAGAGCATCAAACTCAAAGTAAATTCACTTGTAACATTCTAATCAAATCCACAATCTACAAATAGTTTCATTGCTACTCAGATGTTAGGATCCGCACACACACAATTACTCGAACCAAACACAAATACGAAAGCAATAAATGAGCACAAGGATGTAGGTCAGTTTAGACCGAACCACGTAAAATCACCTCACCGTATTCATTTATTGCTTTCGTATTTACATTCGGCTTCGTGTGAGTGCAGAAGATCCTAACATCATCATACACATAAACCTCATGATAATAAGAACACTATTCAATCTATACACGATTCTAGGTCAAATTCACTTGAATTGCAGCTTATTAGTAACGATATAACAGATCGTACTAGTTTACAGAAAGTAATGAAACAGATCAGCGTTAATTGTTAATAATTAGGTTTAAAATGTGAGGAATTCGAACCACAGGGAGGATTGAGATGGCAGGAGTTGGAGAATTCAAAGCCTTGAGGAAATTAAGTACGGCTACTTCGATTCTAGCTCGAACCTGATCATACGATTTCGGATATTATTGAATAGTTAATTGAACTGGAAGAAGAATGAATACTACTTACTTCAATAGGAGGAATGATATCGGCGTAGGTGAGGTGTTGCTCCGTGAAGAAGATGGTGGATCTGCGTACGTCCGCCATTGTTGTACTTGCACAACTGCTTATTGGTTGAAGGCGCGATAATTTGATTCTCTAGATATTTTAATATCTTTCGGTTGGTTACCTTTCAAATATTTATTTTAGAGTAAACGGCTATTTTTGTTCTATGGTTCGTTCAAATCTGCGGTTTTCATTCGGTAGTTTCAAGTTTGCCATTTTCGTTTATGTGGTTTCATTTCACTTGTAATTACCCCGAATTTATTAACCTCGTTAAGTTTAGTCGTTAAACCCATCAGCGTGCACCTACAATAGGAGCAGTTTTGTCCTTTTTTTCTCCCTGAATAAACCCCAATCCTAATTCGCAAGCCTCTCACGTGAGGGGCTGTGGTGTATTTGGGGGAAAAAGGATAAAACTGCCCCTAACGTGAAGGGCACGCTGATGGGTTTAAAGACCAGACTTAACGGAGTTAATAAATTCGGGTTTAATTGCAAGTGAAATGAAACCACATGGATGAAAATCACAAATTTGAAACTATTGGATTAAAATCGCAGATTTGGACAAACCATAGAGACAAAACCGCAATTCACTCCTTATTTTACGAGAACATAAATTGATTTAACTTACAAAAAACTAATGGTGGTTATTTTAACTTTTAAGGTCACAACAAGTAGGTTTTATAACCAATGTTTTACGGGGGTTTATGTCTAGAATTTCAACTTTGGTTAGAAAAAACCCTATTAGAGAGAGAGAGACTAAAACCACTTTGACTCGAATATACAAATCATCAAAGTCATTTCAAAACAAACAGGCTCAAATACATAATTCCTCATTGTTATTGCCAACGAAGCACGACAAAATAACGTCATGGCAACTTTGGTTGCCATGTCAAGTAACAAGGCACCATCACCGCCAGTTAAAACCGTCAGCAAAAAGAGAAAGGAACCGAAAAAGCTTAATCACAAACGACGATATCATCATAGTCATTACAAATACAAAGAGACTCAATACACGATTCTTCATTGTCACCGCCAACAAAAAAAGGGCTTAGTGGTGCCACGACTGCAACCAAAGCAGTTGGCCACCATCATCGCCAACTAAGAGAGACAGACAAACTGTCCAAACCTTGCCACCCTACTATATTAATCTGATGGGTGTGGCTAAACGTACCCCCTTGGTTGCTTGTCATACCCCCCCCTGGAAAAACCAACTTTCACATTACTCCTTTAAATCATATAATTACAAAATTAGCATAAAAATAAGGATTTTATATTATTTTTTTACAAGTTGTGTTTTTATGATTTCGATTTTAGGGATTAGGGTTTAGGGTTTAGGGTTTAGGGTTTGGGTTTGGGGTTTAGGGTTCGAGTTTAGGGTTTAGGTTTTCGGGTTTAGGGTTTCAGGTTTAGTTTTTCGGGTTTAGGGTTTAGGGTTTTAGGTTTTCGAGTTTCGGGTTTATTTTGTAAAAGATAAAGATGTAAAATAAGGATATTATAAATATATATACTATTAAAATTAAAAAAAATTATAAATATTTACAATATTAATACTAAAAAAATAAATTAATAGTAATACTTGATAGTTTTTAATTTGATATATGTAGTGGAGATTATTAAGTGAAAAAAATGTTGTAGGGACTAATATGTATATAATTAATGTTAAGAGGTAATAGTAATTTATTTCAGAAGTTAAGGAGGGATGTATATTTAGTAAAAATGGTGTAAGGGGTACGTTTAGCAACACCCGTTTCAGTATTTGTTGTCCCAAAAAATGAAGATGCAGCTGTATTATGAATGTGAAAATCGATTTCCATTTTTGTATTAAATGCCTAATTCGGTTTGTAGTTACCAAAACTCAAAAAGTATTATAATTTACACTAAAAATATTCCAACGGCATAGTGATGTGCATATGAAAGGCAATAGAATAGATGAGCCTTAATAAAGTGAGTATTTAAGGCAATTTGTTGAGCCTTAAATAGGATTTTTCTGAAACTTGAAGAAAATATTATACACATTTAATGCATAAATTATACATAAATAAACTCAGTGCTAATATACATAGATAAACCGGTTTTTAACTGGGTTAAACCGGTCAGAGCTAAAAAAACTCCAAAGTCCAAACCGGGCCTAAACCGACGGGTTACAGCACCTTAAAACCTATTTTCATAAAATCGGGTTCAAACCGGTTCGGATACGGTTCAGTTTTCGGGTCAGTTGGTTAACCGGTTTTTTTGCCCATCTCATTTGGAAGAGGTGATGTTAGGGCTGGTGGTGCGGTGCTAGGGTGGGGTTGGTACGTGACTTGGTGGTGGTGGGTGATGATGGTTATGGATGGATTGCAACATAGATTGAGAGAGACAGAGTTTGATAAAGAGGGAGATTAGAGTTTTTTTAATTACATATTATTTTAGTTGATTACCAAAATGTGTTTTTTTTATAAATGGGTAAAATGACTAATTTGTCATCATGTGCCCCTAATATACGACAAAAGCAAACAGAGTTAGGGGTAAAGGACACAGGGTATAGCATTTGGACACGCAAAGTACAACTGATCTGGTCATTTTGAGGATAACAGAGTTAGGGCTAAAGGAGAAATGATGTAGCATTTGGAACCGTAAATTACAGCTTGAGTCATTTTGAGGATAAAGAACTGTAGAGGTAGGGTATGAAACCCACCATTTAACAAAGTATAAAACCAAGTTAATACGCTCGGCGGAACACTAGGCACCAGGATGCCACTTACGCCAGGCGTAATGCAAAGCGCAAAGAGTGGAGTCCAATATAAACATTTTCCTGACACCTCGGGAATGGTAATACAAAGGTCCCACCAGCATGGGACAAATAGGTGGCAACCCACATAGGGATAAACACCAAACCAATGGGGATTAGACAACACATAAAGGACGGTACAAACAGTACAACCACGTTCTTGTCAAAAGGCCATGATGCCCACCAACTTCCACCAACCACCACGACCGCACGGGTGGAGAATATTATTGGTGGAAAACCTGACAAGGTGGTTGGTCACACTCTCTCTCCTCCGGCTATAAATACCAATAAACCTCCAAATGGTAAAGATATACTTCTCCTACTATTACTATCAAATTATATCATCTTGTACTATCAAGTACTGATTCTCACGCCGAAGGGTGGTTACGAGAGAATCCCCCCCATTACTCGTAACGAGCTCACGGTGTTCTGTTTTGCAGGATACACTCATCTGCGCCAAGAAGGTTTTATAACCCATCGTGTGGGGATACTTAACCATAACCCTCGGACTAACGTGTTAGACCTTGAGGGGTGGATTCGTGTTTCTTCATTGGCGCCATCCGTGGGATGGCCAGTAGCAACAATCAACGCAGCCAGCATCAAGAAGTTTATTTGGGAGTTTATAATCTGTCGTTTTGGATTACCCATGAATTTGGTCAGCGACAACGGAACACAATTTGCTGACCAACACATCCAAAAATGGTTAAAAGAGCTCAATATCACACAAACATTCACTTCTGTTGCTCATCCACAAGGGAACGGTGAAGTGGAACGCGCCAACAGAACAATTGTGGGCGGAATCAAGAAAAGGTTGGCAAATCATAAGACAGGATGGGTTGATCACTTGTAAGGCCCCGTTACCGGTGCCTCACATTTGGATGTTGGATTTACTCATCAACATAGTTCTAATCATCAGAGTTAATAAAAACATACGCGGAATATAAAAACTTTCATAAACATTACATTAATCCATAACTTGTCTTAGAATAAACACCTTGTCCTTCAAAATAACATAATATTAAACATAAACGTCTTCCGATGCCAGCCTCTTATTCAATGTCACGTGTTCCCCTCAAGGGAGCTGTCTCATTCTACTCACCTGCGTGCATACTAAAAGTCAGCTACGCTGAGTGAGTTCTAGTTAATAACATAACATACTTTACATACATACATACGTACTTTCATTCATACTTTCATAATTCAAATTCTACTTTACCCTATTCTATTCTGCCTCGGATATTATTAGGGTCCGGTCCCTTTTTCTACCTTGGATATTTTTAGGGTCCAGTCCCTTTTTCTACCTTGGATATTTTTAGGGTCCAGTCCCTTTTTCTGCATCGGAAGTTATTAGGGTCCGGTCCCTTTTTCTGCCTCGAGATTATTAAAGGACTCGGTCCCTTTTCTGCCTTGGATATTATTAGGGTCCAGTCCCTTTTCTACCTTTCTATCTCTTACATTCATTCATAACATACATACATATCATTCATAGCTTATACATAACATTATATCTTGATAGCACGTGCAATATCCGAAGATCGTTCACGTACCGACAAGCCATCATTCTTACCTTTCACATAATCACATAAGACATACACTTATCACTTAGGATAAATGTATTAACAATCACATCGAGTATGCACACAGCCCCGAAAACATAACACATAAATGGGGCTAGAAACTCACCTGAATGCGGTTACGTTCACCGTTAATCGTAATCCCTTTCTTGAGCTGTGCACGGCTAGCTGTATAATATTTACATGTATCAATTAACTATTACTACTCATAACGTATTTCTATCTTTATATAACCCACAACGAACGGGGTTCTAGGGGCGGCAGCCCCTAGTAGGGTCCCAGGGGCAGAGCCCCTGGCTGGGGTCGAGCTGCCAGGTCAGCTTGGAAAAATTTTATTTCCATTAACGGTCTTAACACATTTTTTCATTAAGATTTTAATTTATTTTCTAAGTTGGGCTTAGCATCTTTTGGGCTTAATTTAGTCCATCCAACTGTTCATCTGGGCCAACAGGGTCCAGGCCCAAACCAACCAGAACCTGGGTGGCCGAGAACTTGTTCTTGACCGAGAACTAATGTTTCTGGCCGAGAACCCTATGGCCGAGAACCTTTGGTGACCGAAAACCTTGGTTGACCGAGATCTCTCATGGCCGAGAACTTGGGTTGACCGAGAACTCATGTCGACCGCGTTCCCCTGATGGCCGAGAACCCTTGGTCATTAAGAATTCTTGCTAACCGAGTTCACATGGTGGCCGAGAACACCCAGTTCATCTCATTTTCTATCTTTAGATTTTGCCTTGCCCAGCTTACTCGTTTCATGGTTCAAATCATGGGCCTTTAACCCTTTACCATCATCATGCTTACTCGATTACACCCATTACTTATCATGGCTTCAAGATCTATCCCGTTTTAGGCTAGATCTAGGGCTTCTATATGAGCCGTACATAACCATAGATCTATGGAGTTCATTTAAACATCAAGTTTGCATTTTTATGAAGTATCTAGACCCAATCTACTCTAGGGTCAAGTTTCATGGCAAATCTATCATAAAAGCATAAGCTTTAGGGTTAAAGCACATACCTTTAATCGTATTTTAAGCTTCGGGTTGGCTTGTTATGATCTTGAATTGTGTATCTTGCTTGTATCCCAAAGATCTATTAATAAAGGTTGGGCTTTGATCTTGTTTCCTTAATCTAGGTGGCGGCCGAAATAGGAAAGGGTTTGTGTGTGTTATGGAGGTGTAGGGAGAATAAGATGGATATTATGGATGGAAATGAAAAGGATTAGGGTTTAAGGGGTATTTATACTCCCTTAAGCCCATGGACCTAAGGCTCATCTTTCCTTTTTAGTCCATGATTAATTCCATTTAATCTAGCCTACTTATCTTTCCCCCTATTAATATTATTTTATTTACCATCTTAAGTAAACTTGTCCATCATAAGAGATAATATATAAAATATTATTTATTGAAATTTTGGGATGTTACATCAATTGCCTCATGTCCTATGGGCTATAAGAACACACAAAAACACAAGCAATGCAGAAACGCCATTTAGCCTAACTTATGGTACTGAAGCAATGATCCCTGCCGAAGTTGGCATTCCTTCGCCAAGAATCACTTTGCAAAATGATAACAATGCGGAAAGGCGTCTAGATTTAATGCTTCTTGAAGAACACCGGGAGTTGGCTGCGATAAGAGAACAAAACTACAAGCGCCAGCTACAAAAGTATTACAATACAAAGGTGTGTAAGGCCCCGTTACCGGTAGCCCTACTTTCGTGTTGGATTTACTCATAAACGCAGTTCTAAATATCAGAGTTAATTAAAACATTCGCGGAATATAAAAGCTTTCATAAAACATTTCATAACAAAACACATCTTGTCTTAAAACGTCATCTTGTCTTTCAAAATAAACAAAACATTAAACTTAAACGTCTTGAGTCTTCCGATGCCAGCCTCTTATTCAGTGCCACGTGTCTCCTCAAGCGAGCTGCCTCATCCTACTCACCTGCGTGCATACTAAAAGTCAGCTACGCTGAGTGAGTTCTAGTTAATCATACATTATACAATACACACAAACTTATATTCTTTCATTCATACTTTCATACTTTCTTTTGTACTAACTTACTTTCATATCTTACGTTATAAAGAGCATTACGCCCTACATTCCTCGAGTATTATTAGGGCTCGGTACCCTCCTTCCTCGAGTATTATTAGAGCTCGGTACCCTCCTTCCTCGAGTATTATTAGGGCTCGGTACCCTCCTTCCTCGAGTATTATTAGGGCTCGGTACCCTCTTTCCTCGAATATTAGTAGGGTTCGGTTCCCTAGTTCTCGAATATTAGTAGGGTTCGATTCCCTCTTCGTTACCATACAACCATACATCATACCTCGAGTATTATTAGGGCTCGGTACCCTTTTTGTAGCCATACAATTATACAACCATCCTTTCCTTCTTTTATTAACTTTATCACGTTCATACACATAAGCATACGTATCATACTTACCTTATACATAGCGTTACAACCTGACAGTACGTGCAATATCCGAAGATCGTTCACGTACCATCAAGCAATCATTCATACATTTCACATTATTCACATAAGCCATACACTTATCTCTTAGGATAAGCGTATTAACAAACATATTGAGTATGCACACAGCCCCGAAAACATAACACATAAATGGGGCTAGAAACTCACCTGAATCCTGTTACACTCTCCGTTAATCGTTATTCCCTTCTTGAGCTGTGCACGGCTAACTGTATAATATTTACATGTATCAATTAACTACTACTACTCATGTTGTATTTCTATCTTTATATAACCCACAACGAACGGGGGTCCGTGGGAAGCGCCCCTGGCAGCGGGGTCTAGGGGCGGCAGCCCCTAGCAGGGTCCAAGGGGCAGAGCCCCTGGCTGGGGTCGATAAAACCCACGGAGAAACACTCGGTCTGATAAAACCCTTGTCGAAGAGTTCTTGCAGTTGGGACATCAATTCTTTCATTTCGGACGGTGCTAGACGGTAAGGTGCTTTCGCGACGGGTTGGGCTCCTGGTACTAAATCTATCTGAAATTCTATCTCTCGCTGTGGTGGCAACCCCGGAAGATCCTCAGGGAATACTTCTGGGTAGTCGCGCACAATAGGAACATCTTTCATTTCTTTCGTCTCGGCCGTAGCATTGACAACATACGCCAGGTAGGCACAACACCCTCGCCTTAGCAAACCCTCGGCCTTTATCATCGAAATGACATTAAGCCCAGAACTTTCCTTATCACCATCCAAGGACTTTAACCTTATTATCCTACTCTTACATACTATATGAGCCTCAAACTCAGACAACCAATCCATCCCTAAAACCACATCGAACCCTCCTAAGGTCATAACATACAAGGTAACAGGGAACTCATGTCCCTCCAATTCTATCTTACAGTCCTTAACCATTTTCATTATTTTAACCGAAGTGTCACTAGCGGTTTCTACCATAAGAGTTTCAGACACTCGGCAACATTTCATTTTAGCTAGTTTACTAAATGGTGTGGCTACGAAACTTTTGTTTGCGCCCGAATCAAACAATACTGAAGCGGAAATACCGTTTACTAGAAACGTACCTGTGACGACATCTGTATAATATTTACATGTATCAATTAACCACTACTACTCATGTTGTATTTCTATCTTTATATAACCCACAACGAACGGGGGTCCGTGGGAAGCGCCCCTGGCAGCGGGGTCTAGGGGCGGCAGCCCCTAGCAGGGTCCAAGGGGCAGAGCCCCTGGCTGGGGTCGAGCTGTCGTAACACATTTTCCATTATAATTTCGAATCATTAATTAATTTGCTCACTCAAAAGTTCAAGGGGTGAATTGTAATTAATTCATTCTTTTTCTAAGTCCAGGGACTGTTCTGTCATTTTATTAAACTTTCTAGTTCGTTATTCAGTCTTTAACGAATTGACTTATCTTAGCGAACTGGTCATTTGTAACGAACTGAACCCTCTAGCGAACTGGACCTCTGACGAATCCGTCCTTGTACGAACCAGTCCACATAGCGAATCAGTTCAAGTAACGAATTGGACCTTCTAATTCGTTATCTCCTTTAACGAATGGCTATAACGAAATTGGGGGGGGGGGTTAGTTCGTTATCTTTTCCTTAACGAATCATGACACGAACTAAGGCTAGTTCGTTATCTTTCCTCAGCGAATCTACTTAACGAATCACCCTTAATTCGCTAAATTCCCGTTAGCGAACTAGGGCTAGGTCAGGGAATGTCAGAACATTCCCTGACATACCCTTAACCTCGTATTACTTTTCCGGCGCCGTCATTGCCGGAAAGCTGCCGGAAAAACGCGAACTCATCGGAAAAACGATTTTTAACTCGTTTTTCACCGTTTTTCGCCCCGTTCGATCCAGATCTGAGCTAGGGTGATCCCTAAGCTCATCATAGGTTCGGTTTATACCCGATTCCACCCGGATCTCGTGATTTAAACGGTTTAACGGTGTCGGCTCGTCGTTTCGCAACTTTATCTAATGGGTTAAGCTCATACAATATTAAACTATCGTTACCTCGGGTCGGTGCTCGGTTTCCTTCTTGATTTCGGCTAGAGATAAGGAAGAACTAGAGAGAAATCTTAAGTGTGTGTTTTGGGTGGTGTATGGAATGTGTGAGAATGAATTAAATGAGGGATTAATGGTTTATATAATTATGGATCATGGGCTTAAGCCCATGGTCCTTTCCCCTTTCTTTCATAATCCAAGTCCATAATCCATATCCATTTAACCCAACACTAGCCCAACTCGTATTCTATTTCTCTAAACTGATAACGACCCACTATAAAATAGACGATATTTATTCTATTAATAAAACCGAAATTAGGATGTTACAAGGTGAAAGTGTGCGAGTTCAACACAGGAGATTACATCCTTCGCAACAATGAGGCATCAAGAGCACATGCGCAAGGAAAACTAGCGCCATTGTAACATCGCGTCCTTTACCCTCTTTAATTTAAGCCTAAATATACTAACTTAGAAAGTATAGGGACTGAAATTGTAAATTTTGAAAATATTGTCCCGTCGCGGTACGCGACGGGGTAACACTCAACCCATGACGTAGCGCGATGGGGTTGCTGAGTCAGTGGACACGTGTTGAACACCGTGTCGACACGTGGCGCAATATGACAGGCCACGTGTCATCACCGCATAAAGCGATGTAAAAAGGCGGCGTCGCGGTACGTGACCAGTCCCAAAGGACCAGGCGCGGTACGCGACAGGGTCTAAAATCGCCTATAAAATGGGGGTGACGGGCTTGAGTTCATTTCATCCCAAACACACCTTCCTTTACACACACTTAACCTCGTAAGGCGTGCCCCGTTGCCGTAGTAAGCCGACGTGTTGTTTTCTCGTAATTCTTGCAAGAAACGAAGTTATAGTCAAGCTAGAAATCGTATAAGCGAGTAGATCAAGATCCTGCCTTTTTCTTATTATCAATCTAAGTCCCCAATCTATGGTAGGAGTTACGTTTAAGTTATTTGAATTATAGCTTAGACTATCAATCGAGACTATGGCCTTTAACCTTGATCGTATTTTTACAAACAATCACAATCATGTTTTCATAAACGTTACTTCATGATGAAGTAATGTTAAACAAAAGATATATTTTGACGGGCATGTAGTAACTGGAAGGGGGATAGCACTAGTAGTAAGTTTCTTGCCTAAGGAAAAGTAATTCGTACAAATCCCAATCAACCGAGGGACCCGTTTACTTACCTGGAGAAACTTACCAACGTGTTAAAACCTATTAGGCCAAAGCATGCTATATCAAACGTCACATAAAACCAAGTGTTGTTCAATCATAATCAAAGATAAACGATTTCAAGGTTGAGCTTACAATCATAGCTTAATCATTATTCATTCATACGAACCTATTTGTGTATTGGTTAAGTATCATTCACAATCAATCAATCAATCAATCAGTCAAGGTTTTCCAACACCGACGGTACAGGTGAATACGTTAACCTTTTCAATCAGTCAAAACATATTTATACTCAATGAGACGAACGAGTGTTTGTCTTAACGAGTCAATCAATATCTACATGAGATCGAGTAATCTCTAAAACGTTATAATACAAAGTAGAGAATAAAATCAACTAAGACCGAATACGCATGTGTATGGATCCAAACATAACTGTTGAAGCTCAATCAATCAATCAAAGGCAATGAAGCCGCGAGCTTAAACGGTCATGACCAGTTCTCAATTTAGGGCCGTTTGGCTCGGGGAATACCGTTGTGTGTGTAGGGCAGTGGTACATATACCGGAAGTATAAATGCTTCCGCTGAGATTGTCAAGAAAACTACATTTGTATTGTAATATCATTCAAAATGTTTTATTGAGTCATACGTCTTCACCAGCATATAGCTGACGTATTTTTCTAACCCATTGCAGGTAATTAAGCATTAGTAGCATTAACAAGGATTGGAGTCTTATGAAGATAGAAGCGCGTTAAAGATGGCTCCGTTTTTGATAAACAAATCCTTATATTATGAAACATATATTTTTTAAACTATACTTGGGTGTTTAATTCCCAAGTAAATTTTCAATGTAAATTAATATTATATTCAACTTAAAGTCTTCCGCTAAAATTAACCCATAAACTCTGATATTTTTACAAAACAGGTACCAACTTGTGGTCACACGCCTAGGCACTAAGTCGGGGTGTGACAGCCATCATGGGAAGGCCCATACCAAATCAGGGAAGTGCTGGGAAAGGGAGCCTATACTCTAATGTAGCTCAATGGTTCTCCGATTCCTAGAACATGGAACGCGGCACAATTGCGAAGGTGTTACATGTAAATCGATTCCAATTGTAAAAACGGGCCAAGGGCCTAATATGAATGGAAACGATACTCCGCATTTCACAATTTAAGAACAAACACTGATTTCATTTATATACAAGTAATTACAAGCGGGCATTATACCTGCATACAAAAAAAAATAGAAAACAAAGGGTACAACTATACAAATTAAGGAGATAGCCTAGTCTACATCGTTGATACTTTTCTCAGGTCCAACAACTGCTCTATCTTCCTCGCCGCTAACAGGAGCGGCGGAAGGACCAGCCTGAGAAGGCTCAAGCAAATTCCTCAACAGCTGCACGCCATTCTCCTCCTTAGCATAATGAGCTACTTGGGAAAGAATAGGAAACGTAAGAGAATCATATTCCGTCTCCGCGGCGGTATATTCCTTTTCCACATCAATGGCGTGAAGGGCGTAGGCCTCAAGTGGGAGGTTGTCACGCAAATGCATAACAGCATCCTGAAAACCAGCCTTGTGGCCAAGCTGTTGAGAAGCATTGACAAGGGCTCCAACACAACGCGTCAAATCATCATCGCTAATGATGCCCTGGGCAACCTGCGTAAAGGAAAATATCAGCAAACAAAAGGGCAAAAAAGGAAGAATACCTTGCAAATGGCATGCTTCAATAGCCAATCGCGGTCAGCAGCGGCAGCAGCACGCTCAAAAGTCAAAACTTTAATGATCTCCTCATTGGAAACCAGTGCGTCAGCTAGCTTGCTTGCATCCGCCTTCCTCAACGCAGCTTCCGCCTCCAACTCTTCAATACGCTTGCGAAAAGCAGCGTTTTCACTCTCAAGTCGAGTGGAAGCTTCCTTGGCAGCAACGGCGCGACTGCATGCATCTGCAAGATCAGCATTAGACTTCTTGCACGCAGTCTCAAAATCCTTATAGCGGGCGGCATGCTCACGGGCAGACTCCGCCAATTCTGCCTCAGCTTTCGCCAATTTCGCCTCGACATCGCTTAAAGCTTGGCGATGATCAGACGATTCCTTACCCGCTTTCCAGGCGCCGGTCCCAACGTCTTTCACCAATTGTTCCATCTCCCTCATACGAGCACCGGCATCAATTTTCTCTTCATGAAGAGCACTGTTCTCGCGCAACAACTCCGCGAAACAAGAGAAAGCCTGGACTTGGTGAAAAGCGGCGTCGGAATACAAAGTAATCAGGGGCTGGATTTTACGAGCAATGCGTTCACCAGAAGGAACAACATGCTCCAAATATTCGGAGCAAGTGGCAGGATCTTCAAAATTGGCGCCGCAAGTAACCTTCTAGCAAGGCCGAAAGACTTGGTTCGCCTCTATAGAGTCGCGGGGATCCATATCCACATCAAGTACCCCACCACTCAAACCACCACTAAACCCACCACTGCTGCTGCCTCAGAACTCAAAAAATTTACCTTGTATCGTCGCACCCATGCTAAATGGCGGCGGCACAACCTCATCACCATCAAGAATAAAATTCTTGTCCGGTGAGGACTGTCTTGATTTCAAAAAATCAGCGAACGAAATGCTCGCCGATTCAAGACCAACCTTAGACGATTCTTCAATAATCGCCTTCATCGGTTCAGCAAATGAAGCTGGCAGAGAGACAACTGGAGTTGACCCAGTCGACGCATGAACAGTCGTCACAATGGTTTCGGCCTCAGACGGGCCAACCACACCCGCCATCATTGGCAAACTCAGCATCTGTACAGTTGGCGCCGCCTCCGACAGGCTGCCAACACTTGTCATCACTGGCAAACTGGCAAAAAGGGCCGCCAGAGAAGATGCAATACCAGAAGGTGCGGGGGAAACAGTCGATGAAGAAATCGCCAGCGCGGCCGAAACAAAAAACAAACGAATTTAGAGAATATCAGGTCGCGTCAAAGAGATTAATTAGCAAACATTATACCTGACGATTTCACAAGACTACGCTTGACAAACCCGCCAAGACGAGGTTTCTTGAAGACGCGGGGTATCTCTTCATCATCTTCATTAATCACAGGGGCGGAACCCGAATGGTGTGGAACAGTGAACGCCCCGCCCACTGTGGAGGAAGAAGAAGAAGATGGACCGGTAGATACGAAACTCGTATCCACAACGGTTCCAGGAGTCGCGGCTGAAGACACAACATCAGTTGCCACCAAAATTGGAGCGGCAACCGTTGTGCCCAGCGCAGACACAGCAACCACAGGATGTGAAACTGTTGGCGAGGAGAAGCCAACAGAAACCTGTGCGGAGGTGGTTGGGGAAGACGCCATGCTGGCACTCAAACCGAGTGCTTCAAGCAATGACGCGGAAGAAGACACCGGAACCCCGAAGGGAACGATGGAGATCATGACGACATCGTCATCATCATCCACGGCGTCTCTTGCGGCAGTGTCTATCGGAGACGCAACCGTCTCCCCACCACTGCGTTGCGCGACCCTACCCCTGCACTTAGGAAGGCGCACAACGTTAGATCGTCTACCTGAAAAAACAAAACGAAACGTTAGCTAAAGAAGCGAACAGAAAGAAAAGTGAGAGAAAATAGTTCAACTTACCACTCTGAGGGTTAACAGAACTGGGAGGTGGCAGCGGTCACGGAGCACATGATTGCCCCATAGGAAGTGGAAACACTAAGTTCCGGGCGGTCCGCGTAAGGATAGGCTCCTCACGAGGACCTAACTCCCTCCGCCTCAGCATTTTAGTGCCCTCAGGCGCAGGTTGCAGGAGGAGCATGCGGTCTTCCACCTCTGAAAAGACAAGTTAGGTCATTACCAAACAAACATATATCAGAGCAAAAGTAAAAAAGAGACACTAACCCTGACCACCGTTGTGAATAACCGGCACCATCGCCGCGTCATCCCAGATGCGACTCATGCCGAACAGCACCAACGCGCGCTCCGGATAGTGACGGAGTGGAGAAAGGCTAGCCTGCAAAGTGGTGAACCAGTCGGAACCGGTATAAGGAGCCACTTTCGGCTCAGGAAATTCTTTCACATCCGTAAAATGCATGGGGTGTGGGACCACTCACGCAGAAACATAGAAGAACAAACTCTTCCAATACCTTGGCACTAGGGCGGGTATTCAAGTTATACCACCCCTGGGAGAAACGCCACCGGTAGAAAGCAGATAACCGTTCAGCCATCAGAATAATGACGAGGCAATGACATGTATACTCGAAATGGCGAAGATGAGCCATCCCGAACGGATGAATCTGGCTGAGATGCAAGCCAAACACATCCAGAACATCCACCAAAAACCGGGTAAGGGGCAATCGGAAATTACCCAAAAAGAAATACTCCGGTACACGACAATCTTGCCGGCAGGAGCCTCTCGAGCCGTCTTGCCAGGAGCGGGCAACTCGGGCTCATACTCAAGGCCAAGGTTATAGACCTTGACCACATTATTGAAGTCGTCGGCATACATACGACAACCGACGAACTCCATAGTATTATTCTTCTTAGCCTTAGAGGATTGAGATGATCCAGCCATAAAAATGCAGAAGGATCAAAGGAAAGAAAATGGGAGAAAATAAAAACGATGAGAAACGATGCTTAAAACGGTGTAACCTCCCCCTATGTATACTAATCGCAGTTAATGAGGGCCGGGGGATACAAAAAGGATAATTAACGTGTGGCCCAATCAGAAAACACCACGACAATAAGACGGCAGTGGAGGTGTGTTACAGCTGGGCGCGTCACCGGGATTCTCGCCCACTCGCCTGACACAGGCTGAAAGTCTGCACAGCAGAGCAACCGTCGTCAAACTGTCACGTCTAGCAGTCGTTTCACTGACTTGCATTTAATTCACCCATCCACGCCAAATTACACGTCATCAATACAAAAGGAAGTAAGATGACAAGTATTGGACAAAATAGGCTCCGCCAGGGGATGATTAAACATAAATCACCCGCCAAATAGGCTCCGCCAAGGGATGATTAAACATAAATCACCCACCAAATAGGCTTTGCCAAGGGATGATTTAACATAAATCACCCGCCAAAAAAAGGCTCCGCCAGGGGATGATTAAACATAAATCACTCGCCAAATAGGCTCCTGGTGTGCGTGAAGTATATATATTTTTAATAATGATTTTTCACACAATTGAGTTTTAAATTTATAGAAATGATTTTCACCTCAAAACTAAACCACACACACTTAGGCAAGTGTATCTATCGTATATATAGTATAGTATGGGTAAGAACCAAGTATCGATCCATGGACACGATAGTTCTTGTTACTAAACCTTTGTTAATGTCTAACCGACTAAAACAACAAGTTGGTTGGTTTTAACTAATTCATCATGCAAAATATAACAACTAAGCTAAAGAACACAAAAGCAAACGATCAAGGAAGAATATCGCTTTAATCTCGAATCCGTTTAGCTCACAAATGACAACAATTATGGATACATGGCAAGACCACAAAATGCAAGTAACTAGAATCTCGCTAAAGATATCTAATCATATGACTTGTTGGAAAGTTAGAATGAAAGATACAAACTAACCACCTAAAATCATTCAAGTAGGACGAGTGATACGATTATGTCAATGTTTCATGATGGTATGGACTAGTTTCCTATCACGGGTGACTAATCCAACAACTCTTTGGAAAGATAACATGAAAAACACATAATCCACCTAAAGTTGATTAAACTAAGCAATAATCATTCACTTCTTCAACTTATGATGTTCATATCAAGATTACATAAATTAGATGTTCGTGTCAACAAACCCTAGATAGATATAGCACTTAACATAACAAATCATAACAAATACTTTGTCTTTCCAAACATAAGCATAAGGATGCACATTCAAGAGTTTATCATGAATAATCAAGACTTCATTCACCATAAAAATATACAAATCCATGAATGTATGCTTAAATTATGAGTTTTTCAACATTACATAACCAAACAACCACAAGTCTTGAATATTGATTCGTGCTGTGTAGCTTGTATAAAATATGATAGATTGGATATTTAGCTTTTGCACAAGATCGTGTTTTAAATTTATAAAAGTGATTTCTACAAAGACTAAACACACACAAAATAGGCAAGTGTACCTATCGTATATGTAGAATAGTATTGGTAAGAACCAAGTATCGATTCGTGGACACAGAGGTTTCTAATAATAAATCGTTGTTTTACTTCAATCAGAGGTTTTAATCATTTTGAGGTTAATTTTTGAACTTTTTATAAAATATAAATAATTATATATATATAACATATAGGTGACCAAGATAAGAAATTATAAACGAGTTGTTCAATTATACGAAGGTTACCATCTAAGATCAAGAATCCACTCCATTTTAGCATTGATAATTAATATGTAGACATGTGATAAACTTACCGTAGCAATATATGATAGATAACTCCTTAACCCAAAGTGAGCATATTTGGCACTAAGGAGATGATATGCGCATTTTAAAGTCCACCATTTCCTAATGTCATACCATCTCAATGATGTCAATTTAAGTTGGCAAGTAGTTTCGTTAAGTAGAAAGATTATGATTGACTTCAATTTCTCGAATACCAATTCTAACAACTTCGGGTGATTGTAGTTCATCACACAACCTCCCCTTGGTTGATTTAAGTAGGTTATGATTACACATTCCATTAACATATGGTTTCTTTAGCTAACTTGATATCCTAAGCAAAGCCATTTTCGGATTACCAAGGTTTAGAAAAATACACCATAACTTATATCTCATCATTTCTAAGTACAATATAAGGATCCATGTTTCGATAATGTATCAAAGTATTTCTATCTTTCAAGAACATGAATCGATCATGAACGATTGCCAAAGAGATTGACAACCACCAACTTTGAATTAGTGATTTAAGATGGTGAAACATTTCTCATCAAAAGATAATTGTAATATAACCATGTACTTAACTAGACTACATCACATGTCTTGATTAATTATCAAGTAAAACAAAGCTTCTTCATAGATTTTAGATGGTAAAAGGAGTTTAGCTCATAATGAGCACTATGATGAACATTAAGATGATTGATAATAACAAATACATGATTAAACTTGGAACAATCTAACCAAATGTAGATGAATCCTTCTTCTTAATGATGGGGATGATGGTTGATGATGATGATTAGTGGTGATGACCTCCAAACCTTCAAATTCTTCACTAGATCTTCAAGGTGAGTGTTAGTGTGTGTTTTTATAAGAGAGAATCGGATAGAAATCTTTTCAAGGCACACTTGATGAATGCAACATGAGCCACTATTTATAGGCAATCTGGATGGTGAGGCACGGCCCCGTGCTTGATGAGCACGGCCCCGTGTATTTTTATGACATGTGCCAGATCTGTTTTGTCTTTTGTGTGAGCTGGCAACGGCCCCGTGGTTAGCAGACACGGTCCGTGCTTTTTAGTGACATGTGCTCAATTCTTCTTTGTCTTTTCTGCATTCCCGTCCACGGCCCCGTGCATGCTGAGCACGGCCCCGCGCTTTTGTTCTCAGATTTTGTCTTTTCTTGTTCCATAAGCATGGGGGCGTGTTTCTTTGTTTTCTTGTGTTTTCTTCTGTTTTTCTTCGTCTTTTTGCTTGTTTCTTCGTTTGAGGTTTGGTTTCACCTGAAATTACGTTTTATTATGATAAGTAGCCTTTTATGCTATGTTATTAGATAGAAATTGCAGTTTGTAGAGATTATTTGATGCTGAAAAGATGTATATTTCTATGTACATCAAATATCATGACATAACAAACCTTTAAATACACAAAACCATTGAAGAATAATAATGAAATGGCTATAACACTAACACAATCCTTGCCAATAATCCATAAATACCATCAATTATTACTAAACTTCATCTAAATCAAAGTGATAACAAAGAGTTTAGCTCATCATGAGCTCAAGAACAACATACAAGCTTGAAAAGATAACAAAATTCATGGTAAAATCAAGAATAATCAAACCAAGAATCCAAGCTAGATGATGTAGATGATGGATGATGCTTCTCTTGATGTTGAAATCCTTCAAAGTGCTTGCAATTGAATGGAAATCACCAAGGTTTAGAAGTTAAACAGTGGGTTCAAAACTCCCTGGGACTCCCCTTTTCCATCTGGACGCTTGCTCTTTATATAGATAAAAGAGACATGATCATGTTTGGAGCATAACATGATCATGTTAAAACAAAATACTAGATCTAGCATCCCATTGGTTCTTCAGTCTCCAAGATTGTTTATTGTAGGTATACCAATGGCCTAAGGGACAAAAGAGTGTTAAAGGAGTGTATACAACTGGCATGAGCTAGAAATGGGCACCTTGACTGATGAGGAATAAAGGCACGAGCTGGTTTTGCTTTGTTGAGGCAAAATTTAAATTAGATCTGGATCTAAAGAAGGGAGTGACATGATCATGTCCAAACAAATACATGGTCATGTGTGAAAGGTACGCCCAGTGTATGTGAATAAGGTATGAAGACATGGTCATGCTTATTTGTTAACATGATCATGTTTTGCATAAAATGCCATTTCTTCTATTTTTCTTCACAAAATATCCAAAGTCTTATAAATCACCAATCAAGTCTTGAAAATTCACAAATAGATAAATAAGTATATAATTTCATGATATTTCCAACAAACGTGCATGACACGGGGATAAAATCGAGCAATAAATATGTGTTATTTTAAGCACATCAGCTCCGCCAAGGGATGATTTAACATAAATCACCCGCCAAAAAAGGCTCGGCCGGGGGATGATTAAACATAAATCACCCGTCAAATAGGCTACGCCAAGGGATGATTTAACAAAAATCAACCGCCAAAAAAGGCTCCGCCAGGTGATGATTAAACATAAATCACCCGCCAAATAGGCTACGCCAAGGGATGATTTAACATAAATCAACCGCTAAAAAAGGCTCCGCCAGGGGATGATTAAACATAAATCACCCGTCAAAAAGGCTCCGCCAAGGGATGATTTAACATAAATCACCGCCAAAATAGGCTCCGCCCGGGGAAGATTTAACATAAATCACCCGCCAAAAATAGGCTCCACCAAGGGATGATTTAACGTAAATCACCCGCTAGAATAGGCTCCGCAATGAGATGATTTAACTTAAATCACGCACCAAGCAAAGCTCGACAAAGGATGATCATCATAAATCACTCGCCAATGCACGGAATGATTTACAAAAACAGACCAAGCTAACAGGGTAAACCGGTAAAAGGCTACCAAGATGCGTAACGAAAAGCCCATGATAAGTCCACAGCCCCCACCTCTCTAAAGAAGGGCGACTATGGACTAGGGGGACTGGTAGAGGTAGGGTATGAAACCCACCATTTAACAAAGTATAACACCAAGTTAATACGCTCGGCGGAACACTAGGCGCCAGGATGCCACTTACGCCAGGCGTAATGCAAAGAGCAAAGAGTGGAGTCCAATATAAACCTTTTCCTGACACCTCGGGAATGGTAATACAAAGGTCCCACCAGCATGGGACAAATAGGTGGCAACCCACATAGGGATAAACACCAAACCAATGGGGATTAGACAACACATAAAGGACGGTACAAACAGTACAACCACGTTCTTGTCAAAAGGCCATGATGCCCACCAACTTCCACCAACCACCACGACCGCACGGGTGGAGAATATTATTGGTGGAAAACCTGACAAAGTGGTTGGTCACACACTCTCTCCTCCGGCTATAAATACCAATAAACCTTCAAATGGTAAAGATATACTTCTCCTACTATTGCTATCAAATTATATCATCTTGTACTATCAAGCACTGATTCTCACGCCGGAGGGTGGTTACGAGAGAATCCCCCCCCCCATTCCTCGTAACGAGCTCACGGTGTTCTGTTTTGCAGGATACACTCATCTGCGCCAAGAAGGTTTTATAACCCATCGTGTGGGGATACTTAACCATGACCCTCAGACTAACGTGTGAGACCTTGAGGGGTGGATTTGTGTTTCTTCAAGAACAATCACTGAAATTTGGTATAAACATAAAACGACAGTCTTTGTAATTTTGACATAAGTTTATATATATAAATTATATGCCATACAAAACGCAACTCACTCGCAGGTTTACTATTCATAAGAATGTAAGATAATAATTTACAAGTGTTTCACAATTTACGAGTTGGGATGAGACGTGACCATTAAAGAGCTTGAATTACCATATTGATCCATCACGAGGATATGACTTTTCTTTTTGAGTTGTTTAGTTAAAATTATATTATCACTCGCAGATATTAGTAATACTTAGTGAATAAGTGAGATTAAAATATCGTAACCAACCAGAAAAACGAAAATGTTAACTAAAGAAATTATAAATATGACAAAATACATAAATTTACCGTTTTGGAATGGTAGTTTTACGATTTGAGTTCCTATTTTTAGGGTTTCGTTTGTCCAAACTATGTCAAAAGTTTCCCAAAACGTAGCCAAACCGCATCTTTACAATTATGGTCCAAAAAATAAAACACGACTTTGTTTGGACTAATACCAATCAACCCTTTTGTCCTAAAGCACACAACTATGTATCTGGTCTCAGTTTCCCTTGCACAATCTTTCAAACAATTCAAAGCAGTTTGTATAATCAAATCATACAAAGATATTCCTCACACACAAACTCACTATAAAGATAATTTGAGGATTGTAAATCAAATCATGCAATGGTTAAAAGTGACATAATTACCTAACTATTTTCACAATAAATACACAATGTGCATACCTTACAAACCAATTTAAACATTTGAGAATCATTGATTTATATGATATAATGGATTGAAACTCACTATTCTCAATTACACGTACAAATTTTGGCTTTTGAGAATAATTTGTGGAGACCCCAATCTTTACTAGCAAGTGTAAGATTCAATTATCTAAATGTCATCTTAAGAATCAATGATTTTTATATGCAGTTTACACAAGAATAAATCTCGATATCTCTTTGTATTTTTGGACCAATAAAATTGTGAATCTAACTTAGAGACTCTATGTGAACATACGTGCGACAAAGAATAGCTCATGATATCAAACTTGAAGCTAAAATTGATTTTGATTTGATTCCTATTAATTTGCTTAAATCCCTTGTAATTAGTAGTAGTAATTTTATTCTGAAATTTTGTTTTACTTTAATTAGTTAAGCTTAAAGTCTCCCATTATTTAAACCAAGCAAAATGAACGTTCTCGCAATTAAATCAAAACATACTAGCAACCACCTGGCACCTACCCCTTAAGAGATCTGAGATCGTATTCTGGTTAATGATGCTGCTTTTAGTAGAGGTTTGACACAAATGACTCAAAAACAATGAATTCTGCGTTTTCTTTTTCTTGCTCTTAGGAAATCTTTGTCATCTTCTCATACTCATACGTTTTCTCTTAGAAAGAGGGTCGAGTTTTATTTGATGACAGTGAAGTTCACTATAAATGACCAACTAAGGGGGTGTTTGGGTTTCCTTATTTTTACTTTCTTATAACTTATTACCTTTTACAAGTTAAAATAGTGTTTGGATAATACAACTTATTAAACATTTGAAAGAAGAAATAAGGAGTTTTCATAAGTTAGGAATTTGTAACTTATAAAAAAAACTCCTTATTTAAGGTATAAGGAGCTAAAGGTGTTCTTCGGGTTATTTATTCGGGTTTCGGTTTGTTCGGGTTTGAGCTCAAAACAAATTGACCCAAGAACCGACCCAACTAAGTTCGGTTTGTTCGGGTTTCGGGTTAAACGGTTCGGGTTAATTCGGGTCGGGTTTCGGGTTTAACAAATTAAAAAAATTTATTCACCTTTAACAATATCAAAAAAAAAAAAAAAAAAACCATATTCTAAGCCGTTATAAAATCGTAATATACAACCATATTCAATAATGAATTATAATATTTAGCAAAACCTGAAATTTATCATACAAGCATGCATTAGACGGGATGGAGTGTTGTAGCATGTGGATCGATACTTGTGTTGATTGAAGAAACATGCCCAATACATATTGGTTTAAATACTATACTATTTAAGTTTTTGAATTGAAGATACATTCTCAACATGTTTTATGGTAATTAATACATTTGGATCCAATGTGATCGATCCAAATATTAATTGGAGTATTGAGAACAACCAACAAGAATACATATGGTCACTATGTTACTTCACCGATAAACTACCCTATAAAAATTAGGATACATACATCGATGTATCATACTTCGGGTTATTCGGGTCAACCCAAATAAGGGTATTTCAACCCAAATACCGACCCGAATATTTTATATCGGGTTCGGGTTAGGAGTTTAATCGGTTTGGGTGAATTCGGATCGGGTTATTCGGGTCTCGGGCCGCTTCGGTTCGGTTTCCTTATTCGGGTACGGATAAAAAACACACCCCTATAAGGAGCTATAAATAAGGAATCCCAAACACCCCTTAAAATCAGCAGTTTCATTTTTTAAGTTCCGGCAATAAATTGATCATTTATAACTTAAATAAAAGTACTGTTGTTTAAATAAGTTTGTATATTATGAATAACATGAAGGGGATGTAGCTCAGATGGTAGAGCGCTCGCTTAGCATGCGAGGGGTACGGGGATTGATACCCTGCATCTCCATGTTTTTTTATTAATTTTGGCTGAGACTTTTTGGTTTTAATTTTTAACAATGGAACAAACCACTAATCATCACTTATTAAGTCTGGTTGCTTTAAATTGTTGTGGATATGTAGATTTCATGAGTTTTGTGATTGCTTTTACGAGGTAACAAGATATTACCTAAAAATATATCAGTTTTGAGTCAGAGTGACTCACTGACTTATTCACTCTATCGCATCAAAGTTACTCAAGTTGAGTAAGTTATGTCCATGAGATTTTGATGATGAAGAAAACAAATTAATATGATCCATCATCATAATGTGTAAAAGGTAAATATTACTTAAATGGCATGGCGAAAGCAATGAAACATATACTTTATCATTTTGTCTGTTGATTATTAAAGCTAGCAACGTTTTGCACATTGCAAAACTGTTTTTGAGTTGTTTTTAGAAAATGAAGCGAGTAAAGTTATGTTTAAACAACCGTCGTGATGATGATTTTGATTGCGTTTTAATTTGTGTAGTCAATTATGCATTTACTAATTCGCCATACATGTGTAGTAGTTTCATGTGTTTTTGTTTGTAACGGTTTGGTTTTGGTTTGAAGCTATTAAAGATACTAAAGACTGTTACTAACACTTTAAACAAAAGCGATCAAAACTGAACCATAAACACCTTACTCAATACACCCATCTCCACCATATTAATAATCCGAATCGAGTGTTTAAGGTCATGTAGTAACTATTAGCAATCCTACGAGCGTCTAACTGTCAGATAACAAAATAATAAAAAAAAAACTTAACATCTTTAAGAAAACAAACAACAAAAATGGATTCATCAGCCAACAATAGCATCCAACTCATATTCTGTTCCAGCAATTCAACTATTCCTCTATAAGAACTTAAATAAAACTAGCAAAACCGCGTATTGTAACACTTTATTAATTTGATGAACCAAATTGCTGCCTTATGGTGCGAGCACAATCAGCAAAACTCTTCACCCGCGTACTGCATTTTAACGTGTCCTTAATATTTTCTCTATAGCAATCCAAGCACGCTTTTAAATCATCCCAACAAGGCATACGTTTTGGTTGTGGAAGTTTAAACTCTTTATCATGAAGCTCTTTCGCCTTTTGTGTTACCTCAGCCACCATCTCACTTTCTTTCTTTTCAACTTTCTCCATAACCCTTTCACTTTCTTGAATAACCGACCGGATGGCATCCACCTCAGCATTAGCAGGCACTGCAGGTGACGGTATTGGGAGGTACATTGGCGGCCATCCGTCAGAAGGGGGGTCGCCTTTTAAGGTTTGGGAGTCGTCATGAATTTGGTTTTGTTGGGGAGTCTTTGGTTTTCTTTTTTTCTTGACTTTGTCGGTGACGGTGTCAGCAGCTAGCTGTTTGACTAAGTTGCTACTGATTTGAATGGCTTATGCATCATCCATGGCTTTCGGGTCCGCTTCCTGTAAAAAATTTACAAATTTTCAGATAAGTTTTTGAACTTAAAACGTATGACTCGTTTCAGAACATATACATATTTAATCCAAATCAACCCATTTTTAGCTATAGATTATTCAAAATTAGGAAGTTATATGTTTCAACATATAACCTAACTTTTTAGAATAATACGAGTTAGGAGCTTTTATGCATTAAATATAAACTTTGGGCGGCTTCCAACCAGTTTAACTCGTTTCTGGTTTAGATGATATTTATTGTATTTACCAGTTAACTGACTAAATAGATCAAGATAAAACATCTCCGAATTGAGCCCATGCATATGTTAACTGGCCAAAAGTAAAAACCGCCATTTGTAGATGAAACTAACAACTCAAAAACTATCATTCCGAGCAACTTAATCAGGGTACACGAATGTAAGAAGACCAAATAAGCTTCACATATGCGAGGTGTTACTCTTAATTTGTACAACCAAATAAGTTTTATGTACAACCAGAAGCCGCATATCAAGTAAACCAATCATAAATTCTTCACCCCTTTGCTTGTTTATTACATATCATCCTCCTACAAACCCTAAGTTTGACCAATTTACGCGTTTTCTAGATCGCCTATTTAATACCAATCATATTACAAATGCAAAGTTTTGTACACCCTATATTTAACTATATATCAAGTTGCTAACAATGTCTCAACCTTCCTTTACTTATAGTATATGCTAGAGTAATACAACCTTATGAGTTTACATAAAAGATAATTATAGAATATTATCTTTAGTAACTATATTTTGTTAGCCCAGACGGATCAAACAATGATATCACACAAACGAACAAACGAACACGATATATTTGGGGTGACAACCCGCGACTCTTTTCATATAATTAAACGAACTTAACAAACGAATATAACTTCACGAACATATAAGGAGAAGAGACTTCTCTACTCTCTCAAATAAAACTAATAATCTAGATCCTATCTATAAACCTACCAAACCTGTTATCCAAGACAAGCCTAACTTGGAAAACAAGACAAACTTATTATAGAATAATCCATAACATTCTTACCATACTAAACAAATATTAATATAAAACTTAACAAAACAAACCCCAAACTCTAATCACTTAACAAATCAAGATTAAATCTTCATATTTGCCATGTAATTAGTAATATTGTTTAGAATATTATCTCCAAAATAGGAGATTGATTTGTAACATATAAGGGATACTGTCACCTAAATGAAAATATCGAGCATTCCATTCTATCAGATAACAATAAAATTTGGATGTATATAACCATGCATAGTCAAGAAAACGGAAACATCTATAAACAATGAACCTTAGTAATTAATATGAATATAAATAAGAACACAGTTTCAGACAATTGGGGAAACTAGTTTTTAATCAACGATTGTGGAAGTCAATTAGTGAAACCCTACGTACGTTCGATCATGAGTTTTAAGTTACAACTTAGAATTTAAGCAAGCAAGCATATATCAAAGGCATAAAGGTGATCAGTAGTAATCATATTGAGATTATAATAAGGTCTCACCTGAAAGCTCGAACACGGGGATTAGGAGGGCTATAGCTAGGGGAACTTCTTGTTTTCTGTACGCTGTAAATAAAAGAAATTATTATTATTCCTTTAAAACATATGGTAGTTTTCTTTTCCAACACTTCAAATATCCTTCTATTTCTCAGAAATTATATTTCTTGTTTTTATATTAATAAACT
Source organism: Bidens hawaiensis (assembly GCF_021521415.1). NCBI lineage: Eukaryota > Viridiplantae > Streptophyta > Magnoliopsida > Asterales > Asteraceae > Bidens > Bidens hawaiensis. The sequence goes on along the minus strand of NW_027491868.1, from coordinate 131,056 downwards.
AGCTTTTGAACACGTATATTACACGAGATTTGTCAAATGATAAAAGTAAATAAGGTTAGTTATTTCAATTGTGATTCTCAAAATACTTATAAATTAATTTAATGTAGAGTTAATGGAAAAAACAAACGGGGTTCACGAAAAGTACTAAAATAACATGATTTTAATAAAAACGTCAGGTGTTGATATGCAAGAAGTTTAAAAATGTATTAAAATTGCGTAGTTGGTCAAACCTCATGGATGAAAATGGCACTTAATCAATAATGAATAAAATTCACACTTTGTTATAACCCACTTGACAAAATGATTTTGACCCATGACCCGTGGATAGCTAGAATGAATGAGATGAGAGATCAGAAATTAGAAGAAATGTAAACTTGACACCTAAGCTTCAACATTTTCTTTTATTAGTATAGTAAGATAAATATATTTTGTCTTATTAAATAATACGGTTCGAAAAAAAATAATAATAATAATAGACTTTTTTTTAATTCAGATATCCATTTGGTATAGGTGTGAGTATGGTTCGGTTTGGTTATTGGGTGAAACCCAAACCAAAACCGTAGTTATCGGTTATTTTAGAATAACAAACGATCGGTTTTCAGGTTTTTAGTAGACATTACAATAAAAAAAATTCAAAAAAAATAGAGTACTTCATATATATTGAATTCAAAATACCAAAATAGGCACGTGTTATGTGGAACCAAACAAATACAAAGTTGTTGAGTAGTAGAGCTTTAAATTCAACAAATTTTTAATAAAAAAATCACTAAAAGTTTGGTCTGAATCTTCACTCATTATTTTATTTATCTTCAAAGTTTAGACTCAATCTTCATCACTGTCAATGGTAGATTCTTTTGGTGTTTTGTTTCCGGTCATAACATCTTAAAAAAACTTACGTAGAAAACATAGATTCGATTAATTGGTTCGGTTTTCTTAAAATGGATAAACGAACCTAAACCTAAAAATTGGTTTTTTGAAAACTAAAAAATTAACCGCTAGTTAATGCTTTGGTTCGGTTTTTTCGATTAATTCGGTTTTTTGCTCACCCCTAATTTGGTATCCAAAACTCCGAGTATCTGAATTTAAACACTCATTCTCTCCATCTAAACAACCAACCATTGATTACAGACCACATTGTGAAAATTTTGTGCACCTGTTAAGTAGTAACTTATCATATACTGTACAAAACATTATCTTTAGTGGGTTGCGATTATTCACTCGTAGCGGTATTGTGTCTTTTGTGTGTCCACGGACCCCTTCGAGACTTCCTATACAAGCTAACAAGCCTTAATACTCGTTGTTCTTAATATGTCATGAGGTAGGCCTTTTGCTTTGGCTTGGGCTTGTGCTGTAGAATGATAAAAATGTTACAAAATTATTATTTTTTATTTGATGATAGTGTTACACTTACACATAGAACACCAAAAAGAGAAGATAATTAATCTCACCACTATGAAATTAAGAGCATTCACAACAAGGATCAAATTTCTAGGTTTAAATACATGGTTATCTACAAACTTGAGGAGATGCAAACTTCATTGTTGTGGACTAAAAGTTTGTTTACAAAATGTGCATACACAAACTTCATCCAAACTAGGGGTGTTCAAAATACCCGAACCCGATTAACCCGAACCGACCCGACCAGAACCCTAATAAGCTAATTAGGGTCGGGTTAAATAGGGTCAAAAAGTATTAATCGGGTTATTCGGGTTGACCCGAATTTCTAATAGGGTCGGGTTTCGGGTTAACCCGAATAACCCAATTAGTGATGATACTTTACTTCAAATACAATAATAAAAGTGTGAAATAAGCACTAAAAAGTCAATACTGAAAGTTTTATAAAGGAGTTAATTATTCTTCTACTTATTCATGAATCGTTAGACTGGAAGTTCTTTTAAAATAAACGAATGAACATGAACAAATGTTTCACTCGTTCATCTATGTTCGAGAATACTCGTTTATGATAATTCATTTACGTTTGTTTACATTCTTTCATGTTCGTCCACATATCAATAGAATATTATTAATTATTATTTGCATTTAGAAATTATGTCACCATAATATGTTTATATTTTTGTTCATTTAAATGCGTTCATTTATGTTCGTTTATGTATGTTTGCGTTCATTAATGTATGTACATGTTCCTTCAAGTTCGTTTATCTTTGTTTAATTGTGTTAATTTATGTTCGTTTATGTATGTTTGCGTTCATTAACGAACGGACATGAGCATAAATATTTGTTTGATTAAGTGTTCGTGATCATAGTCGTTTAAAGTTAAACGAACAAACAAAGGCATGCCTTTCTTCATGTCCGTTCGGTTCGTTTGCAAGCCTATATGTAATTATAAGATAATTACTTGTGAAATAAATTGAAAATTGAGCGGAGTGAGAAAATTTTCAACCCACGAGTTACAAACATAAAAATCAACTTCAAATTATAAAGTAACATGGTCAACCCGACTAACCCGACCCGCCTAACCCGAAACCCGAATAACCCGAACCCGACTAACCCGAACCTTAATAGGGTCGGGTTTCGGGTTAGATATTTTTAAAGAAAACCCCGACTAACCCGACCTGATTAACCCGAAACCCGATCGGGTTGACCCGATTAACACCCCTAATCCAAACCACATAGTGTTTTCTCAATGAATATTCAAAGAAAAAATGTTATTGATATAATTCTGTATATTTTCTCTTGTACAATTGAAGACAATAAATACAAAAAGATGTAGGAACTTGAGATTCAATTAGGAGGGCACGAGTTATTTCTATAAGAATACGATTTTTCTGCTCGACTGTACCATTTTGTTCAGGCGTGTGTGAACATGAAGTCTGATGGATTAATCCTTTTTCTTGACAAAAAACCTTCATTGAGGTATTAACAAATTCACCCCCATTATCAGATCGAAGGATTTGGATATTCTTATTGAATTGCGTTTGAATCATGGTATAAAACATTTTAACTTTATCAGGGACTTCAGACTTGTGTTTTAAGAAGTAAATCCATGTCATTCGTGTACAGTCGTCAACAAAGAGTAAAAAGAAACGAAATTTTTGCCCCCCAATGACCTCTGCAGGTCCCCAAACATCTGAATGAATCATGGAAAAGGGTAAATCGACTTTCGTGTTATTTGGGCTAAAGGAGTGTCTATGGCTTTTAGCCAAGGTGCAAACTTCACACGTAAATACTTTATTTGTAGGATATAGTTTAGGAAATAAAAGATTTAAATACCCGATAGATGGGTGCCCCAAACGTCTATGCCACAACCAAGCTTCCCTATCGGTAGTTCCGTGAGCAAGCATCACAGTACCTCCTTGAGTCACTTCGTCCACATAGTACAATCCTTGGTGCTCGGTACCACGCCCAATAATCACTCCCGTCCTGATGTCTTGTAAGATACAAAAGGTAGGGTGCATTAGAACTGTACAATTTAGTTCTTTTGTTACATGGCTAATGGATAATAGTTTGTGTGACAATGATGGAACATAGAGGCAATTTGAGAGTTTTAAAGTGGATGAAATCTCAATTGTACCCCCTTTTTTCACATCCATTATCCCGCCGTTTGCTGTACGTATATAAGTTTTTGTGGGTTTGGATGATGAGATAAGATCCGATAGTTCATAAGTCATGGTGTCAGTTGCACCGCAATCGAAAATCCATGATTTATCTTGTGTTCTATTAAAAGTTTGAGCCATATTTGCCCTTCCATTGTGTTCAAGGACTGTTTTGCAATTATTGAAACTTTCTTTAATAAAACAATCAAAACTGCCTGTTTGTGTCCATTTTATTTACTCATGATCTATATTATGAAAATTGTGTTTCAAGAGAAAAGGGTTCGAGGAGTTTTCCCCAAAACCGTTACCTATCGACGATCCAATACTACTCTGATTTCCGTTGGCCGTGCAACATAAACCTCCACCAATCTGGTCATCTTTGTTGTTGATGGTGGTGTTATCACTGTCCATGGCGGCGACGGCGTTTTTTCCGATGTTGCTATCACGTCCTACGGCGGCGACGACGACTTTGTCTGTTCTCATCGGTTCTTTTCTTTGCCCGCCGTTGAAGATGATGGTGACAGTAGTGCCACCCATGGCGGCGGTTGTGTCTCCTGTATTTGGTTTGCTGGTTAGGTAGGTGGAAAATTTTAGTTTTTGAGGTTGGAAATTAAGGCTATCGGCAAGTTGGATCGATATATCCGAACCCGGGTTACCGTCCTCGGACATGGCAGCCCTTTTTGGTTTGGAAATCGAACAAGAAATAAAATGGTAGGGATGGAAGATGATGGCAGGTTGGTCCTAGAACCAAGAACACTGCTGTGATACCATGTTTTCTCAATGAATATTCAAAGAAAAATTGTTATTGATATTATTCTGTATATTTTCTCTTGTACAGTTGAAGACAATAAATACAAAAAGAAGGTTTAACCTTTGCAAGGAAATATAAAATAAAAGGAAAGTATAATCCTTGATTGTAGCCCAATGGTCCATGCCTGCTGTCAATTAGTTGGTGAAATTGAGGGAAAATGGAGGATGATCCCATTATATTGTTTTCCTTTTATAATTTTCTAACACATAGGGGATAAAGGGTGGTGCCTACTCTCACAACCACACACATATATTGACATGTATATGTATATTGTATTATTATAATATTATTTTATAAGGTTTGTGGGGATTTGTTGTTTTGTAAAAATATTATGTTTTTAAAATAAGTTTGGAATATAATGTGACATTGATATAATGGTTTGTGAAGGTTTGTTATTGAAGATGCTCTAACTATCATCTACAAAAGTTACAAATGAGGCATATCTGTCAGTAATAATCGATAAAGTCCGGTTAAAGGCAAAAACATATAAATATAATTGTAAATATAAAGCACTACCCGTAACTAATATAAAATTTGAAATTATGTTCAAGGGCACCAATAGTGATGATAAACATGTACTGTTGCTTATCAACAGAAAACACATATACACCAAGTTATTTACAAAGATACTCTCTCTTCCTATTTTTTCCTTTTTCTAAGTAAATAAACTTTTGGCTTGTTTTGATAACTTACCTAATAGATGGTGAGAAATCTCCATTAAGACTTGAGTTCTCTTCTACCATCAAAACATGGTTTGTAGTAACCCTAATAACACGACGAAAAAATTACGCAACAATATGGTTCTTTGTCAGGACTAGTATTCTTTTATAAACTCATTGGACATATGAAACCGTCATGAGCCAAGAAGGTTGTAAAACAACATAATCTTATTCCTTTGGACCATAGCAACTTCATATTTGTTGTTTGTTGCTTGTATCAAGGGAGTCAAAGACACCCATCTCAGCTTCGTTGAAACAATCAATCCAAAAATCATGAAGTCCAAAATCTTGACCATCCCATAGTCGTGTAGCGCAATCATCCCACGATGCAAAGGCGGCAATATCATGATTGAAGTCGCGCTCATTGTTTGGTAACTCCCATCTCGTTGTATCAATTAGTGGAGGCTCATCACCACCTAAGAGGTAGCTTAGTAACTTCTCATCTTCGCAAAGGCTTTCGAACGATATTTCAGGTTCACCACTGAAAGTTGAACAATTTTCATGTGAAGACAGGCTTCCGATGGTGGTTGTGCTTTCCACTAGCGGTGAATGGTTGTTTCTTTCAGATGGTGTGGATTGTTTTTCACGAGAAGAGGTCCTCTCAATGTTTTGATGATCCTTGTGAAGTGGTTCATGAGTTACAGGATCAGTTCCTCTCTTAATGAGTTTTTTTCTTTATATGCGTGTTCCAATGATTTTTGATCTCATTGTCTGTTCGTCCAGGCAATCTTGTTGCGATTTTGGACCACCTAACAAACAAAGAAGATGAAAAAATTTAGTTCTATGTGTTTCACATAAATACATAAATTCTTATAATTTATATTATGTGCCCTTTTTTTGGTAACCATGAAAAACTATTGCCAGTAAATTCATGGGATCATAACAATACCATACTAGTCATTCATATAAAATAAAACGTAGTTGTTGGATTGTTGCATATAATCAAATGATTGTTGCATATAATCAAATAAAACATAACGAGGGAATAAAGATTCAAACTCAAGTGATGAACATAAGATGTGTAAAAAAACATTCAAGACATACATGCTAATTGAAAGATCTTCGAAGTTCTATATATAAAAAAAACTACTTAAACCACATTTCTTATATTTATGTGTATAAATATGCCAAAAAATAACGATTCTATTTTAAACCATGGCATAAACTCGGTTTATCTTTTTGACAGGTTGACGATAAAAATATTATAGAATATACTTTGAAAATCACTAAACAGGTGTTTGAGATTTCTTATTTTTACCTCTTTATGACTTATGACTTGCCCATAAGTCATAAGTCACAACCTTATGACTTATGAATTTTTTTAACTCACACATTAAACAATCCCAAATATCTTTTTAACTTTTCAATAAGTTAAAACATAAAAAGGGCACCAAAAGTTTTCCTTTCTTTAAAATATTTAAAATTAAATTCTGAATTACGACTTCTTAATAGACTTTGGCACTAAAAAATCTCTTTCGTAGCTTTACTATGAAACATGTCGGCCATATCTAAAATTTATATAATTAATCATAATCAAGTTACGTGCTAAATTTTTTCTTATTTCATCCATAAAAAGAAATTTAATCATTTTTTATATTTCTTTTAATAGTAAATTTGTGTGTTAGCAAAAAGTGGCCTTTTTTGTTGTTAAAACTCATCCTTGTCACATGTTTCTTTAGAAATTTTAATTTTATATATTTTTTTAAAATTAAATAATTGAATTATAATATATAAATTAACCTACTGAAAAATTACATGTATGATTATCATAAATTTACACTTACTCTCGCTCACATGAATGTTTAAGAACGAAATGAGGGAACATACATTTACTTGTGAGCTAAATTATATATGTGGAAATTATTTAAAAATCGATTGTAAATATGTCAGTGATAACAAAAACAAAAGTTTATGAGTATTTGGTTAATTAAATTGTCACTAAATTATTATAACCAGTAGGTTATAGATTAGATTATTAAAATCAAAATCCTTCTTTATATATGAAAATTCAGTTATTAGTTAATTAGTTTGGTAAACCAATATAAAACACATGATTAATTCATTACCTGTTGCCAAGACGAGCATGGAGATCAATAACGAGTTGCTCTTCAGACTCACTGAGTAGACCGCGCTTCAAGTCGGGTCGAAGGTAGTTGGTCCAACGGAGGCGACAACTCTTCCCACAACGCCTGAGTCCAGCGAGCTTGGGTACCGCACGGCAACAACACTAGCCGTTGGTTAGTATAAAGTTGATTGGTTTATTATCTTCTTCCTCAGTCCATGGCCCTTTCTTCACCCCTAGTTTGTCACAACAAGGTTGCCTTCCCATCTTTATTCACAAAATAACTAATACACTTAATAACTTTATAAATGTTATTATTTTTATTCAAAACACACCCACTTTCAGATATGCAACCATGCACCAACCTATATATATATATAGTTCCCATATACATATGTATATGTATCTATATATAAAGAGGGAGGGAGGATGGTCCACCATCGATTTATGAAAGGTATAGATGAACTGCAACTTTGTTCGGGTGGTGAGAGATGAGGGGACAAGTGGTAACTTGTAACATATACACAAAGGGCCATGAGGCCTCAAAAGAAACGATACATAATTTCATATCATGTGATTTAATAAGTATTTTGATGAATTGTTATATAATCAAGGTTATCGTACATGGTGTTAAATTAAGTGAAACAAGACGTGTTCATGCTTGTCGTGTCCAATCAGACACTTACCCTGACATGGTATAAGCTTGAAAATTGCGTTAACCATATGAACCCGAACACTACATGAATATTTGTTTGTGGGTTGACACAAATACGATTACATGAATTTATTTATTATTTATTTTGATGTGATTGTACTTTAAAATTACAATATTACAAAAAGAAAATATATAAATGCACATAAAACAATTATATGTAAGCTATAAATTTAATGTCAATATATTTTTCTTTAATTCTTTTAGTTTACTTAAAATAAAAGGAAAATAACTTTTGATATAAAAAAGGGAGAATTCCCAAAATAACCCATTCATAGAATGTGTTTTCAAGTTTATCCCCACTAATTCAAGTTTTCAATTTTGTCCCTTTGGTATCTCGTCGCCGACGACATGATAGCGAACACCGACGATGCGTTACTGAAACAAATAGGATAACAACACATGGCCGGAATCTGTGTTGACAATGCGTTATGTTGCTAATGTAGGGTATCAGCGATACGCTATCACTAACGCATCGTGGAACCCTTGTGTTGTCATAACAAGGTTGCAGCAACATAACGCATCGCCGCTATCCTACGTTAGCAACATAACGCATCACCAACTCTATGTTATACGTAACGTAGGGTAGCAGCGATGCGTTATGTTGCTAACGTAACGTAGGGTAGTAGCGATGCGTTATATTGTTAACGTAGGGTAACAGCGATGCGTTATCCACTAACGCATCGTCGACGACCTATTACGGCCAGATTCCGGCCACGTGTCGTTATCCTATTTGCTTCAGTAACGTATCGTCGGTGTTCGCTATCATGTCGTCGGCGACAAGATAACAAAGGGACAAAATTGGAAACTTGAATTATTGAGGATAATCTTGAAAACACATTCTTTAAATGGGCTATTATGGGAATTTTCCCTATTAAAAAAAAAGTAAAACAAAAAACTTAAAACTGTAATTGTACTCTTACGCCGCTATTACGTCGTCGCCTCCGTCATCATAAAGTTTACGTGTTCTTACTACGTAAGCATAAGATTTCGTGTTTCTCACTTCCTACCAGCATATGTAACTTCATTAATTTGGTCCCAAATCTATTTGATATCTCAGTTTCTTCACCTTCCTACTAATTCAAGTAAAAATAAATAAATATATTTTTAATTATATTTGATTCTTTGTAAACACATGTATTGGACTATTGGTAAAACAATTTAACCGTTGCAAATGCATGTATTGGCAAAACAACTTATCCCATATATAACCTTCAATTAATATTTTGTAAACCAGCTAAATTTGTTTTTATATATGTGAACGCTATTTTGGATGTGGATAGTGGTAAGCCAGAAAGAAATATAGAAAAAAAAATGGCCATGTGATTAGATTTTATAGAAAACAACAAACTAAAAGTTGTTTTTTTTCTTTTTTTGGTATGTGCTTCTCGAAATGGAGGTAACTGAAAGATTGAATTTTGTTTATTGTTTGAAAATATGTATGATTGTATGAACACAAAAACTGTTTTTATCTCACCTTCTCGATGGGTTTGTTTTAGAAAAGGAAAGCCTTCTTGAAAGTCTACAAAATATAGGTTTCCAAAGTCTAATGTGAATATTATACACCCAAATGCGGTAATTTCCCCGGCCTACGACATCTCTTTAACAAACTTGTAACACTAGAGAAACAAATTCGAGTTAACGCGGTATTTTTATGATTTTTTAAGAAGTGACTAAAACTATTGAACAATAATGAAAACGTCATGAACTATAGAGTATTATATATATATATATATATATCAAAATACAATTATAGATAATTATAAAGAAAACTTAATCAATCATTATCTCCTAGTTAAGATTACAATAAAATATTTAATGATGATAACACTTTTGTTTTATATTTCCACGCAATACGTATCACATGTGTATGTAAATGTGTATATATGAAACAATGCATGTGTGTGCGTGTATGTATATATGTATGAGCACCCCATGGTGTGATAGCATTCACATTGAAACTGATACGTACCCAACCCATGAAGATGCCGTCACACAACCCATTACCAAATGGCAGCACATGTTTAAGTTAACCAACGACCACATGCATATTACTTCCTTTTATTTAGTACCCCTGTTTACATGTTCTAATATTTTGTTATTTGCATACGCGTTTTCATGTTCTCCACTTAGTGGTTACATGTTTAGATTCTTGGTGTATTTAAGGTTGATTTCCAGTAATGAAAAGATAGAGAAAATTGTTGCAAATCTTGTCATGTTCTTGTTCTTATTCTTTGAAGCTTGAGAGCTTAACCTACTTTACGAGTGCAAGAAACCTTCATCTCTATCTATACAGTGGCGGAGCTACCTTAGTAGCTACGGGTTCGGCCGAACCCGGTTTATTTTCGGTTTTATATAGAAACTATAGTACGTATTAACGAGCGAACCCGTCCATTTTCGGCGACCGAACCCATTAAAATTTTAAAGCGTAAGGAAGAGAACATTAAAATAGATAGTCATAGTGGTGTTTTCAGTTTTTCTGGTGACGAACTGTAAATCTGGTTTTTTAAAAAAAAGATGGGAAGGTGTTGACGAAGATACTAGAGTATAACAAACGCCAATTATCAAAAGTCAAAACCTATTGGTATTTGACAAAAAAAAGTTTTAAAAAAAGAGTATAACATAGCAAACTAAACTGACAACACGTTGCATTGCACAATGGTCATTTAATTTAATAGTTTAAAGCAATTTTATAATATTTTTTACTTATCGTTTCGTTTCCTGATATATCAATTTTACAATGAAGCTTTATTTTTTTTATTAGTTAACCATAGCCGTAATAAGTTTCATACAAGGATTATTAATTTTTGTTATTGATAGTTATTGGTTCGCTTTTGTTAACATTTAAGACACCCCTTATTTATTAGTTAACTTTGTGTTGTTTATTATTGCTACAATAACTTTGTGTTTACATATTGTTATCACAACTTTCGTTAATCTATGAGAAAAAAAATTACATAAGGGCTCATTTTTTAGTACTCGTTACGGGCACACGTCTTGAAGACGGCAATACACAAATCCAATGACCGAAAAATTCCGAACTCATAAAAAATAATTTCTGGCTCCACCACTGTATCTATATAAGAGCATTCACAACAGATCTTCTATTCTATAATAAGAACAGTAAGGTGGACTTCATATTTCAATCTTTTCTTTCCATTGTTATCATTCTAAAAACAAACTTTCAAGTAAAACAAGTGTAATTTCATATACAGTCATCATTCTGTTTATATCGATCATTGGTCTTAATTTATTTTACTATTCTCATAGTGTTTAGAGAATATATATACTCTACTAGAAAAAATGCTTTTAACGACACGCATTGCATGTCATTAAATGGTACAGATGACACGTAAATGCCTGTAGTTGATAGCCCCGTCATAAACTGAAAATGACACGCATCCACGTGTCGTGATTAATGACATGCATTAATGACAAACATTTATGACACGCGTTTATGACACCAATATACGACACACTTTTGCGTGTCATCGTATATTTATTTTTCAAAAAATATATATTTCTACTTTTTTCCATAACTACTAATTTTTATATCAATGACACAATTATAGAGTAAAAACTAGAAAAATTATTATTTCATTTCTTTATTAAACATTCTACATCAAAATATTACATATATCCCCAAGTTAACTAAAATATTGATTAATAGTCAATACAATACATATCACTACCAGAAAATAAACTATGTCGTGTAACTCGACCAATCTTCTCGAACTTCATCAAAATCCGCCCCCGTGTATTCCTCTTTACCTCCCCCAACCTAAGAAGAAAAATTAAAAAAAAAAGTTACAAAATTTGATCATGTCAAAACGTATTAGATTAAAATAAAGCAATATAAACATAAGCAATGCAAAATACCCTTACGTTTCCACTCATCTGGACCACTTCAAGCTACCTACATTTCCATCATTAAAATTACACTAAATGAGGACTCGTAGATTTATAAAAATCATCAATAATACTAAAGTACATAATTAACCAGACAAGAGAAGAAAACATATACTTATAGGGATGGCAATGAAACCCGAACCCGCTGAGAAAACCCGACATAAATGGGACGGGTAACACCCGACCCATTAGGGTTTGGGACGGATTTGGGATTAGTTTTGAAATTTTTCGCGGGTTTGGGATGGGTTTGGGATTTCTAATATACCCGATTACCCGACCCGATTACCCGATAACATAAAACCCATTTACCGATTATATACCCGATATAACTTATTATATTATCATCATCATCATCGTACTCAGTATATCCCACAAATAGCAAAGCTATGGTAGGGTCTGAGGAGGGTAAGATGTAGACAGCCTTACCTCTACCCCGTAAAAGAGAGGCTGCTTCCAGTGAGACCCCCGGCTCGATAGTAGTTTTGCATCAAGCCTTGGACATAAGGCACATAACACTCAACCTCGGGACACTAGCCGATTGGTGCATGTACCTTGTCTTTCGGCTATCAACTTCACCACATGATGCTTGATTAACCTTCCGTCACTTTTAACGTTATTTTCACGAGATTAGTAAAATAACGTCAAAATTAGTGCAATTTCACTTTTGCCCACCCAAGGGTTCACACATAATATAACTTATTATATTATAGATACTATATTCCATATATATTTATTTGTCGAAACTTGTTTATGTCAATTATTTGAGACATTTTATGTTTATGGTAACCATATTTGTAATCGAGTAGTTATACTTTGTCAAAACCTGGTAGAAACATAGCGAGTTTTGAGTCGGGTATACCCCACGGGTATTTTATCAAAACCCGATAAGAAACCCGAAACCCGATGGGAAAACCCGAAACCCGACGGGTAATTACCCGATTAAAACCCGACGGGTTTGGGACGGGTTTGGGATAGACTTTCATAACCGGGCATGGGTTTTGGAATGTTGGTAAATCATATGGGTATAAGGGTATAAGTATATAAGGGTATAAGTATAATACTTATACCCTTATACCCATATGATTTACCAACATTCCAAAATAATCGATATGTGCTTGGCAGTTGGCGTATAATTTGATGGTAGGTATCCTTAACAGGCCAAAGTGGATAATTTGGTTGGTAGTTGGTTTAACACATAACTTAATGGTTTCAGAACCCTACCTGGTTGACCAGACCCTGAACGATTAAAATATACATCATCTAGCAACTAATAAAAACAAAAGATATAGTAATTGAGGGATATGAATATGGTGTGGTACCTGAATTAGCGTTGAAGCCATTGTGTTCTCATTCATGGATATGACTCCCCACAAAGACGCCACATGCCTGCTAATTGTATTATTAACAAGATCTAAGACCATGTTATATCTTATTTTTTGCATCAACATATCATATCATATCTAGTTAAAGACAGTACACAAGCTTGGGCCGAGCTTAGGATCATTTAAGATTTTCCCCAAAACTACATAAAAATAATTAAAAACATCTATAAATTAAATAATAAATAATCCGTGAGCCGAGCTCGAGCTTGAAAAAACAACTATCGAGCCTAGCTCGAGCTTTAGAAAAAAAGTGCTTTAGCTTTCACAAGTCAAAACGAGCCTAGACGGGCTCGGTCTTGGCTCGGCTAGGGATGGAAATGAAACCCAAATCCGATGGAAAAACCCGAAACCTGAATTATTTGGGGCGGGTAATACCTGTCCCATTAAGAAATATGACGGGTCTGAAATTACTTTTGAATTTTTCACGGGTTTGGGATTTGTAATATACCCGATTACCCGATAAAATAGCCCCATTTACCCGATTAAATATCCGAGTAACCCGACATAATTTTATTTGGTTTTTCTAATTATACGTTATAAATTGTAATATTAGAATACTTAACTTGTTATATTCAATGACAGTTCTCGAACTAATCTATCAGATTTGACTTTTTAGTTTCTAAGTATATCATTTATGCTTTTCATTTGTTTTTAATTAATCTTAACTTTTTTCAATATCAAATTTAAACCAATAATCCATATGTACAAACTACAAAGTATACAGACAGCAAGTCCCTTTGCTGCAACTGCTCGCATTCTTCCAGTCCCCAACCCTATTCACCTTTTCACAAAATTAATACTTTCACTTTTTCAGTTTCTAACTAATTCAAATGATTAATTGTTTGATTTGTTATATTATCTCAAACCCGATAGATACCCGTAACCCGTTGGTTTACCAGATACCCGACGACAGGTAATTACCCGAAAAATACCAAACAGGTTTGGGACGGGCTTTAACAATCGTGTATGGGTTTAGGAATGCCTGGACCTGTCTCAAATCCGACCCATTGTCATCCCTAAAGTGAGCCGAGCGGCTCAGCTCGTTTACACCCCCTAATCTTACTCTTATACCTGTTTCATACATTTTCCTCAAAACAGATTTCAATTTCCTCAAAACTAGGGCCTGTAACGGTATGTCTACACTACAATCACAAACTAATGCACAATCAATTGAAAATTTAACATAAACAAACTACATAACTGAACATAAAACCCTAAGTTACGCCTATTTCATTGATTCGCCAAAATTAGGGCTTGTAACACTAAGTTAACATAACAATCACAAACTAACACAAAATCAAAATAATAAGATAAATATTCATATGGTATAGAGAACAAAGTTCACCTTGAGGTCAATATTGGAGCGAGAATTGGTGGTGGTTGAACTTGGGCGGTTCACCTCGAGGTCAACACTGGAAACTAAAATGGCGACTGAACTTGGGCGGAGTATGAAACCCTAACTTCGAGAAGGTGGTACTCATGGAGAAGATGGCCTGATTTGGTGCTGAGAAACCTTAAGCATCTTGTTTGTATACATGGATAGTGGATATAACTTGGAAGTGATTTTGAGAGATTTTAAGAAGTATTTTGGGCGGGTTTTCAACAATTCATTTGGAATGCAAGACAACACGCATTTTCCTTTTTTTTAAATCATGACATTTAATAAATGACACACAAAAATAAGTGTCATAAATCTTTTAAATTTTAAAAAATATGACATTTTCTTAATGACACACACATTTGCGAGTCATAAATCAACGTGTGTCATAGTGCGCATGTCATTAAAAGCATTTTTTCTAAATATAAAAACAATTTTCAATTGGACTTGTGAGTTGCCATTTTTCCTTGGTTTATAAAATTTGGCTATTTAAAAAAATGCTGCCTTTTAGGCTTTTATTGAATTAAATACGTTTAACTTGGGTTTCAATAAAGTTGAGTCTTCATCATGGTATAAATAGGAGAGAAAAGAAGAGGCTTCCATCATGATATAAATAGAAATATAATTTCTTGTCTCATATTGCTAGATTATAAAACTAGTGAGCTCTTTATAAGAAAGAAAACTCATATGTTAATATTCATATAAAACAAATCACACTCATTTGTCCTAGCGGAGGGTGCGGTGCACCCGACGCGCTCGGGCGCAATGTGGTGCTTTGATGGCGCACTTCGCACGCTTGCATCGCCGCGAGCCGCTTAAGGGCCGTCTTAGTATTTTTGTGGAAAATTAAAATTTTTTATAATCCTCCTATCGCGATACGCGACAGGTGTAGATTAGTCTCATCGCGTTACACGATGACATGTAAATTATCCAGAAACTTTGCGGTGTCGCGATACGCGATAGACTATTAAAGTAACACATCGCGATACGCGACGTGGAGTACGCAGACATGACACGTAACGTGCCACGTAGCCTACCTAGGGCTGACTCGGCAATGCTATAAGATTCATCGCGATACGCGATGGCCTTTGTTTATGATCACAGCGTATCGCAACGGGTTCCAAAATCAGCTATACATAGATCGGAAATGAGACGTTCACTCCTCGTCCCACATCACTTTTTCTCTCTTAAATCTCTTTATATATTAAGAATATACTAAAACGTGTTGGGGATTTCTAACAGAAACTAACCCTTAGACTACAGCCAAAGCAAGGAATTCCATGCTAGGTTTGTGTTGTGTTATAGATTGACATCCCTGCTAAAACGTTGTGTATATGAAAGGGTCGAGTAGTTGAGTACCTTCTCATAAAAACATCTAAATGTCCAGGAGACAGTAGTGCAGGTCCTGCCAAAATGAATCACAAATGAGATTGGTCTTCAAGTAAAAAATAGTATGTAAGTAATTAGACATTACAAGAAAGAGACAATATGCAATTCATTAAACAAAACAAAAAAAAAAACAGAGAGAAGATTTCGGTGGCTCACTTTGGGGGGTTAAAGGATTCTCCAATTTGTCGCCACAACTTGCATGAGGTGACCTACAATACAAGTGCAGGATCAAAATATATAGACTCTTAAACATCAAATGCTATTGACAACTATGCTATGCATCCAACAAAACATTTAAGAAAAAGAAAAAAGGAAAAACCCGATCATAGCCACCGAGGCGGATAACCGATCTCCATAACCTAACAAAATGAAACAAACAATAATAATCACATCATCATGTTATGTTATTTTTATTTTGAAAAAGAAAAGAGTTATAGAGTATTACTTGAGGCAATTTAATGTGTGTCCATAAAACTTAGGAGGCTTAAAGTCGAAAGACCTCTGTTTATAAAAGGCTTGAAGGTCCTTGATGCCTGATCATCCTCTGTTCCATCGACATTCTCCTCCGATTCCATCTTATGTATATTCTCATCCACAGCCACAGCCACAGCCACAGCGCCTGCTGATTTCAATTCATTAGTCTCGTTAGCTGCTGCTGCTGCTGCTTCCATTAGGAGTAAGAATTTGAATAATTGATTGGGGAGGGATCGCTTTGTTTCTAAACCGTAGATAGATATATAGAAATACACATTTACCCGACCCATGGAGCCCAACCGTATCATCAAACCCAATTAAACCATCCAAACTCAAATATTTTACTCCAAATTTAATACCAAACCCAAAACTAAACATAATAACCGCAAATCCATTGATTGGTTAATATGGCTGAGGATAATAATATAATCATTTATATATTACCTCCATTTCATTTATTTGTCTCTCTTTTTTATGTATTTATATATCCATATCCATTTAATGTATTTTTAATTTAAAATTTTAGCCTAAATTTGATTTTCATTATTAACCGAAATTAATTGCCTGAATACCGTCATATTTTTTTATAACTATAGGAGAATACAAAAGGTTAATGACACTATTAACTTTTATTTCAGTAATCACTACAATATGAAATAATAAATGAGAATAACACCCCAACATGAGAATAATAATGTCCGACTTTAATTACAAATTGATTGATTTTTATCCTAATCATAATCTTATAAATAGTTTAAAAACGGCATAAATGAAAGTTATAACAATCACGGTTACTTGTCGTTAGATTACCCTAGATAAGCTGATAAACATGTCATGTTCACGAGTTGAGTGGTTGAACCCGACATAGACCCGAGAATTTTACATGAAATCGAACATGGCACGGGCCATGTCGAACACATGTACCCATTATTTTTTTATATTAATATTCATAAATTTAAATTTACATATTATTATTATTAGTTAAATATAGCCTATATTAACGTTGATGGTCCACATAAACAGTATCGTTTGCCAATGTTTCTATATGCACATAAAATGGTTTGGTCTGGTTTGATACATTCTTTTAATTGCACAACTGGTCTGGTGGCTAGAGCCTCATTTTATTTTACTTTTTTAAACAACGATTTTTTTTATCGTTTAGTGGGACTTAAACCCAAGAACTTTCAAACTCTCTCAATCTAAAATATTTAAAGGTTTTGCCTTTTTCAACAGCTCATCAACCTCATTTATATCAAACGAGTCTACGCGAATTCGGTCGGTTTCCGTAGTGTTCGATACGGTACCGTAACTAAAACAAATATCAAAAAGAACAAAACCAAAATTCACATTTGATAGGTTTTCGTTACGTTCATTACGACCAAAACAAAAAACAATTACCAATAAGGTGCCGCAAAGTGGCCCAATCGGGACTTTGCGGCACCAAACTCCTTATTTATATTATATAATAACGGTCGGTTTCCGTTGTGTTCGGTACGGTACCGTAACTAAAACAAATATCAAAAAGAACAAAACCAAAATTCACATTTGATAGGTTTTCGTTACGTTCATTACGACCGAAACAAATAATTTTTTTACCAATAAGGTGCCGCAAAGTGGCCCAATCGGGACTTTGCGGCACCAAACTCCTTATTTATATTATATAATAACGGTCGGTTTCCGTTGTGTTCGGTACGGTACCGTAACTAAAACAAATATCAAAAAGAACAAAACCAAAATTCACATTTGGTAGGTTTTCGTTACGTTCATTACGACCAAAACAAAAAAAAATTACCGATAAGGTGCCGCAAAGTGGCCCAATCGGGACTTTGCGGCACCAAACTCCTTATTTATATTATATAATAACGTTGGTTTCCGTTGTGCTCGGTACGGCACCGTAACTAAAACAAATATCAAAAAGAACAAAACCAAAATTCACATTTGATAGGTTTTCGTTACGTTCATTACGACCGAAACACAAATTTTTTTACCAATAAGGTGATGCAATGTGGCCCAATCGGGACTTTGTGGCACCAAACTCCTTATTTATATTATATAATAACGGTCGGTTTCCGTTGTGTTCGGTACTCTACCGTAACTAAAACAAATATCAAAAAGAACAAAACCAAAATTCACATTTGATAGGTTTTCGTTACGTTCATTACGACCGAAACAAAAATTTTTTTACCAATAAGGTGCCGCAAAGTGGCCCAATCGGGACTTTGCGGCACCAAACTCCATATTTATATTATATAATAATAATGTCCGAATGATCGTAGCGATATCCTATCCGATCAAAAGAAACTTATATACACGAATCCAAAAGCTCTGTCTATCAAGGTAAGTGTCACACCCCCTTCTAGGGCCTAGGAGCGTGACCCAACAGTTGGTATCGTAATTGTAAATAAATCAGAGTTACGTTTATTTGCGGAAGACTTATAAACTTTAAGGATCGAAAATGTAATTTATATAAAAGACGGAATTATAAAATATCCGTTTAGTTAACAAAAGATTTATGTGTTTATATTTACAAACCACCATATGTTTAAGTTTACAAAAGAAAATTTGAGCCATCGGATTTATATCTAAGCACTTCAATATTCCAAGCGCTAAACTTGTTCACCTGCAAAATGTAAGAAAATACGTCAGCAACGAATGCTGGTGAACACGCTGACGCAAAAATACTTTCTTTAACTTAATTACCCCTCGAGGCTACGTCTGCCTCGGCCTAACGTGGCTTAGGAATAATCAAGTCAAATAACACATTATAGACTAGAGCCTCTACACTATGTCACCTCAGCAAACACCGCAGCGTTTGACTTCATTAAGTACCCGTAAATATACGCATACGGTCGTACTCCCTGCAGGAGAGCGTCCTACGACCAAGGGTGGTGCGATCATGCCCATACATCGCATAGTACCACCTATGTAAGGATCCAGACATATGTATACCACAGCCTGAGAGCAAGGTTTATACCCATAGTTATAACGGTTTTAGGAACACATAGTTCCTTGTAAACAATTTCATACAACAAGTTGACTCTTTTGAAAACAAGTTTAAAAGTTTGGGGGCGTATTCACCTTATCTCTTTAGGATCGGCTTCACTCACCGTCCAAGAGTCTTTCCCTTTCTTTTATCTCGAACCTATAGTTACGAGTATAAATGTTTGTTAGTCGGATACACGATCCGGCTTAAGACCTTAAGTCTTATATCTCAATCCTCGATTGAACCTCTAGTTCAATTCTTATTTACTTGAAAACCTCTTGTTTAAAGTAAATTTATAAACCTTTAGTTTATATTCAAAACCCGACGTTTCTTCTTCTCCAATAAACGTAATCAATTTCTTTTATTATTTAAGAATAATCTTTATTCATTAAATAATATATTCATAACAAAGAATATAATCATATATACTTACACACATATATATGAATTCACAATATTCAATAATCATACTTTCATTAGTTTCTTTGTTATGTTTTTCTTTTCTTTTATCGAGGTATCGAGTATAACCTCGACTTAAGGCTTAAGCCTTGAATATAATTTTAAATTATATTGAATTCGATATTATGCCTAACCTTAGTGGCGTACCGAAATCCTAGGGACTTGAGCAGCACTCCGACGCCGCTTTACTTCTCGATCGTCAAATGAGTACACCAAACTTCAATACTCGCTGACACGCTTATCGAGACTCATTGCCATTTCAACAACACCTTCTTGGTATGTGGGTGGAGGGTGGCACAACTTCTAAGGAAACGTTGGTATACAAAAGAGATTCGAGGCACGCTTATTGAGGAATTCGTGGTACGTTTTACGAGGTATTCTAGAGAGAGTGATATTTCTAGAGAGAGGTTAGAGAGCTGTGTTTGGGATGCCTGGAGTGAGATCCCATGGCTGCTATTTATAGGCAATATTTTGGACCCCATCGCGGTACGCGATGGGCTCCTGGACAGGCCTATCGCGTACCGCGATATAGGCCTGTCGAGTCACTGCCTAGCCTTGCCACATGGCGACACCTGGCAGGCACCGCACCACGTGGTGACACGTGGCGGCACATGATGCCACCGTGTGCCACGTGCCACACGTGTCACAATTTGTCAGACTCCCCATTGCGGTACGCGATGGGAGTATCTTCTGACTCATCGCGTACCGCGATGGGTCAGGAAAACAAATTTTACATTTTTAACCCTCAAGTTTGAATTTTGGCAATTTTAGTCCCTAGACTTTGGAAAGTTGATACTTTTGAACTCGAAATTTTCACGGTGTTACAGTAAGACACTGTGCCATCGTGTAAAGTTTCCATTCTCGTGATTATCGTTATGATTATGAGATTTATATTACCATAAATATACTACATTGTTTTTAATCTAGGTATTTAATATCAGGAAGCGCCCATTATAAACTTGCAAGGTGAGACATTCAAGTTTTTGTATAACTCACATATGCGTGAGACAACTATTTTTCCAACACTGTCATGATAATTTCAAAACGTATAAAACTCATGACAGATAGTCTAAATGTTTCAAATATATTTTTAAAAGTATTTTAAATACATTACAGTGATTAAGTCTCTGTAGACTTACGGGATGTTTACTACTAGTATTGTGGGGTTTCGTATAAAAGCTTGCCTACTGGGCTATTACACGTTACTTATTGGACAAATGTTAGCCAATAAATAATATGACCACAGTCATAGATACGGTCGAGTGACAAGTACCTTTTGGTAATTTGTAAGCACACAGATGTAAAAACATCATAATTCTGCAAATGTAAATTGTGTCATTTACAAATGAATGTACTCACCAGTATTTCTTGCTGATCAATATTTTAAACATGTTTCGGGTGACTTGTTAGAGACAAATGAATAATGCCTGCGGACGTCCAGCTTAAATAAGTGGATTGTCACCCGAACAAAGAAACGTGTTTTGTAAATTAGGGTATCCCTATAAATTTATGTTTGTATCAAAATGGGTTAAATTCCCAGATTATAATAATAACAATCATGGTGTTTTATAACTCTGATCATTTTTCCTAACTACGATTCTGATGAAATATTCCGCTGCAAAATAATTTAATAAACACCGATACCACCAATCAATATTCACAACTCCCCTCCCGAAGCACAGGGGCCGGGGCTGTGACAATATTAAATAAATGTAGTTTTAATTCTCCCTTGACTCTTTAATTTTTAGGCTACATAAAAATATGTTTTTTTTTTCTAACGAATAGCAAACATAGTATAAAATATGTACTTTATACATGGTGATCTAATGATAAAAGGTCACATTCAGCTAATCCAACTCAATCATTCGAAGCCTTTAAACGCCTCAAAGTTATTTTCAATTTATGGGAAACCCGCCATGGATAAAACTAGGATGCCCTTACGGTCGAATTGGTGACTACAAAGATCATAGTTTTTCTTCATTGAGTCATCCATGTATGCCTCTCAAAGTGTTGTAAGTAGGAATTGAGCGTAAGTCTCCATGAAAAAACCCAAGGTTCTTACCATTACATTACATTGAAAATAACAAAAAAAAACGCTCTAAATAAGTGTTTTTAATGTCAAATAAGAAAACTAATTAATTAAAGTTAATCTGGTTTTTACAAAAATTACGCTACTTTCTATTTCTTTTTCCGAAGAGTTTATGAGGTTATGTTTTTCTTAATAATACGTTAATTAAGGTGTGTGTAACGTACTAACAAAGTGTCTATCTCTCTTCAAAATATTTCTTATTTAAAAAAAAAAACAAAAGATTAAGGCTACTCGACCAACGTTTTATTATGTACTTGTTTTATATTTAACATTTTTTTATATTTAACTTCTTCTATAACTAATTTCTCTATAGTTGACATTATCTATATACTGTTGTATTTAATTTGTGCTATGATTTTATCCTGATTCATAGTTTCATACAGATGTTTTTCACATTTTTATACTGGAATTAATTATGTCTTTTTGTTAAACATTATATTAACAAAATTAAAGCTGATAAAAAAAATTGATCCATCTAAATAGTATCTAGTATTTCTAAATAAAAAACTGATAAAACTTATATAAACATTAAGAATTAGTTAAATTTTAACTCGTATTTTTATTTATGTTTCTAACGAATATTTAAGTTTTTTTGATTTTCACCTAGAACTATAATTTTGATTTGTATTTTCATAACATTTTTTCGTCTTGAAAAAAAGACATCAATTACTTTTAAAGTCAATGGTTCAATCCCCTGAAGTACAACATCTGGCTGTTAAAAAATAATAATGATAAAGTTGCATGCAATTTCAACAATTAAACTCTCTTGCAAGACACAATGACAACTGCTCTTTGCAATTTTATAGCCAGGAGTTGCTCTTTGAACAATTAAACTCTCTTGCAAGACATAATCATTATTCATTTCTTGTTTTACTTAAACATAAATATCATCAATGCATTTCAATATCTTCCCTTGCATCTTGTAATTCCGGTTGAGGTTGAATTTCCCGGCTCTTTCCCCATAATACAGTGTAGAGTCCTATCACGATAAGCACCGACCCTAACACCCTGTTCAATAAATATATGTTAAATTCAATTATATACGAACATGCATTAGAAGAGTTTTATAATTATCTAGTTACGTTGGTATATAATCTTGAATGATAAGACAAATAAATTTTGCGAATTGTACTTACGTTCCAAGGTATAATTTCTCACGTAGAAATGCCCAGCTCAGTGCTGCAACAATAACCAACAACAAGGGGCTAAACACGGATACAAATAGTGCTCCTTTTCTATTGATACACCAAGACATCATGCAAACACCTATCCCGGAACACGCAACTCCCTGCAAACATCCATCGTCTTGCATATTAATTATACACCATTTATATATATTATATATGTATGTGTTTCAGTCAAAGCGATCTACATCCAGGGAATGCACTTATGGTTTTTCTTTTATTGGCTTAATAATGGAGTTGGCATATATAGAGAACAATTATAGCTTAAACAACTAGCTTAGGGTACAAGAAAGTTAAACATGACTTCCACCCCAAACAAAACTAAGCCTAAAAGGCCTTCACTAGGCCGGCTTTGAAGGAGGGCCGGGTGGTCGACGGACCCTGGCCCAATTTTTTTTAAGTATATTTATATTTAAAAAAATATGTAATTTTAATGTTTAAACTCAATTACTCAACTAATTAAGCTTATTTTTATTAAAAAAAATTTATACAACCAAAATTATAACCAAGTAATCCATTTTAAAATTTTAATTGTTTAAACCCAATAAAAAACTCTTAAGAAAATTTTTCGCCTTTAGCCCAAATATTTATAACAATTCTTGGAAGCGGCTCCGGGCCTTCATAAAACCTAACAAGAGAGAGAGAATGTACATACCGCATATACACTAGCCAATGCCCTAATGCCCGGATACAATGACCACTCACTTAAGTGTGGCTCCATGATTACACCAAATAGGCAGCATTGCACAGTGCCCATAAGCAACATCATAGCTGAGATCGATTGAGGAGCAGGATACTTGTCGCCCATTCTAGCCTGAATTTTGTTAATAAAGCTAGTTAATTTGTATATCTCAAGTTCATGGTATGTAGGCACGCAACTGGCTTACTTGAATAATGAACCAAATTGACCATGTCAAAGCACTGACGATGACTAGAAAAGGTCCGAGAAGGCTCCCATGCGTGTGGCCAGCGTGATCTGCAGCAATCTTTAAATGAATTTTTGATCCACGAATTGGTATGAGAGGCCCATGGTACAAAGCTAATACCATGGCACCCCCCACCCCAAGTAATGTTCCTATCAACTTTGCTTGTCCACCTAATGTCTTCAGCTTTGCATTTTCTTGTCTATCCAACAAACAAATTAAATCATTAAAGAAAACCACTCTTTCCTTAACCTTAAACAACACCTTAAGAGTTGACTATTACCTGACTGCAACGGCAATGACAAAAGTGATCCCTGGCAGTAGATTCGATAACGCACACCCAATGGTTGGTGTCGTGTACTTCAAACCAACAAAGTATGTGATCGGGTTCAATGCCAACCTTCAAGCAGGCACATAAATTAATTTTCTAAAAATGAATTTATATTATAGTTGTGGTGTGTAAGCTTACCCAAAAAAGGAGCAGATGAAAATTTGGATGAAAATGGGCAACGTCATTGGAGGTCTTTTCCCCCTGCAACATAATTTGTCATCTCATTTTTATTGACTTAAAATTTTTTTACCACATGTATATGGATTTTCCTAATTAGCGTTACAGATTAGTTTCAATAAAAATATTCTGATCGATAAACAATATGCGAAACATAAGAGCAGGGTGGCTTAGGGAGAGTGAAATAAAGCAATAGTTGGCCCTCACTTCTCTAACGTCCCTAAAATTTAAAAGGTAACAAATTATATATAGACAGTTTTGGTTTTAAGATTTTTTCACGGTATGGTTTGTGGTCTATAATTTATCATGGTCAGCCCATGGGGAGGGCCAGTAGCTAGGGTGACTGCCCACGGGTTCCCATAGGATCAAGGTTTTTTTTTTTTAAATACAGTAATTTTTATTTATTTATACACACATTTGAAGACAAAAATTTTTAGGCTCGTTTTTTGGAAAATTAAATCCACTTCGAGTCTTTAATTATATTAAGCTCATTGAATGATTTAAGTCATATAACCATTAACATTAAACAAAAGTAGAAAGAAAAAAAGTAAAAAGGCAGCCCTTTACTAATGTAAAACATGATTTAAGTCATATAGCCATAACATTAAACAAAATTAGAAAGAAAAAAAGTAAAAAGGCATCCCTTTACTACTTATGTATGTTTTACAATCGCAAAACAACTATACCAGAGACCGACACTAACATAAGCCAAGATGATTTTTTTCTTATTCTCGAGTCTTGTTTTTTACATGTCTCAGGCCCTAAATATTTCTTGTATTCTTAGGGTCGACGGCCTTAATAATTATGGATACACATAGATAACATGAAAGTCACATATTATAAAACAACTTTTCTTATGAAAAGTGTCTCAAATTTGTTATGTATTTTAGGCCTCCAGAAAGATTAAAACGACCATGGAGAATACTAGAAGAGTATCAATAAAGAAAGTTAAAAATATATATACCTTTCAATGAAATAAGCCCAAGGAACAATAACAAGAGAGGCAAAGATTTGACGATAAGCCACGTGGATGTAAGGATTCATCCCGGAATCCATTGCCAGCTTGGAGAAGATGTTCATGCCTGCATACTCAAACTGTACAAGTACCATCAACAACACAGGCAACAAATCTTGCATCATTGTTACCTGTTACTTTGTTATCACTTTCTTTCCTTGTGAATGAATGAAATGAAATGAATGAATGTAGTTATCACCAATATGACTAACTAGACTATATAAATGTTTTTGGCTTTTTTTAGTTAAGACAAAACTTGGCAACAAACTTGCATGCTACAATGCCAAGTGTCAACATATCTGAAATCACCTGCATCATTCTACCGTCAATTAATTTCTACACAACTACCTGGCTAGCTTGACCACATGAATATGTGCATGCATCAATTAGATCATAAAAACATGCAAAAATTAATTCCTTTCTGCAGTAATTAACACCCTTCCTTATTATGTGTGCTGTTAATTTAATACACGGTGGTAAAAATTAATAGACATCCAAATTAAATTTTGAAGTTCATCAATTAGTGCAAGGTTTTGAAAGAAACTTCAAATGGTCATGAGAAGGGTTTTTTTTTATGAGAAAATTCTCAAAACTTCCCATTAATAGAAAGAGATTTCATATTTGTTCCTCTAATTTTGTTTTTAAAATTGTCTCCAACTTAACGTGTTCGTCGGCGACGTGTTAGTAAACCGATCATAGAAAAAAGACACGTGACCAGAATTAGTTGTCGGCGATGTATTATCCAGGTTATCCCGTCGCCGACAGAATGTTGTCCTCAACCTATCGTGTTGTTGGGATGCTCTTTAATTATATCTACTCATCCCCACCCCTGATATGTTAGTAGTAGATCACATCGAATTCGCCTTATATTTGTAGATCATGTCATCTTCGTCTTATGTTAGTTGAAGATCACATTGTCTAGACTTTATGTTAATAGTAGATCTACTACTAACATAAGGTGAAGATGACGAGATCTACCAGCATAAGGCGAAGACGATGTGATCTACTACTAACATAATGGGGGATGACTAGATATAATTAAAGAGCAACCCGACGACGCGATAGGCTAGGCACAACATATCGTCAGCGACGGGATAACCTAGATAACACATCACCGACGACTAATTCCGACCACACGTTTTTCTGTGATTAGTTTGCTAACGCATCATCGGCGACGCAATAAGTTAGGGATAATTCTGGAAACAAAGGGAACAAATTTGAGAATTTTCCAATTTTTTATTACACCATATATAGTCTAGTTTCATTTGCACTGTAGTCTATAACAATAAATGAGTTTATTATAAGAAGTCAATCACAGTTATTGGTTTATTTGATCAGAAACTTATACCATTAAAGATAACTAAGTTTAATTAAAGAAATCAACAATTTTATTTTTTTTGAACGATCAACTAAATAACGCCGGATACTTCGTACGCGGTCCCTATTGGTTAAAGGTAGCCCGAGCCGACCACGAGTCTGAACGGACGGAGCCCCTAGCGGTCCACCTATTGAGGGATTCCCCAAATAAAACCCGACTCCCACGCCTGCCAAACGGCACGACAGCGAGGAGCCAGTAAAACCGGGTGAGATCAGGACTCGAACTCTGGCAAAGCAGGGTCATCACTCATATCTCTCATATAAATTGGTGATAAAAAGGTTTGAACCCCCTACCTCTCATTGGTAAAGTGAGTGTTCTCCCATTAAACCACATCTAATTTATACACCTTTTATTAAACGTAAATCTGTTCACTATACTTTTTTTTTGAAAATCAAATTTCATTAAACCAAACAAGGCCACCCACACTGCCAGCAAGCAGCTAGCAGGGGGGGGGGGGGGGCACTACAGCAACAACAAATCAGAAATTACAAATCAAATTTTCTCCACTTTATCCGGTTTAAGTTCACACTCTTAGCTCTATTAGCGATCCAAAAATACGACATGTATTTGATCTCACCGATAATCTTTTCAATCGAGACCGGGTGATTGGAGAAGATGAAATTGTTTCGGGCACACCATAAGCTCCAACAAGCCACCAACACAATTGAGTGCACCAACCTTTTTTTAATGTCCTGACCCGTAACATGATTGTGGATTTTAAGGAGGTTGGCA
The DNA here is from genome assembly GCF_021521415.1 of Bidens hawaiensis. Lineage (NCBI taxonomy): Eukaryota > Viridiplantae > Streptophyta > Magnoliopsida > Asterales > Asteraceae > Bidens > Bidens hawaiensis. The sequence goes on along the minus strand of NW_027491868.1, from coordinate 103,395 downwards.
ATCGAAAACGCGAAGATAGGGGGGATGTTACACCACCTACTAATTTCTTGCCACACAATCGAAGCCACAAAGCACCCCGTGAAAAGGTGATCAGCTGACTCCGGTGCAGACCAGCAAAGGCAACAAACGTTGGGCCCGTTTAAAATCTTCCGACTAATCTGTTCACTATACTTTAAAAAAATTGTTTGATTTTGGTGTAAAAATAATTAATAAAATTGTGTAACTCAAACAAAAAGTATTTTACTAAAATAGTTTTGATAAATCTGTATTGTATTTTAATCAATATATTAGACTTTTTTTTAATTCAGTCAACCATAATCTGTATTACTTTTATTACACTATCGTTTTTAATTATGTTCAATCGCCTAAGTATTAGTCAAGAAATGTGGTTAATTTTAATTAAAAAAAATTGTTTAAAAAGATTTATCAGAAAAGTCACTTATGTGTAACTTGGCTTCAAAAAATTGTAATAAGCTTTTTTCTCCTTATAGATGTGTATAAACAAACAAGATATATTTAGATTTTTTTAATGATAGCCTAGCTTGTTTGGTGTGATATATATAAACTTTTTATATATTTTAATTTATTTTCTTTTACAATGGTGAAAAATCATTTAAGCTAGCAATGATTATTAGTTGTTATATTTTACGTTATTTGTATATTTTTTTTCTATTAAATAATACTTTTTTAAAATTATTTTGTTAGATTGTCATCTAAAATTAATAAATTTTTTTCTAAACAGTAAAACTTTAATTACAAAAAGACTAAAAAAACTACAGGTAAAGATTTATTAAAGTTGCATTTATTGATAATGTGATAATTAACCATTAGATAATAATTTTTAATTAGTTGAATTTGTCATTAATTATTAAATAGTAAATAAGTAATTTGTCATTAGTTATAGACTATGGCGCAAATAACAATACTTAACCATCTTATACCAATATACCCTACTAAAGTAGGAATGGTTGACTCTTTACTTATATTGTAGTTTATTTTTGAAAGACCACTCTTTATTTCTATTGTATATTAGTTAATAAATAAATTGTTTAAAAATATATGTTTTCTTTTATTCATTGTTTTTCTCATTGGTTTTTTTTATCTCCTATCTAGTGTTTCTTTTATTTAAAATAAAATCACATACTGATACAACTAAAACGCAGACAATTGAACAAATGGTTTCAAGAATAAACTTTTGAACTCAAATGATTCTTCATCGAAAGTTTTGAGAACCCGAAAGCTTTGATCGAAATCCTTGAAAGAAATTATAAATGTTAAAAAAAAAACTAAATAAGAAACAAATAAACCATAGATCTCAACTTATAGTTAAGATGAAGATTGGCAATTAACTGAAACCATATGCTTCGATATCCATAGCATCGGTACACGATACCATATGCTCATCTCTACTATGTTGTCCCTCAACCAAGTGATTTTCAAGGTTCAAATCTAGTTTGAAACAAATGTGTAATTTAGTGTGTACATGCGTCTTTATTCTAAAATATAGGGGAACATAAACGTACAAATGAAATTAACGTGTTAATTGTGAGAATCAAGTAGAGTAATTATATATACAAGTAGAGTATTTATGTAATTACATCAAAGAGCAATTATGTAAGAACTCTATGATTTAATTACATAAGTACTCTACTTGTATATATAGTTAAATATATAAGGCTACATAGACTCTAGCCGGAGAAAGGCCCGTGCCAATCTGGGGAGTTATTTTTCAAGGAATTCCATGATTAGTCACCGATTTCTCACATATAGGATTGTATGACGTGGCTCATTATTAAAATAAAAGTTAATTAACCTTACATATATCACTCAGTTCACTTAATATTTACACATATTTATACTTCTCTCATTTCTCCACCCTTGGAATAAAAAAAATCACATTAAAATATACTTTCACACAATGGATCCGATTCATTATCATTATTTAAGCTTCAACTTTGTAAATTAATTGTTTTTAACAAGGCACTTGGAATCAATTAAATAACTAGTTAATTATATCTTTATTGCAATTTTATTGTTACTTAATTTCTAATTTTTTTATCATTTATTTTTGTTTTACATATTATTTTAATTTAAAAGTAATTATTTGTATTTAAAATAATTAGTTTTTTGTATTTTAAAAATAAATCGAAACAGGAAAAACCGAGAGAACATGGGACGGCATTGCGCTATTAGTATAAAATGGGAACAAACGGGAAAAATAGAAAAAACTTATGTGACATGCGTGATAAAATAAGGAAAATAGGAAAATCTAGGAGAACTCCGTACACTCTAACGTTAACTTTGGGTAATAAATTTCAAATACATCATTATGATGATGGAAGTATAACTAATACTCCAAACTGTAACGGATTTAGAAATAAGAAAGTTTGCACTAATTTTGCATTTCGTTGACAAAGTTGAGGTGAAGACTGGGCTATCCCTAAGCCCTTCATACATCTATCCCTGACTCCAAATCATGGAGATCATGATGCGGTATATACGTCTAAACATGTTTTCAAACTTAAATTTATTGTACTAGTTAAGAAAACATACATAACAAAGTGTTAGTCTAACTGTGATGTGTACAAAATGTATTGGTTTTGATATTTCTGGGTAGTGTGTGTAAGTCACTTTTAGATTTAAGTATTTTGTTATAACAAAATCAATTATTTGATAGGAAAAACTAATTTCTAAAGAACAAGAAGTTTTCTTCCATGAAATTCGATGTGTTGAATTATGACCAAATGAGCTCCTTAAATAGGTGTCGAACAATAATACCGATTAAAAACTCTATTTGGTAGCAAACACAGGTGCTACAAAAGTTCTACGATCCCACCGAGTTACAAGATGATACCACATCTTTGTTGCTATTGAGTTCATCTTCTACGTACCACCAAACTAATTTACTACTACAGGTCAAAGATGCTACATATCTTTAGTCTAGGTCACTAGCTACCGACCTTTAGTAATGAAGTTGCTACCCCAAAAGGGACCCGTCAAGGGGTGATGCCTCTTGGAACCCCCTAGCTACTTTAGAGGTTTCCTAGTATCGAAGTCATGATAATAATAAATGAGCATGTACTCTACACATCCTAACTAGTATCAAAGTTTACTATGATTTCTCAACTGCTATACAAGTAAATCTTGGTCACTCAATTAAATAAGCTAATGACACTAAAATCATCATTATCATCATCACATTTGTTTATATTGTATAAATATCAAGAAATCAATGGGTTCTAAACAAGTCACACTACTAATCATGATACGGTTGATCAACTTAACACGGTAAGAGTTATTATATTTGGTCGGGGTAGTTAAAACTTTAAATCTCAAGACTTTGTTGTTGAATTCAAACTAGTTCTTGAGTACACTTTTGGAAATGGAAAATATTTGATCAACCATGTGATCACTGATGACATGAAACTAAAGAAATTGACATTTGTACTTTTAACAGAAAAAAGATGTTGAAAATGGTGAGTTTGGTATAGAGAAAAGCATTGTAAGTGCTTTTTGAAGTAATCGTATTTCAAAATCCAACCGTAGGGCTCATAAAAAGGTGTCTAATTCTTGTTTAGTATTCAGGAAGATAGATTATCGCTTGCTTTTGGTCACCTACTCCAAACTTTTAAGTGTTTAAAGATAATTTAAAATATTACATTAACTGCTTTGATACAGGGTTAAGACTTTTTTAATATTTGAAATTTTACGTTTTTTTTTTATTTTTACTTTCTATGTTTATAAAGTTTTACATTAAACTTTTCTTTGCATTACATTGCATACTATAAAACCAATGACTTCCACTGATAAATAGATCCGTTATATGATAGACTGTTAGGGCAAGTGTAGTGGGCAATAAATGACCCAAGATTGGGGCGATTTTTGGTTTGAACACCCCCCCCCCCCCCCCAATGATAAATGGGGCGATCGATCACATGACAAAACGCTCCATGTTATGGCCTCCTCTACTACACATAGCCTTAGAGTATACTGCGATTAATCAAAACAAAATAATATAAAGTATTAGTTTGTGAAAGATTCGATAACATAATTGCTACAAATATAACATATCCACTATACATTTATTAATTAACAAATTATTGTCATAACGTCTACCCAAGAGTGTCATATATTCACTTCATGGGCTTCATGGTTCATTATCCTTTGTGGCGGTCAATTGGTTCTGCTATACAACAACCTACTTTTCATGGGTATTGCGGTCCATAGTTGAAAGTTGAAACTCCTAGTTTTGACAAACCATGTCCAGGGGAGTAGGGGTGTTTGCCAAGCCAGGCCAAACTTAGGCTTGGATAGATTATAAACCAAAAGAAAAACCACTTACTAAACATAAGTGACCCAAATACAAACCTTAAGGAAATACAAACAATATTAAACTACCAAATAGCATTTTCTGCTATTAATTTATATAAATGATTTTATGATTCATTTTAATAGGTAGTTGATGTAAATATATTGTCTTCATTGAAACATCTTATACTAATAAGGTGTTTACTGTGTAGGTTTGCCTTTGATTATTGCCTTAATTAAATGGAACCATAACCGGTTAGTTTAGGACAAGCTGGTTATTTTTTAGCAAATTGGCTTTCCCTTAATCATAACAAAAAGTAGTATTTACGTAGAAACATAAGCCAAATGGGCGACAAGCGGCTTGCTACCCCGGCCAATTTTAAATTGTAAACCCCAATATTTTAAAAACTACATTGATAGATCTAGGAACCATAACATTATCATGCATAACTCGTTGGACACAAATACGTAGCTCCATAACATAAGGCGTGAGAAAACAAAAGGTGTCAAATGCAAAAGGTATAAATGCATGTTGGTTGTCAAGGTACGTCTTCTCATGTTTAGTCACATTTTATGTAGCAGACCAACTGTGAAACCACTACTCTTCAAACCTACTAAAAGAGAAACCTCATGTTAGTCCCACACACACACATGTTTCCCTCATGTCCTTCCAAAGACCAAATTTTGGTTATCGGTTTTTAAAGGTGGGTTGCTGACTTGCTTCCCCATGTTGTTTTGCAAGAGGTTAATAATTAATACCAAGTGTGATGAAATGTTAGATTTATAGAGGAGACGATAAATCATCTTCTCCCTAGTCATACTTTCTTATTTTCTTAAATCGTTATCATTCTTTGTATCCATATATGCAAAAAGTTTCCACTTAAAAATAATGATTTTAATCGTCTACTAAAATTTGAGAACTACAAAAAAAAAATAATAAAAATAAATAAATAAATAAATAAAACTTTTGGAAGGTTGATCTTCTACTAATAATAGTAACAAAAACTTGCTAGAACTGTATGAAATTCAGAAAAAGCATTTATGTTGAAATATACATAGGGTATTATCAATTTTATAAACTATTTTGGTTATTAATATTTGTTTTGGTGAATTGTTCTTTTGTTTCTTTTCATGTTAAAATCTGGTTTTTGGGCTTAAGTGGAGTGCTCCTAATCTGGGCTTATGATTCAAGTGAGTGTGAGTGTATCTTGGGCTTAGCATACTGGATATGAAGCTTGGGCTAATGATGTTTGTGTAATGGGCCGCAACTTAGAAGAACTATACTTACAAAAGATATTCGAGAAAATTTTCCAGTTAGATAGCTGTTAGATATGTCTCGTGTCGGTTTTACGATCTAGGGTTTGCAATTGTATTTTAATCGTCTCTTTCGTGCTCTTGAGCGATTATAATAATTCATCACAATGTGGATGTTGTAGTTTGTTAGTAGTTTCCTAGATCGTTTTGTTGATTCCATCTTTGGTTTGCTTTTTTTTTTTAATTAAAAATTTCACATATCAAGCAAAGCGATTACAATAAAGTGGCAGGTAAACGGGCAACAAGCTGCGCCGCAACCCCTTTTTGAATAGCAAAGCCAATCCTACTCAAGTTTGCTTTAAATCAAAGATATGTTTTTATTACGAGTTTATCGTTGTGATTAAGAAGATTTTCTGTTTCTGAATTGTTATATCGTGTTCTCCAATCTGTTAGATATCTTCTTATAAAAGATGCAATCCAACAGTTTCTTGTTTGACCAAAGTTTATATAATTTTTTTTTATAAAATACAAGCTAACTAGTTCCTTCTATAAAAAAATAATTTAACTACTTAAAAATAGCTGTTAATTAGATGTGGCCCATGTTTAATCTTAACCAAGCTTTACTTTCTTGTATTTGATCATACTAATCACGTAACGGTCATGAACTTGTACACGGACTTGAACTTTACTTGGTACAATGATATCAGGTGATCATGAAAATTAATTGTATGATTATATATTATACAAATAAGAATTCCATTATAACAATGAATCATATTTATGCAAAATGCTCGAATAAATGAACCAAATTATAATAACATCTTTGAAGCCGATATAAGTAGCAAACCAATATCCTCGCTTGAAGTGATCTTACTCGCACCATTCCTACTCGGGGTACTAGCTGCAAAACACACAATTACATTACGAGAGTGATGGATAATATAGTTGACTAGACGTTTATTAATCTACTTACCTCGTTTCCTTTTTCCTTACATATTACATATTCAAGTTAGTCAAATAGAAGCCACCATTAACTTGACTAATATACTTAAAATAAATGAAAATAAAAGGCAAAAATAATATAATTTGGTCATTCGGTCTAAATCTATCTCTATCACTAGAGGCGACAACTTCAGACACGACCTAAAAGACAAACACGAACAATACAAAAAAAAATAATCAGATTGCTAATAGAGACTACATTGGGCTCAACCGATGTCTACATGCTCTAGAGTTTAGTAACTTTCATGACATTGCGTGCATATATACACATAGCGTGATATTTGCGATTAAATATTTACCAAATGGAAATATGTATGCTTCATTCCTTCAATATGGTATCAGAGTGATAAAATTAAAAATATAATGTGTATTTATTTGAAAAGTTTATTATATAAAAGGTTGTGGTGGAGCTAAGGTGAAAATAAACCAAGTGCCAAGTCAAATTGAAGCCACAATAGATTGACTAATTATACTTTAAATAATCCAAAAGTGAAAATAAAACCGTTGATATGTTAATATATTAGAGGTGGCAAATGTTGACGTGATCAAATATACGATATAAACATAACACGAAAGCGAGTAGGTTGTTAATATAGTCCGTTTCATTAAACAAATCAACCTGAATCCGACACGTTTGATAAATGAATTAATCCGATCACAACCCATCTAATAAACAAAATAACCTGTTAAAAAGTGTTAAATTTAAAGTACAATATTTTGATTTTTAAAATTTCAATCCAACAATAAATTTCAAATCTGAAATTAACTTTTGGTCTAAAAGTCTTTAAAACCTTTGATTGAATTTAAACAACTTTATTCATTAATTCTACATTCTAGCTATCAATACTCTTGATTTCATTAGTGTTAATGAAATGATACACAATAAACGTAAAATGAGTCGACCTGAAAGCAACACCACTTAAGGGTGTCAGTCAGTCTGACACGACATGACACAAATAAACATTAATGTTCGGGTTGAAGTAACTAACTATAACTAAAAACAACCTGATTATCTTATATTAGCTAAAACAGTCTAAGAGATCATGACAAATAGACAATACCTAGTGGAGGTTTAGTGCTAGATCCACCTGGAGCTTGAGCATGAACTGCATCAAAATATATTATTACACTAATTAATTCACATAACATTATCATCAATTGTTGCTAGCAATGCCTCATCATAATAAACTCATATCTTTCTCTAATCCGATATGATTCAATCCTGATCACACACTCGAATCACAAATCGCACATTCGATCACAAATCTAACAAAAATTGCATCAACTAAAAGAAAAATAATATTAAGCTAACCGTTTTTACAGACACTTGTATCCGAATTAACTCCACACAAGCGAGGAAGCCGGAGAGCTTGACTAATATTGATCCCCAGTCCAGACAAAAAATCAGGATTCGAATACAAATTACACAAACACGGTAGATCAGTGGCCACGGTCTCCTTGATCGGATCACAACAAGTGTTAGGCGGCTTTATGGTGGTGTTAAGGTAAGGAGCACAAGGGACTAGCTTTGATGCACACGTTTGAGCTTGCGTGTATGCGGTCGGTATAGATATTGTGATCACCAAGAGTGCAAAGACCACTGTTGGATATGAATAAAGTGCCATTGAGTTTTGTCTGAAGGGGATGAACATATGCTTGTTGGAAGTTAAAAAAGGAGTTGAGTGCACTAGATTTAGTTGGGGTTGTTGAAAGTTGAGGGGTTTTAGCTGGCACCATTGGCTTTTTCTTTATTGTTATGAATAAATTATTAAAAAGATTACTCGATTAACGGAAATTTAAAAAACTGTAGTATAAAGTAATAAATGTCATCTGGAAACACATAAAATTTTTAAGTTTTTTATATTTTTCTTCGTGCTCGGAAATATCATAGTAAATTATATCATTCTCTTCTTCTCTTTTTGTTTTCTTTAAATGCATATCTCGAGTGGAGCTTCTTTAAACACAACATGCCTCTCGACTAGTCCATTTAAGTTGCTTTTCATAACAAGATATATATTACTATTATTTAAATTTATTTTAAATCTTAGTTTTCTGGTTCAAATTTTTTAAGCATGATATGATTAAGAGAAATTATACAATTTGATACATAATGGTTACTTGTATTTATAATTATGTCACCCGTATTTCTTATAACGTTTATCATATTTTAAGAAGAAGAGTTGAACTTGAACAATTAAGTTTTAAAATAAATCTCAATAATGCATAATGATATACGTAAGATAAAAATTGAATGGTGGTGACGCGAGCTGAGCCCCGTTAAGCTAAGTGACGGAAAAGAGTGGGCCACATTAATTTTGTTTTTTTTATTAAAAGCAAATGAAATGGCATGTATTTATAGTTGGGCATCTATCCAACTGGTTTGGTAACTAAGGTGATGACATGTGTTAAGATCCAATTGTCCACAATGGTGAAGCAAATCCATTTGAGTTGACCCAAGTCATCAAATGACTATGCAAATATTGTTACATACTCAAGAGATGTTATCTTTGTTGAAGAACAATGTACGCAAACACTTAGACCAAATGGCATGTTTCCTGATTTGAGGGATTCTCAAACATCGAGCAGCTCAAAAGGTTGTAACCCTATTGCCACCAACGAGACATCTATCACTACTAACAAACCTAAAAGAAGTATTAGAGTTAGAGTAGCTAAATCTCATATTTATAATTTTCAGTTATATATACTTAGTAGAAGAATCTAGAAATGAGATTGAATTTTATCAATTTTTAATAGCATTGAGGAGGATTCAAGAACCAAAAGTGAAGCTATAGCATACGCGATGTTGCTTTTAGAAAGAAGCAACACAAGATGAGATGAATTATGTTATGTAGAAAAACACTTACAAAATAAAATATCTATCGTCTAGTTGAAACCTTTAGTTTGTAAATGGATCTTCAAGAAGGTACCATAGATAAGTCTTAAGTCTGATTAACTATATATCTAAGCCTTAAGATAGGAAGAAGGTATTTACTACTTTGATGCATAAACTCAAGTACTGTTAGGTTGTTGATTGTTGTTACAACTATACACAACCCGGTGATATACCAAATAAATGTGAAAGTTGTATTCTTGCTAGGTGAATTAGATGAACGGATATATATGAAACAACATGATGGATTTGTTGTAGCAAATAACGTGCATAAGATGTATAAACTAGAGAAAGACATTGTATCACAGTTACATTTTATTTAGCTAACACGTGTGTAAGTTAGTCTATTGTGCTACTAAGACCATGAGTAGTCATAACTCTCCACTCCCATGTATTATGCGTCACGTGGCGCCCAGTCAGAGTTATGATTTTTTACAAAAACAGGGTGTAGTCATAACTTTCCACCCTCAGGCGTTATGTGACACGTGGCGCCTAGTCACTATTATTATTTTTTTGTTTTTAATAATAATAATAATAATACAGCCATATGCCATAGAATGAATGAAGAATAATAATAATAATAATAATAATAATAGAGCAGCAGCAGTGAGTAATAAATAATAAGAATCATCACTCATCTTCTATTTCTATCATCTATCAGAATAAACCGCTGGAAAATATGTCGAAATAAACAGGACGGTCAATCTCATCCATCCCTCTGATCAACACCAAACATCCAACATCCATCCCTTCCATCCATGTGATCAACTCGCCAGAAAAGTCGCCGGAAAACATAAACTCCGGCCACCTTCAATGGCTACACCACCACGGCACCACCTCCTCCTCCTCCATAAACCCTTCAAACAGTTATATACCACGCACCACTTTGAAAAGAGTGCCATTTCTTACTTTTTATTCAAAACGCCGGAAAAAATCAACACCCCAAAACGGCGGCGGCGGCGGATGGGGGGCGGTGTGCTCCCGGCGTTATACCTCAAAACGCCTTCGAAAACGTGCCATTACGGATGGTCTAATGTCTAGGTGTTGAGTTTTAATTGGTTCAAGTACTCATAAAAGAATGTTATGTAGGTCAACGTTTATTTTGGTCATGTGTGTGGTGAAAGTGTTTAATTCGTTTTTAAACTTAATTTAATAATATTAAAACAAACCAAGCTACATCTGGATAATGGGTAAACGAGCAAACAAGCTGCGTCGATATCCCATTTTGTTACTATTTCATATTATTTGTATATATGTTATATAAAGAAGATGATAAATTGATAAATGTCCGAATGTAATATTGTTAGTATTGTATGCTATTCATTAGGGGTGGCAATCTTGACCCATAGTTGAATAGGTTGTATCAAAATGTATAAGATGGGTCAGAATTGGTCAAATTAAAAAAAACAAAATAATTGAAACGGGTTAAAACGGGTTGACATTTCTCGGGGTTTTTTTTTATGGAACGTAAAAAACGGATGAAACTTTTTGATGTTTTTACTTTTTAAGTTTTTTATTTATATTTTGAGTTATAATTTTTTAATTATTTTTTTTTGAATTTTTTGGTGAGAGGTCTTGAAATGGGTTCCAAAAAATTCAAAAAAAAATAATTAAAAAATTATAACTCAAAATATAAATAAAAAACTTAAAAAGTAAAAACATCAAAAAGTTTCATCCGTTTTTTTCGTTCCATAAAAAAAACCCAAGAAATGTTAACCCGTTTTGACCCGTTTCAATCATTTTCTTTTTTTAGTTTGACTCATTCTGACCCATCTTCTACATTTTGATACAACTCATTCAACCCATAGGTCAAGATTGCCACCCCTATTATTCATACATCCATATGCTATATACTTACTATACTGTATGTATCCAATCCAATCGAATCCTTCAAATTCCAAAGGAAAGTGATTTAAAGAAAATCAACTTTAGAAATATACAAAGTTATATAAATCAAAAGGGGTCAAGTTACCCAAAAGGGTTAGATTCTGGATCTTTTTCTGTTACATTTTTTAAATATAATTCTTTAGATTTACCGAAACGATTGTGGACGATTTGGTAGGATGTCAGCTATCTTGATGTAGATTACTGCACAATAAAAATATGTGGAAAAATAAAAATTATATAGTAAGAAAAGTATGCCCCACATTGTATTCATATTTGACTAAGCTTTACTCCATTCTCTTTTCAAAGTAGACATACATTACATTTACAACGTGTATTTATAGCATTCCAAATATATTATATTGTAAAAAAAGAAAAGAAAAAAACAACCCATCGTACAGATCTACTGTTTTTGGAAACAATAATATCCAACTTCTATGATCACTTTTTCGAATAAAGGGAAAACATGTAAAAGAGGTTTTCAAATAAAGGGAAAAAAATGTAAAAGAAGTTGATGGTGTTATAGTAAACTTACATAAAACAGTAAAATTTTAAAAATAAGAAAAAATAAAAATGTCAGTGTCATTACTCTCATTAGTTTGATGGGACGGTAAGGTGATTAGTGTATTATCAAAATAAGATTAATAGGTCAATGGTTCAATCATCGTAGAGTGTACAATTTAGCGGGTCAAAAAAATATGCCGTGAAACCTCAATAAGAAAACTGAGTAATCGGTCCTAGAATATTTTTTAATGTTTCATGTTTACCTTTTTTTTTTTATTTCAAAACTTGTTTTCTATGCAATATCAAGCTTGCTTCTTTGTTTGATAAAACAGAATTAACAGTATATTTTGAAAAAAAAGGGGAAAGAAAATACGTTCTCAAAAGGTGAAAGAGCAAATATGTGTTCCCTATAAACAAATTAATTTACCAAGAGGAATGATTTCATAGTTTTTGAAATTTAACATAAAAGTTTATAAATAAACTGCTAAAATTTTGTACTTTTATATAATATTTTTGTAAGGCATTACCTTTTATTAATCACATCAAAAAAATCAATTATATCTTTACTTTGAATAACATATTATTATATGAAAAATATCCTTTTTTTATAACATCATAAAATAAAATTTTTATCTTACTTTGAATATCATATTATTATATGAAAAATAATAGTTTTTAAACAGTATGAAAACACATATCCTGTAAAGTTGTATTAGACTATAACTTTGTGCTTGATTTTTTGTAATTTATCTTATACAAAATTTTTATGTTATATTTTTATGATGGATTTTTATGTTAGATTTTTTGTATTGTATTCTTGTGTGAGTTTTTTGTGTTGTAGTGTGCAAAGAAAAAATTTGATAGTTATATGGAAAAGAATGGAGATCTCTATCGAATTTGCTACTCGTTATTGTTTTGTGTATCTAGATTACTTTTTATAGTTGTTTTTGTGAATTGAATTACGGGATACCTTGTAAACCAGTAATCTTTGATGAAAGATAGTAGACACATAAGTTGGTCAGTGTTCGAATGCAAGTATTTCTAATGAAATGGAAGGACAAATTTAGTTATGTCAAACCTGTTCAGATTAAGACACGAACAAAACACAAAATCAATAAACGAACAAAAGAATTTTACGTAATTCTCTTTTAAGTTTCCTTTTCATTTCTTGTCAAAGTTTTTTTTAGTTTCCAAAACCTAATTTGTTGTAAAAAAGTTTTTAAACGGATTTTAAGTTTACATGTAAATGTAGTTTTTAGATTTCTATATATGATGTTAGTCACTCTCATAAAACTACTGTGTGATAAAATTTTAAAAGTTGAGCTCTGCAATAGTATATTCATACATTTAAAGCAATATGATAATAATACGATTAAATAATATATATTTATATAAATTTGTAAAAGATAGAAATTGTGTTCGTCTAAATGTCATCTTTTCCACCGGTTTAGTTAACTGGTGGTGAGACATGGACACACCAATGTTGCGGCACTCGATAGGGAAGGGAGGATGCTAGACGGTGCCCATTCCCTGTGGGTGCCATATTGAAGTTTAGTATGGTGCCCTACGTCGAACTCCGATGTGGCCTTCAACCCAGCTCACCACCAGGGCCGACTCAACGAATGTGGAGACCTAAATCAAAATAAGACTTTGTGGTCTTTTTATTACAATTGTTGAGAATATATTTTTTGCTTATTACAAGTTTTGAACCCATGACCTATACTTTAGTAACAATCATGTCTACCACCGCATTAATACATTACTTTGAATTTACTTTACCCATTATAATATATATCGATATATAATATTTTTTGGACTTGGGGGCCTTAATTAAGTGTGGGCCTAAAACCCTAACTTGTTTTCGCCCTACTCACCACCATATATGCAATAAAAATGCATTAAAGGGTTGAACCTGTCACACCCCCGTCTAGGGCCTAGGAGCGTGACTCAATAGTTGGTATCGTAATTGTAAATAAATCAGAGTTGCGTTTAGTTTGCGGAAGTCTCATAAACTTTAAGGATCGAAAATGTAACTTTTATATATATATTCAAAAGACGGGATTATAAAATACCCGTTTAAGTTATTACAAAATATTTATGTGTTTATGATTACAAACCACCATATTAAGTTATTACAAAATAATCCGAGCTATCGGACATTAGTAGCACTTCGACACTCCATGCTAAACTTGTTCACCTGCAAAATGTAAGAAAATACGTCAGCAACGAATGCTGGTGAACACGCTGACGCAAAAATAACCTTTTTACTTTATTACCCCTCGAGACTACGCCTGCCTCGGCCCAACGTGGCTTAGGAATAACAAAGTCAAATAACACATTATAAACTAGAGCCTCTACACTAGGTCACCTCACAAACACCGCAGCGTTTGACTTCATTAAGTACCCGTAAATATACACAACGGTCGTACTCCCTGCAGGAGGGCGTCCTACGACCAAGGGTAGTGCGATCATGCCCATACATCGCATAGTACCACCTATGTAAGGATCCAGACATATGTATGCCACAGCCTGAGGGCTAGGTTTATAGCCATAGTTATAACGGTTTTAGGAACACATAGTCCCTTATAAACAATTTCATATAACAAGTTGACTCTTTTGAAAACAAGTTTAAAAGTTTGGGACGTATTCACCTTGTCTCTTTAGGATCGGCTTCACTCACCGTCCAAGGGTCTTTCTCTTTCTTTATCTCGCACCTATAGTACGAGTGTAAATATTTGTTAGTCGGATACACGATCCGGCTTAAGACCTTTAGTCTTATATCTCAATCCTCGATTGAACCTTTAGTTTAATTCTTATTTACTTGAAAACCTCTTGTTTAAAAGTAAATTATAAACCTTTAGTTTATATTCAAAACCCGACGTTTCTTCTTCTCCAAGAAACGTAATCATTTTCTTTTATTATTTAAGAATACTCTTTATTCATTAAATAATATATTCATAACAAAGAATATAATCATATATATTTACACACATATATATGAATTCACAATATTCAATAATCATACTTTCATTTGTTTCTTTGTTATGTTTTTCTTTTCTTTTATCGAGGTATCGAGTATAACCTCGACTTAAGGCTTAAGCCTTGAATATAATATTAAATTATATTGAATTCAATATTACGCCTAACCTTAGTGGCGTACCGAAATCCTAGGGACTTGAGCAGCACTCCGACGCCGCTTTAATTTCTTTGTTTTCGAATCTTCAATTTTAATTGGACGTTCTACGAATTTTAAATTTTCGTTTATTTCTACGTCTCTCAATGGCATAGCCAAAGATTCATCGGTCAAACATTTACGTAGATTCGAAACATAGAACACATCATGTATTCCTTGCATTTCCTCGGGCAGTCGCAAACGGTATGCAACATTATCGATTCGTTCGAGTATCTCAAAAGGTCCAACAAATCGAGGACTCAATTTTCCTTTCTTACCGAAGCGAACAACGCCTTTCCAAGGCGAAACTTTTAATAACACTTTGTCACCGACATTGAATTCGAATGGCTTACGACGAGCATCGGCGTAGATCTTTTGACGATCACGTGCTGTCTTAAGTCGTTCTCGGATTTGGAGAATTTTGTCGGTTGTTTCTTGGACAATCTCAGGTCCAGACAATTGGTTGTCTCCGGTTTCAGACCAACACACGGGCGTTCTACACTTTCGACCATATAACGCCTTAAATGGTGCGGCTTGAATACTTGCGTGATAACAACTATTATATGAAAATTCCATTAGGGGTAAGTAGTCGTCCCAACTTCCGCCTAAATCTATCACACAAGCGCGGAGCATATCTTCCAATGTATGAATCGTCCTTTCACTTTGCCCATCAGTTTGCGGATGATATGCAGTGCTCAGGTTTAACTTCGTACCAATAGCTTGTTGGAAGTTTTTCCAGAAATGAGACGTAAAACGACTGTCTCGATCAGATATTATAGACAACGGTACTCCATGCAAAGCGACAATGGTGTTTACATAGATACGCGCTAGTCTATCCATAGAGTACGACTCATTGATGGGTATAAAGTGTGCGGATTTCGTCAATCGATCCACAATCACCCAAATAACATTGTGTTGTTGAGTCGTCTTCGGGAGTTTGGTAATGAAGTCCATAGTAATTAACTCCCACTTCTAAACGGGAAGTTCGGGTTGCTGAAGCAATCCCGAAGACTTTTGGTGTTCAGCCTTAACTTTTAAACAAGTTAAACATTTCGCAACATGCGAAGCGACATCCCTTTTCATTCCATTCCACCAATAGTTCACCTTTAGATTGTGGTACATCTTATCACTTCCGGGATGCATCATGTATTTTGACTTATGAGCTCCGTTCAAAATTTTCTCACGCAATCCTCCAACGATTGGTACCCAAATCCGGTTTCCCATTCTAAGGATACCATCATTACCTTTGACTAACGGGTCAATGGTGCCATTACGTTTTTCGTCGGAGATTTGGTTTTCATTGATTGCTTGAGTTTGAGCATATTTGATTTGCTCAATGAGATCTATTTGGAGTTCTAGGCACAACGCTCGGACTCTTTTGGGTTTCTCGTGTTCTTTACGACTTAAGGCATCAGCCACGACGTTGGCTTTGCCTTCATGGTAAACAATCTCACAATCGTAGTCGTTGAGCGTTTCCATCCATCGCCGTTGGCGCATATTAAGCTCTTTTTGATCGAAAATGTGTTTCAAGCTCTTATGATCAGTGTACACGGTAAATCTTACTCCATAGAGATAATGCCTCCATATCTTAAGTGCAAAGATTATGGCACCTAACTCTAGATCGTGAGTCGTGTAATTCTTTTCGTGTACCTTGAGTTGACGAGAGGCGTAAGCTATTACTTTCTTACGTTGCATTAGTACACATCCCAAACCTAAGTGAGACGCGTCACTAAAGACTACAAAATCCTCAGTACCTTCTGGCAAAGCCAAAGGTGCTTGGGTGAGTTTTTGTTTAAGTATATCAAACGCCTCTTGTTGCTTCGTTCCCCATTCATATTTGATATTTTTACGAGTTAAGGAATTAAGGGAACGGCGATTCGAGAAAAATTCTCAATGAATCTACGGTAATAGCCGGCCAAACCTAAGAAACTTCGGATCTCAGTTGGCGACTTAGGAACCTCCCACTTAGATATAGCTTCAATCTTAGCGAGGTCCACTTGAATACCGTTGACGTTAATGACGTGACCAAGAAATTGCACCTCGTGCAACCAGAACTCGCATTTCGAGAACTTAGTGTACAACTTCTCGGTTCTAAGAATTTCAAGCAATGTTCGAAGATGAATTTCATGATCAGCCTTAGACTTAGAGTAAATAAGTATGTCGTCGATGAATACGATAACAAATTTATCAAAGTGCGGCTTGCAAATACGGTTCATCATGTCCATGAACGCAGCTGGGGCATTAGTGAGTCCAAACGGCATGACCGTGAACTCATAATGTCCATACCTTGTTCGAAACGCGGTCTTTGGAATGTCTTCGGATTGAACTTTGAGTTGGTGATAGCCAGAACGAAGATCGATTTTAGAAAAGAAGCTAGCACCTTGAAGTTGATCGAAAAGGTCATCAATACGAGGGAGTGGATATCAGTTCTTGATTGTGACTTTGTTAAACGCACGATACTCAATACACATCCTCATGGAACCATCCTTCTTCTTGACGAATAGAATTTGCGCTTCCCAAGGCGACGAACTCGGTCGGATGAAACCTTTCTCAAGAAGCTCTTCGAGTTGTTTCTTCAACTCCTTCATTTCAGTTGGCGCTAAGCGATACGGAGCTTTGGCGATCGAAGCAGTACCAGGAATAAGATCGATCCTAAACTCTACTTCACGATCGGGAGGGATTCCAGGAAGTTCATCAGGAAAGACGTCAGAAACGATAGGAACATCTTTGATTTCTTTTGGATTTGATTCTTCAGTGACGTAGGCCATGAATGCGAGGCATCCTTGATTCAAACATTTGTTAGCCTTAATCATAGAAATTATGCTAACTTGGCCAGCGTCTTTGTCCCCTTCAATTTGAATCGTTCGTTTATCGGGGGCTTGAAGTTCAATGGTTTTGCTATTGCAAATGATACGTGCATGGTTATCGGATAACCAGTCCATACCAAGTACAATATCAAAACCAGCCAGACTCATGGGTAACAAACATATAGGCAAAATATAACCGGCTATAAGGATTTTTCCGTTTTCCAGGGCTTCGGAGATATTAACGATTTCGCCACTAGCAGTCTCGACGCTTAGAGTTTTATCTAATTTTGTTAATGGTTCATTTAATAGACTACAGAAATTATAATCTATAAAACTTAAATTCGCACCTGAATCAAATAAAACTCTAGCATAGGTGTCGTTGACTAGAAACGTACCGATTATGGTTTCCGGCACATCATCGGCCCTTTTTGTGTCGAGTACGAAGACTCGAGCATTTCCATTTTTGTTCTGGCCACTTCCACCTTCACCACCAACAGCAGGTTTATTCTTTGGGCACTCAAAACTCAAATGACCCATTTCCTTGCAATTAAACAGGTCATCTTCTTCTTCCAACAATTAGCAGCATCATGTCTCGTACGATTACAGGACTCACAGACTTTAGGAGATGGGGCGAAGTTGCATCGGCCCTTGTGGTATCTCCTACAAGTCTTGCATGGCGTAGAGTTGTTTCGGTTTACGCCTTTGCCTCTAAAGTTGGAATTTCCACCAGTCTTTCCTTGAGCAGCCGTTGGTGTCACCTTTTTATCCTCCTCTTTATTGCGGACCATGCCGCCCATCAAATAACCGGCCAAATCCATAGCAGAGTCAACAGTTTGAGGTAGGTGAGACCTCACCATGTCGCGGATTTCCCGCGGCAGTCCCCATATATATCTCGTGACCTTGCTGGACTCAGGGTTAACCGGCTGGGGAACTAGGCGACAGTATTCAAGGAACTTGGTATTATACTCTCGGAGGTTTGTCCCTACGACCTTATGGTTAAGGAACTGGGTTTGAATCGGATCAGTTTCGTGCATGGGACAAAACTTTCCCATCACCATGGCCTTAAACTCTTCCCACGACAGGCCATACATCACTTCTCTAACCTTACTCATCAACAGCGCATTCCTCCACTCATGCGCTTCACCTTTGAACATGAGAGCAGAGTATTGAATTTTCTCCTCCTCGGAACACTTGCTTGTGATAACAAGAGTTTCCATCTCCTCGAGCCACCTCACAGTTGTGATGGCTCCCTTGTCACCATGGAACTCTTTCGGTCCATAGTACTTAAAATCTTTGAATGTACACCCACTAACTTTCATCCTTTTAAACTTTTGCCTAATACCTTCGTCAGCATTAGACCCATGATCGCTTTCTTCATCATGGAATGGTTTAGGACGAGATTTAACAGATTTAGAGGGATGAATGGAAGGGTTAACAGTTCGGGAATGTCTAGATTGTCGAGTTTGAGATCTAAACGCGGATTCTTCCCTAATAGCATCTTTAATCATCTTTTGGATTTTGTTCATGTATTTCTCGGGAATTTCTTCCTTACGCTCGTTCTCAGGGCCTTTCCCTTTATCTCTCAACTCTCTTTCTTTTCGAGCATTATCATTGTTGTTACTTTGTTCAGACATATTTTTCTTTTTCTTTTCAATTTGGTCTGAAATTTTAACAACATTACTTATTTAAACACACGTTTTATTTCATATATACATATCACAAACGGATATGTATATTATATATTACACACACACACACATATATATATATATCGTTTCAACGATATATATATAATTTGTCCTATCATTACAAGAGAACGTTTCAAACGTTCTTTATTTATACACATATCATATAAGACTAGTTTACACACAATCTTCACTTGGCCACCATCTTCAATTCTTCAAGAACTTCTTTACAACCTTCGATATCTTGTTGCATTTTCGAAGGATTATTTCTCCAACTTTCTTCTTTTTCTTTTCTTCCTCGTCTACCTTCTTCCTCCAGTCATCGGTCTCGTGCAATGCGCGATCCAGGTGTTCTTCATATGACTGTGGGATTATGTTGGGGTATCCATACTGCGGAGGTGGGTCACGGTAACCCAACGTCACCATCTCGTAATGGTTCCTCGACTCAGGATACGGAACATAATCCATGTCGGATGAAAGGTAGAGGTAGGTCTTGGCAGCTTGGTTCTGCTCTCGGATCTCTTCGGCTTGCTCTTGAATTGATGGAATTTCTCCTTGGAATGGTGGGAAGCTTGACGAAGCTTGGTTCCTTAGTTTCTCAAGGTGTTGAACATACGGGTCAACGGAACCATAGCTTGGTTGATGGAAAGTGAGTGATCCATCCATTGGGCTTGCCATTTCGTTGGAATTCTTAGGATGCTCTTCTTTCGATTCTTCCTCAATCTCTTCCTCAGGGTCCTCTTCTTCTTCAGGATCCTCTTCTTTGGATTCCTCCTCCTCTTCTGGTTCTTATTCTTCCGGTTCATCTTCCTCCATGGGTTGTGTAGTTTCATTGTTTATTGAGATCATCTGTAAAGTCTCAATGGACATCATTACCCTCATCTTGGGTCTACGGGACGACCCTTCATTTTTGGTTGGTTGGGAGTTGACTTCATTGAAAGTAGAGCTTCCAGCATGCCACTCTTGTTGTTTAGAGAGGTATTTCATCCATTCGGATGATGGTTGAGAGTTCGGTAAGTATCCGACTGGATAGCATTGTGGTATCTCCGAGGGTTGGTACATGGGAATCTCTGTTGGATGGTACGTCGGTATTTTTGAAGGATTATACATCGGTAGGGTTGGTGGATGGTAACTTGAATGTCTTGGTGGTTCAATTCCCTGCTTTGGTGGACTATCGGGAACATCTATTGGATAGTGTCGACTTCCGGGGTAGTACACGTTTGGACAAGTCGTGTTCCACATCTTGGTTGAAGTACGCCTCATAATATCCTTCACTCATGTTGTCTTCGGGGTAAGGTTCGACTATTCCGGCCTCATTTGCCTTGCGCATATAGTTTTCGATGTGAGCTTTAAATGACATCTACATTTTATGGGTGGTTTAGAGTGTGGAGTGGGAAAGAAAGGTTACCAGCCTATCTTATCCCTAAAACACATAAACAATTATTTCCTAAACTTGGATCGAAGCTTGGGTATTGTTTTATGATACCCAATTCGCTAAGATCGATGGCTCTGATACAAACCTGTCACACCCCCGTCTAGGGCCTAGGAGCGTGACTCAATAGTTGGTATCGTAATTGTAAATAAATCAGAGTTGCGTTTAGTTTGCGGAAGTCTCATAAACTTTAAGGATCGAAAATGTAACTTTTATATATCTATATTCAAAAGACGGGATTATAAAATACCCTTTTAAGTTATTACAAAATATTTATGTGTTTATGATTACAAACCACCATATTAAGTTATTACAAAATAATCCGAGCCATCGGACATTAGTAGCACTTCGACACTCCAAGTGCTAAACTTGTTCACCTGCAAAATGTAAGAAAATACGTCAGCAACGAATGCTGGTGAACACGCTGACGCAAAAATAACTCTTTTACTTTATTACCCCTCGAGACTACGCCTGCCTCGGCCCAACATGGCTTAGGAATAACAAAGTCAAATAACACATTATAAACTAGAGCCTCTACACTAGGTCACCTCACAAACACCGCAGCGTTTGACTTCATTAAGTACCCGTAAATATACACAACGGTCGTACTCCCTGCAGGAGAACATCCTACGACCAGGGGTGGTGCGATCATGCCCATACATCGCATAGTACCACCTATGTAAAGATCCAGACATATGTATGCCACAGCCTGAGGGCTAGGTTTATACCCATAGTTATAACGGTTTTAGGAACACATAGTCCCTTGTAAACAATTTCATATAACAAGTTGACTCTTTTGAAAACAAGTTTAAAAGTTTGGGGGCGTATTCACCTTGTCTCTTTAGGATCGGCTTCACTCACCGTCCAAGGGTCTTTCCCTTTCTTTATCTCGCACCTATAGTACGAGTATAAATATTTGTTAGTCGGATACACGATCCGGCTTAAGGCCTTTAGTCTTATATCTCAATCCTCGATTGAACCTTTAGTTCAATTCTTATTTACTTGAAAACCTCTTGTTTAAAAGTAAATTATAAACCTTTAGTTTATATGAAAACCCGACGTTTCTTCTTCTCTAAGAAATGTAATCTTTTCTTTTATTATTTAAGAATACTCTTTATTCATTAAATAATATATTCATAACAAAGAATATATACATATATACTTACACACATATATATGTTATCACATATTCAACATTCAATCTTTCATTCATTTCTTTGTTATGTTTTCTTTTCTTTTCTTTTATCGAGGTATCGAGTATAACCTCGACTTAAGGCTTAAGCCTTGAATATAATATTCAATTATATTGAATTCATTATTACGCCTAACCTCGTTGGCGTTTAGAAATGCTAGGTACTCGAGCAGCACTCCGATGCCGCCTTACTTTGCTCGACACGCTAATCGAGGAATGCCAAATCTTCAACACTCGAGGACACGACTCTCGAGATTCCTCGCCATTATAACAACACCTTCTTGATTGAGTGTGGGTAGAGGGTTGGTAAGTACTTCTAGGAAACGTTATACACAAACGAAGGATCGTGGCACGCTTATCGAGGCAAATCGTTTATCGGTTTTAGAGAGAGGTTAGAGAGAAGTGAGAGTTGTGTTTGGGATGCCTGGAGGGAGATCCCATGGCCGCTATTTATAGACTTCATATTGGGTCCCATCGCGTATCGCGCCCGGCTCCAAAGCACTCCGTCGCGTACCGCGATGTAGGGTTGATGACGCGGAGGTGTAGACCTGCCATGTGTCGACACGTGGCAGTCACCGCTCCATGTGGCAACATGTGGCGGCAGTGTTGCCACGTGGTGACACGTGGCAGCACATAGTGCCACAGTGTGCCACGTGGCACACGTGTCACACTGTGTCAGACTCCCCATCGCGTACCGCGATGGGAGTCTCTTCTGACCTGTCGCGTACCGCGATGGGCCAGGAAAATTAGATTTTACAATTTAGACCCTCAACTTTGGAATTTGACAATTTTAGTCCCTAGACTTTGGAAAGTTGATAATTTGAACTCGAAATTTTCACGGTGTTACAGAACCTCACACAAGAGAATCTATAACAAAATGAACGGTAAATTATCCTCCACCACCAACACATTGAACTTTAGATTTATATTTAGAGTTAAGTGTTATTTTAGTACATGTGGTTTGGCTAACTATGCAACTTTAATACCTATTCTTTATTTTGTGCAAATGGCTATCTCAGTTTCAAAAAACTTACAATTTTTGTACTTTTTTTAACCCTGTCAATTTTCCTTCGTTAAGTTAGGAGTATTTAGGTAATTTCATTATTTAAATTAGGGGTATTTGAGTAATTTCATGATATTCTTTTTCTTTTTTTTTCCCTTTTTCTCTATCCCCGTTGATTAACCCCTTCCCTCTTTTCATTCTCTTAAAAACCCTAAATTACCAAATCCAAGCAAATCCTAATTCCTCAAAACGATCATGGTGTTGTGTTTTTCTAAATAGCCTAATTCTTCTACCATATCCTTCACAATAATCACAGAAAAATATTCAGTAAACCTTATCAATAAACCAACATAACCCAAATCATATCTTCTGCCTCTTGAACCATGGTTAAACTTACCACCATGGTGAACTTATAGTGTAAATTGGTAGGGGTTATATGCTGATATTTTAAAGTAAAAACATATTGGGTTCGGGATCGAAGAAGAAGATTAAAAAAGAGGATGATTGATCAAGGATTTGACCGAACTAACCATATTCCATAGCCGGTTGGAACTCAGATGATTCTTGTCGAACAACCCACATCTCTGCCATATTTGATCAGTGTTTATGGTTTTTATCGAAGGACCAGATTGCTCTTGTTTCTCAATTGCTTTAAGGATCAGATTGGTAGGGGGAATTTGAAGAAGAATGTGTTAGAGAATTTAGGGTTTTATCAATTAAAAAGGGGAAACGATGTTAAAAGAAAAGAGAAACAAATATAATAAATGAAATCACCATTTTAACCCTGACTTAACGGAGGAAAATTGATGAGGTTAAAAAAGTATTAAAATTGCAAGTTTTTTGAAACTGAGGTAACTATTTGCACAAAATAAAAAACAGGTACTAATGTTGCGTAGTTGACTAAACAAAATATACTAAAATGACAGTTAAGTCTTTATATATATAATGGGGGTAAGTTAACGTATAATAATTGCTTAACATACGTTAGGTACACGAAATACGTTCAGTATAAAAACTTTAAACGTTCAGTGTTAAAAAATTAAACGTTCAAGCCAAATTCCCACCCTTAAATGTTCAAGGTTAAACATTTTAAACTTTCAGGCAAAAAAACTTAAACATTCTAAATCCTGATACATTCAAGGTTAAAACCATCACTCAATACTCAAAATTGATCGATTGAAGCTTCAAATTGATGATTAATTGGATCAATATCAAGTTTAATTGATCAATTAGGTTCATCAATTTGAATTTTAATTGGTCAATTTGATCAAATGACCTGTGAACAACGATTGATGGTCGTGACGGAAAAAGATGGTGTTACGACGGTAGATGATGGTCCCGACGGTTGACGGAATCATTGGACGGTGGCGGATTGCAGAACAGTGATGATGATGGTCAAGGTGGACGGAATCAATGTCCAGCAGAGATGACCGGCTCGCGTAGTTATGATTTAGGATTAACGTGGTTATTAAAAATTAATATTCCAAATTGTCGCGTACCCATTATATGATAAAGTATTAATGTATTGGACACTTATCTATATAACGGTTATATATTGAAAGCTCATATAAATAATAGGTTTGATAACATAAGTTAGATTTATACATTTGATTAGCCTATTTTAACTGGTTAATCATAGATCGGTCGTTACTCGTATAAATCAATATATGCAATCCAAATTTAAACATGTCCTATGTGGCCTTTATTTGGACACGTAAGTAAAAGCTGACAAATCTTTTCATTTGAGTCGCTACTGTGGGACCCAGACCTTGACCAACCTAGCTGGCCGACACGTGTAGTTTAGTTAATTGTTGTTTGTGTTTAGACCATGTGTAGTCATAAAGCTCCACTACCAGAGATTATGAGTCACGTGGCGCCCAGTCAGAGTTATGATTTTGTACAAAAACAGGCTGTAGTCATAACTCTTCACATCCAGGCATTATGCGCCACGTGGCGCCCAGTCACTTTTACACTTTTTGTTTTTTTTTTTAATTTTTAATATAATAATCAAATAACAATAATATTTTATTAAATAAATATTACAAGAAAATAAAAAAAAACTATTAATCGTTGTTGTCGTCGTCGTCGCCCTCTTCGTCGTCGTCCTCATCGTCGTCGTCCTCATCGTCGTTTTCATCGCATTCGCCATCGTCGTCGTTGTCTTCATCATCGTCTTCGTTGTTGCCCTCGTTTTGATCATCGTTTTCACCAGGCAGAGGCCGATACATCCAAAGATGTTGGACCAAATCCTCCTTTAGTGCGTTATGTATCTCTCTTGACCGCGCGGAATCCGAGTTTTCGAGTCGTTGCTCCATACTTGCCGGAGTCCGTGGTGGATCCGGGTCCGGTATGAAAGTTGGACATATTGTTCTTCCCTCGTCCTCGATGATCATGTTATGTATTATGATACATGCATACATAACACATCTCATTCTTTCTAAAGACCACAAACGACAAGGATTTTTAACATAATGCCATCGTTGTTGAAGAACACCAAAACACCTCTCGATATCCTTTCTCGAGACTCTTGCACTTTCTTAAAATACTGTCTTTTTTCATCCATCGGGTCTTTGAATGTTTTAACAATTATCGCGAACTCTGGATATATTCCATCACCCAGATAGTACCCATGATGGTAGAAGTTATCGTTAGCCCAAAACGAAGCGATGGGAACGGTCCCAGAAATGTAACTCTCCATCACAGGAGACTGCTCTAAGACGGTTATGTCATTGTTGGAAACGGGAACACCAAAGAATGCCGACCAAATCCAAAGGTCGTATGAAGCGATCGCTTGAAGGCTGACCGTTGGTCCCTTTTGGTCACCTCGTGTGAATTGACCTCGCCATGCAGTTGGACAATTAGCTCATTCCCAATGCATGCAATCTACACTCCCTATCATGCCGGGGAAACCATGCACCCTTGTATGTGCCTCGTAAAGACGTTGTAGATCGTTAATGTTGGGCTCTCTCAGATAATGTGGTCCATATAATTTAAATATTCATATATTTTACAAAACTTTTATAAAATAAATGATCACAGTAATCAAGTGATAAACTATTTAAAAAAAAAACAAAACGTACCGTAACAAAAATACTCCAAGGTGTCCCGAGTTGTTTTTTCGGCCATCTTTAAATACTCGTCGTTGATGTCGGTCGTGTTTCCGTAGGCGAGCACGCGCACGGCTGACGTAACCTTCTGAATAGCCGTGAATCCTAGCGTCCCTCGAGCGTCAGGCTTTTGCTTAAGGTAATCAAACTCACGCTCCAAATCATTGATGATGCGCATAAATAAATTTTTAGACATCCGAAAACGACGCCTAAAGGTCTTCGGGTTCTTGTATCTCGGCGAGTCGCAGAAGTAATCCGCCATCAACCGGTTGTTGTCTTCGGCACGATCTCATTCGATATATGCTCTTTTTGAAACGGGGGGTGGAGAGCTAATGGCACCCGTAACGGAACTCATATACTGTGTCGCGAGCATAATCGCACTCGTAACCGCCTGTTCCTCCTCCACGTCCTCGGCTTCTTGGTCGGGCCCGAAAAACTGTTTATATATAGATGGAGGATCCATATATAGTGAATTTTGTGTAAGGAATTTTTATAGAGTTGAAAGAAAATTTTTATAAATTTGATGAGTTTTGATTGGGGATGAAATGGCTTAATATATAGGAAATATATTTTTTTTTATTCTCCAACGGTCAAAAAGCAACGGTCCATTTTTGATTAATGTGTCATTCTTCGCGTTTTGGATAAAACGCACAAAAAAAAGTCAACATAACGCGGGAGGGGGGCGGTGTACCCCGCGTTTTCACCAAAACGTTGGCCACAACGTGACCAGTACATGGACTTAAACCGCAGGATGCCGACAACAGTCGTGGTCCAAGGATACTCTAGGTTGCCACGTCTACTCTTGTTAATAATCAATGTGGTAGATAAGTTAGTGCGATTTGGCTATGCGTGCAGATTAGTTAGTCAATGCTTTTACTTTTGGGAAAAGTTTAATATACATTTAACAAAGGTAGTCTTATGAATTGTATTAAATAAACGACAAATCAAAACAATCTATAGATATAAAAAGTCTAATTATCTTTTTATAATTTTATAAAACTCTCTTTTATATCATACTTAAAATATTAACTAATTACAAGTACAAATCATCTAAAATTTTCACATAT
The DNA here is from genome assembly GCF_021521415.1 of Bidens hawaiensis. Lineage (NCBI taxonomy): Eukaryota > Viridiplantae > Streptophyta > Magnoliopsida > Asterales > Asteraceae > Bidens > Bidens hawaiensis. The sequence goes on along the minus strand of NW_027491868.1, from coordinate 76,088 downwards.
TTTGTCATTAATTCATTATGATGTGTTTGTCCATACTTTGTTTAAATATATACAAGTGTCACTTATGTTCAATAGCATTGAAGATACGAGAAAAGTGATAAAAGGTTAGGAGTATAGGATATTTCACGTCTTAAGGATAAAACCTATTAACCTAAAATTTTGACATGGATAACACACGATTCACTACACTTAAATTTGCTTTTTAAATATAGTTATGTTATTCTTGAATTAAATTTAAAAAATTCTCTTAATTTTATTGTATAATTTATATAAAAAAATATCAAGATTTGAAAAATATGAAACTATAAAAAGAATATAACGAGTGACTATACCTTCTTTTTCCCCTCCTTGACATAACTTACGTTCAATGGATATAACCACTTTGCTTTGTAGACGTTAATTTACCTAACCTTTACACATTTTTATCGCATTTTTAGTATAATTATATATATATATAAGTAGTACAATTATATAAAATAGTTGATTTGTATGTAATGTTTTGTATGTGATGTAATTACACCTACTTTTATATATAATTACACTATTTGATTCGTACGTTTAACACGTTAATATAATTTGTATTTGATCTAAACTTATATATATTGTAAACTTCTTTGGATTACTAGAAAAAAAAACTAAAAACACAAACAAGATATCTTCAAGTGTTTAGAAAACCCTAACAGAACCAAAAACGATTCAGCCAAAAGATGAATCTCGTTCAAATCATACAAAGAACCTAACAAACTAAACCATTTAGAGAATCAAACTCTGAAAATCAAAGATGATGACTATTGACGTAATCTTGAATAATGAAGTGTCTCTATTAACTCTAACAATGGTGGGGATCTATTTTACGTTCTTCTTGCAGTGTGCGCACAATATATGTGTGTGTGTGCCCTCGGGGACAAAAATAAAATTGCACTAATTTTCACGTTATTTTACTAATTTCATGAAAATAACGTTAAAAGTGACGGAATGTTAATAATTCACCATGTGGTTGCGTTGATAGCTAAAAGACAATGGTACATGCACAAATCGGTCGATGTCCTGATGGTTGGGTGTTATGTGTTTTATGTCCTAGGCTTGATGCAAAACTACTATTGAGCTGAGAGTCTCATCGGAAGCAATATCTCTATTCATACGGGGTAGAAGTACGTACGATTGTTTACATCATATATATACTCCGCAGACCTCACTATAGCTTTGCTATTGATGAGATTTACTGAGTACGATGAATGATGATATATAATAAAACCAAAACAAATAAATTAGTAATTCAAATGAAAATATTAACTTTAAAAGATGTAAAAGCTTTGGTGGTAACCCTATAGTAGTACTAGATATTATATATTCATGTTAAACTGAGTGAAAGACCCCAAAACAGGAAGTCTTGTAGAACATTCTTTTTGGTCGGGTATATACATGTGTGGGTGTGGGGATTGTTTATAGCATTCACATCTCATCACTTATAATTATGTGAGAGGGATTGGTAAATTATAAGGTGAGGTTTTGAATGATTGTGAGTGTAAATTATAGGGTGGAGAGAGAAATGTAGTGATTTTTTGTAAACTTGGGAAAACATTTGGGAACATTGTTTGCCCCTATTTATTTTTTAATATATGTTGGATTGGTTGTGAGTAGAGAAGAAAGAAAACTGTATGATAAAAGTATTATAAACAGAAAAGAGAAATATAATGATAGCATGCCATCGCATTCTTAAACCTCACTCATTCTTCTCTCTCTCTCTTCCTGGCAACATAACATAAATATCTGAATGATAAAGAAAGAAAGAAAGTGGTAAGAGAAAAGATTAAAAATCTATAGTTGTATACATATGTTTATATATATCAGTGTGGCACATCAACATCAGTAGCTGGTGGTGGGTGGTTCGGTATATATCTTACCGCCGCATCATCATCATCTTCTGCAAGCTTTTCCGACAATCCAGCTTCATCTTCCTCCACACGCAATAAACCAACCCAACTCTTATTATAAACCAAGTGAGAAACATTGTCTTCATTCTTTCACTCCTTAGGGTTTTGTGATCTTTTTTATCTGAGTGCAAAAAGTTATCAAAACCCTTTTTTCAGCTTCTTACAGTAAGAACAAAATCAGTTGGAACCAAGAACACCATTACTTCAAAGGTTTCTTTGATATTCTTGTATATATCTTGTTCATTTTAGCAAGTTTTTAAAGTTGTGAGATTTCTAACTTATTAGTTTCATAATATGTGATTGATCTTCTTGGCTTCTTGCTATAATATCGATCTCTATGAGCAAAAACAAATTTAGCCTTCCTTTTAATAAGCACCTACATGCTATATATGTATAAATCTGAATAGCATTTCCATGTTCACAAAGTAAAGTTCTTGTATATTTTGCATAATGCATTAAGGTTTTTAGTTTTGTAAAGTGGTAGAATACTTGAGTACTGACTTCTAAAGAAAAAAAAAAGGAACACTAATTAGTTCTACCTTGATAGGTTTTATTTTTATGTGAATTGCATGGAAAATAATTCTTGATAGTTTTGTCACATCATGTTTACTTCTATTGCATACAAAGTTACTTGTTGAGCTTCTATGTTAAGATTTATAGGTGACCAGTAGAAATTGTGAAAGCTTTAAGAGCACCATACAATGATGCATTACTTTTCTTCTCCTTGGCAAAAACATTATTTGCATCAATAAGCATACACACACACAACATATATGTGTGTGTGTGGATGAATGAATGAATGAATGCACACACACATTCATTTTCCCTTGTTGATAGAGCGATGATCAGGAAATTATTTTTGTTTATATTAGAAAGTATGTTTAGTGTCTATTATGTATTTGTTAATAGGGAGTACTGTTTAATAATGTAAAGATTGTAATTTGGAACTTAGGGTTGTGTCATTGTTGCGTTGGACCATTGCGTTTGTAAATTGGTATATATATCCGATGCCTGTAAACGATAAAGGGTAGACGGACCCAATTTGATCATATATAGAAGATTATTGTTCTTTATTCTTCTATTTTCCTGATTTTAATCTTGTGTAATTGAATACCTGTCCAACATTATTTTTATGTCTACCCTCTACTACATCTTCTTTTCATTAATTTGTGCCTATATATATATTCTTTCTTGGGTTTAAGTTATTTTCTTAACTAAATTCTGACATGCATGGTTAAGCTAGAGACTGTTGTTACTTGTAGATTGGTAGTTTTCATACTTCATTTTGCTTCTGTGTCATGCTATTAATTTCTGCTCTTTTTAAAACTCAATGCAAGATTATATATTACAATAATGTTTATACTGAAATTCCATGCAAGATATATATTTCAACCACTGAAAATTGATAGTGCATATTCTGAAATTGCAGGTTTTCTACCATCATAATTAAGATGCAGAATATGAACAACTTTCCGCATGTTCCTCCTGGTTTTAGATTCCACCCAACAGATGAAGAACTTGTAGATTACTACCTCAGGAAGAAGATTGCCTCAAAAAATATTGATCTTAATGTCATCAAAGACATTGATCTCTATAGGATTGAGCCATGGGACCTTCAAGGTACTTCAGTTCACCATGTACCTACCAACTTGGAGATTCACTACTAGAAAACCGAACGAAAAGGGTCACAATTTAGAAACCAATTTGCAACTTAAACCGTAAATTTTTTGTATATGAGATCTGGTCGCAGATACGTGAAAAGAAATTAAAAACAGAATATGGTCGCAAATACCCGGTTTTCTAGTTGTGGTTACCGAAAATTTGCACTCCATAACAATCAGTGGACACAATGTGTTGTTAGCTACAACTTAACTATGTAACATATATATGCCATAGATGCAAAATTTTCTGAACCCAAATTTTTGTAAAGGTTATTATATTTAGTTGTTTTTTTTAAAACCTATTCTATTATTTGAACAGATTTATGCAAGCTAGGAACTGAGGAGCAAAATGACTGGTATTTCTTTAGCTACAAGGATAGAAAGTACCCAACCGGAAATCGTACGAATAGAGCCACCAAAGCCGGATTTTGGAAAGCCACGGGAAGAGATAAGGGCATATACTCCAAACACAATTTAGTTGGCATGAGAAAGACCTTGGTGTTCTATAAAGGTCGAGCACCGAATGGAGAAAAATCAGATTGGCTCATGCATGAATATAGACTAGAAACAAATGAAAACAATGCTACTCAGGCAAGCTTTCACATATCTTTTTGTAATGTTGCTTTCTTTTGTAGATAAATTTCGTTACGAACTTAATATGGTCGTAATGTCCATTAGGAGGAAATTAATTAGCAATGTTTATAATAACTTGGTTCTAATTTTAAGCAACATTAGCTTTTATTAAGCTTTTGATCATGTAATGTGTGTTATCATTTTCCTGTCTTGAAAGAAAACATGTTCACAAGTGATGCTGTTTTAATTTGTTTAATTATATTCTTTAGTTTTCCTTTTTAGTTGGTACTCATCTTCAAAATGAAGAGGTTACTAGAAAATGTTAAGTTTTAATTTACAGTGATGAAGTAATGATGGTCTTGTTTGCAACAGGAAGAAGGGTGGGTTGTGTGCAGGGCATTCAAGAAACGAATACCGACTGTACATAGGACCAATGAACAAGATTCGTCGTGCTGGTTCGATGATCAAGTCTCATTCATGCCAAACTATGGATCACCAAGAAGGATAACTCACCCATACACTTCAAATAGTTCATTCCATCACCAATTCCCCACAAAATCCGAGCTCGATCAGTTGCATTACAACTTGCTTCAAGATCACCCCTTCCTTCAACTTCCTCAACCAGAATCTCCCAACATTCAACATCCTCCTGCTGCCAATTTTCAGCCCACAACTCTGCAGCAGAACACCAACATGCTTTACGGGAACGGTGGTGAACATGATGAAGTGACCGATTGGCGGTTACTTGATAAATTTGTTGCTTCACAGCTTACTAATGATCAAGAACCTTCTATGACTGAACATATGCATCTGCTTTTAAGTGAGTCTAAGAGGAATGAAACGGCTTCAGAATGTGCTTCAATATCCACATCTACTTCCCAGGTTGATCTTTGGAAGTAATTAACTAACAAACATGATGAGAAATTGATGCTGATATATTACGCTGATAAACTGTTAGTGCATTGTTAAGTAGATACAAATGTATGTAATTCATATAACACATCTCTAATGTATGCCTCTGTGTACTTTAATTTTTTGGTTTCTTAAGAGTTAAAACTAATTAACAAAGGAGTGGAAGTGCTTAATTAATGTATGCATTTGTTGAAGCTCAAATGCTCAATAGTTTTAAGCTTAATGTTGTTTTTATTTCAAATTAATAATACAACGGTTTGTTTGCTCATCGACGATGTTCAATTGGTGTTTCATAGATTTTTTTTTTTAAAGAATTTATGTTTGCCGTCTATGGAACTTGACCCAGACCCACGTGTTTTAAGCCAATAGACCACAACCCCATTTGTATTACATACATGTTGAACACACAAGAAATAAGACAATACATGATCAAGAGACTTTACTCTGTTCAATAGCAACTTTTCCTTTTTTTAGGGGGGGGGGGGGGGGTGGAGCTTTAATCATAGGTTCTTTAGTTTTTGACTGAAAAGAGAGTGTACTATAATATACTGATCATCACTTATAAGTTGCAACATCCATGTGTATGCATTTGTAGTTTGTGTTGAATATGATTAATATACATGATACTGTAGTTAATTACTTCACGTCACAGAGTCCAGAGGCATCATCGCAAAATCCATCACGGTCTAGAAGTTTCGGTGGTGGAGCACTTAACAATGGAGAAGAAGGGCTGCCATACGCATTACGCCTGCTGTTTCCACACCCTAAGCTTGTTCGTGTGCTAACTCCTGTTGTTGGATTTGTTCCACTTGCATACTTGCAAAGAGCCTACAGGTATCCAAGGATTACTTGAAACCGTGACATAGTGAGAGAATCAAAACTTTTCAACAGGAGTCATGATAAACTTTTTTTACATTCAAGTCAACTAATTTTACTCTATAGAAAATTTAAAGGTCAAACTACATGAAATACACAAACGTTGAATACTAAAGTCAACGTTTTTATAAACTCATGAATGACCGTTTTGACTTTTGACCAACGTTTTTATAAACGTAACCACCAAATTAAATTATATCATGTATGCTAAGGGCATGTTTGGGATTCCTTATTTTCCTCTCCTTATAACTTATGAAGATGGATAAGTCCTTTTTTCTCCATTTTACACAAGCGTCTCTCTTATTAGTGTTTGGGAACTAATAAGTTCTTATAAGTTATTGATAAGGCTAAAATATGGGTTTTGAATAAGTTGGGATATCATAACTTATCTCCTTATAGGTTTAAAAAACTCTTTCCACCCTTTTTAAAAAATAACTTATTGACTTATGTTAATCCAAACACTTTTTTTAAAACTCCTTATCAAATAGTCACAAGAACTTTTCAACTTATCACAAAAAGTTCTTTTCACCTTAAATAAGGAATCCCAAACACACCCTAAGGTGTGAGTTTCTAACATGTCACAAACCTAACATGAAATTTGTGGGTTTGGGTTTAGTCTAAACTCTAAATGGTTTTAGTCGGTTACAAGTCGATCCCACAAACACATTTACCTAAACTGGTTGTTTTCATGTTAACATGACGGGTTCACAGTTTGACCCCTTTAACTCACTAATTTAATTTTTTAGTCTTTTTAAAAGGTGTTTTATATAATAGGTTAAACCATTTTGGCAACTTTTACGGCAAATTAAGGACTTTAAAAATAAATTGCTCTAGTTTAAGCGCAATTGCTTCTAAAATATAAAATAATAAATATTTAGAATTTCGGAGTATTTGATATGCAAAGAAAAAGTTAGATATAACTTTTTTTAAAAGGGGCCCAATTCAGGTTCAAGTCGTGTTCGGGGTCCTGTCAACCTGCAAACATGCACCGTATTACATATACCCATAATCATAATCACCCGACCCTCTAGTTCCACCCATGAAGTCAAATAATTGGATGTATCAAAATATTAATCCAAAGAAATAAACTATGTCAAATAATCGCAACTATCGAAATATTAAATTTGCTTATAATGACAATTATAGATTAATCATATAATCAGTTCAATAATTGACCTGTTTTTGAGGAAGATCCAAAACAGCATCACTAAAGTCAGCACCTTCAATAACAGCACGTCCAAGATCACTACGGGTGAGAACTGTTCTTACAAGGATGGCATTTGTGAGATTTGCTTCATTTAAGACCTAGTGCCACAAACCAGAAATCAAGGTTTGAAGTTTTACAAAAATATAAAAACATAATATAATTTCATGCTGCCAAAATTAGGCAGGGGGTTACCATGCGATCCATCAATGTATCACTCAAATCCGCCCCTGGAAAAACAGGATTAAAATTTTAACGATATTGTGGAGTACACGATTTTTTGTCCAATAAGACTGATTTTATTTATTCATTTGTTAGAATTACTAATGATATAACTTTTGTTTGAAATTTGTTTCTTGAAAACAATAATGATGTATCAAACAGTTTTGACTTTTGAGGGATGAAGTTTTTCTTACCTGTGAAATTTGCTTTGTAGGCTACAGCTTTCTCAAGATATGCACCGTTGAATGTTGACCCGCTAAAATCCGATTCTCTCATATCAGCAGATGTGAAATTTGCTCTCCTGTAACATACATTTTCTTCAAGTAAGCATAAACAAAAGATTAAAAATAAATTTTTAGTTTTACGAAAGAAACTGAACGAAAATTCAGCAAATTATTTGCAAATTGGCTTGTTATATGCTCAATAAAAATTTCATACTTCATAGCCATTCTAACCTCCATAAATTCTTTTTGAAAAAAAAATATAATAATAAACCAATTATTTTCCAAATGGCTTGATTTTTGCTCAATCAAAATTTCAGTAATTTTAATCTTTAGAAATTCTTCTTTTTGAACGAAAAATCAGCCAATTATTTGCCAAATTGGCTTGTTTTTTTGCTCAAATATAAAAATCAGTGAATTTAATCTTCAGAAATCCTTCTTTTTGAATAAAAGTTCAGCCAATAGTTTGCCAGATTGGCTTGTTTTAAGCAGATTGGCTTGTTTTAAGCTCAACTGACTGACTTAGAGTCATATCAATCTCTAGTGATCATAGAAGTAGTTCATCATTTGTTCCTAAACTACATTACATCTTCTTAATATCTCCTATTTGTGGTGAAACATTTACTATCTCTAATTATTTAGCATAATCACAAAACTTAAATATTCAATGTTTAATGTACAAACAAATCCCCAAATTCAACAATTTACCTGAAATTCTCGTTAACATGAACCGCTTTCCTGAAAACAAAACCACACACATTTCAATCATCATAATAATTAATAACGCCTTTCACACTAACAAGTTTCAAAACCCTAACCTAAGGTCAGCCGAACCGAATTGAGCAGCCGATCCGATACCGAACTCACCACGAACATCCGCCTCAAACTTATTAAGATCCGCCAAAGCCGACATATCCGAACCAAACGTAATCACGGCAGCTGCCAATGCAGTCGACACCAGAGCCTTCCAGTTTTTCGGCTTCGAAGTGTTCGTATTATCTGAAAAATCACACCTGAAGATCAATCAAACATGTTTTCATTTCAACAACTGAGAACTGTAAGTAGAAGATATTATTATTATTATTATTATTATTATTATTCAGGTTCGTTTAGGAATAAGAATTGAATTGGAATACTACCTTTGGTTGAGATATTCGAATTGTGTGGATTGAATCGGCATGTAATGGATTTTGATGGAGGGTTGCGTGAGATATTTATTAGGGTTTTGATTGGTAGTGATGAAAATGAAGTGAGCGCCATTATCTGTTGTGTGTGTACGGATGATGGAGGGAGGTTCAAGTGTAACAGAAATGGATTACGGGGTGTGTGAGAATCACGTGATGCCTATGAGATTTTATTATCGAATCCGCCTAGTCTTTGCACATGTATATTTACGTGTCTATTGGGTACGGGTATGTGTATTCAAATTTACTGATTATAGGTATGGGTATTTTTTTGGTACATGTATAAGTGTTACGGGTCGATAATCAAACACGATGTAAACAAATAACTCTTGTTTATTAATCAAAAAATCTAACTCAAAAAACTGATTGAAATTTATCAAACCCTATCTCGGTTGTATCTAGATTAACCTTAACTCGGTTACATCTCGTGTCTCTCTAGATGAACCCTAACTCAGTTGCATCTCACACCCTCTATAATGCCTAACCTTGTCTTGGTTTATATATACTAACCTAACTTGCTAGTAAGACATTACTAAATATAATAAACGCTAATTGTAATCCCATAAACTCATTGCATAATAATGAATCTCACGGGCCCAATAGGTTCAACCCGGTCACATTCACGTGACGAGCCTATTAAGTTGGAAATTACGTCCAACAGGTAGCCGTTTAGAATATGCAGAAGCTTTTATTAAGTTCCTGACACTCATAACTTAACTTTCAAATGAGATTTTCAAAACCTGGTATATATTAGTTGAATAAGTTTCTTCAGGATCTATATATATATTCATATATTGTGTATTCGTATATTTTTATTTCATGTATGTTTAATTGTGTATATCATTAAATAACATGTACTAACTTTCTCTCTTGTTTTTCTATATCAATTAAGGAAGCGATAAAAAATGAAAAGGAAAAGCGAAATTGAAAGATGATTAGCGAACATTAAATGAATGTTGACTTTCTTTGCATAAGTTAATTTTGTTTTAAACATTTTGATAAAAAAGATGTTGGGAGACTTTGTATGTTTTTGAATCAATTACTTGATTATGAATGGATTTTATATTATGGTTTATTTCATTTTTAGTTTTAGTATTATGTTTTGGTTGTGTTGTTGTGGTTTTAGTTGTGGTATTATAAATAATTGTTTGTCGGTACTGTACGATACTGATACCATGTTTATTGGAGATTTTTTTTTAATAACGTGGTATAAAAGCAAGTACTATACCCAAAAGCACATATACTCGTACCTATACCGGTACCCGCACCATAAAATTGGATATGTGTAGGGGTACCCATATTTACTGATTTTAGGTGCGTGTACTTTTGGATACGGGTACAAGAACAGTATTGGCACATGTATCACTTATGATCAAAGTGACACGAAGTCAGTCAGTGTACAGGGGTGAAAGTGGTGTTCTCATGAGGCAGGTGAGCCATGATGACCGTCGTTCAAGTCAATCAAAAACCTAATTATTCTAAATAGTTAGAGCAAGTAGGGTATCGTATCACAAAGAGTATGTGGTTAATGTATTCGTGTAACAGATTTTTAATTATGAAGTGAATGATTTTTAGTGTTGATCACACAAGCAATAGTTTGAATTAGGAGAACTAAGCAACGAACAAGTAAACAAGTATTAAGCAGTTAACAAAGCAAATCACACCCGGGAATTCAAGTAAGCAACCAACAGTTCTCTCATGCAACCTAACAGATTAATTATTAACGATTAACTGAAACTGATCAATCAGACAAAACCTTAGACATCAACAATTACTTTACACACGACACCGGTTATCAAACAGTCCTTGCCAGTGTGACTCAGTTAAGGGTAATTTTATGTTTTATCGTATTCAATCTAACTAAACAGTTATATGACTAATTATCTAGCAACTGGTAACAGATCGTTCAGACCAACGTAAACCTAAACCGACCGAACACACAGAAATACCAAACATCAATAATCATATATCAATCATAAATAATAATACACAAGTGTTCTTAATCACATGAGAAAAACTATAAAGGTTACAAACTATACATCCCGGGTGCAATTCTAGGAGATTAGCCAAGCCTAGACATCATCAAATCTTCGATACAGGTGATATGAATCATGCGGAGGGTCTTGGCACAAGCTATGATGGTATAAATCGCCTCTTGGAGCTGCTGGAATCGCCTTTGGTTCATAAAAACGGAGTTTGGGTTATCTTTTGATGAAGAATGAGATATAACCTAAAATTCCCGTCTGCACCCGCGACGGGTCTTCTATGGTCAATCACGTACCGTGATTGACCAAAAAGTCAACATTTTATTTTCCACACATCGCGGTACGCGATGGGTCTTCAGCAAGCCCATCGCGGTCTTGTTACCAGCAAAACTCATAATTTGTCTCGTTTCGCGTGCTGGACATCCCGGGTCTTCATTCCGTGTCACAACAGGTCCAAATTGAGCACTTTAACACCTGTGACCTGATATCCAATAATACACGTATGAAGTATCAATAGTTCTAGAATACACAGTTAAAACTAAACAATAAACGAACTAAAACATATACAAATTAACCGACCATCAAGCCACGTCGGCATCGCGCTTGATGCTTTCTAGTGTATACCACATGGCCTAAGAGTGTATCTAAATAATATTGGTAGAGTTGTAAACAAACTGCACTGAACTGGACGAGACCTTGTTCGTGTTCGTCCATTAGCTTTTGTCAGACAAACGGACGGTTCAAGAAAACTCTATCGAATAAAAACTCGTGTATGGGTTCGTTCATTAAGGAATTGAGCTTGTTCATGTCTGTTCGTGTCCATTCGTCAATGATGTAAACGAACGCAAACGGCCACTAATGAACAGGCTCGGACAAAAATGGAAATCCGGACACCAAAGGACATTAATGAACACTTATGTGATACGAAATTCGGTGTAGGAAGGCAGAGACTGGCGAAGTGTCGAAGGAAAGCAGGGCTAGCGGAGGACATGAACCTAACAGGATGGACATAAACTAACTTAACTGGACGCGCATAAACGAACACATTACCGAATATTCATGAACATCATTGAACGAATTGTTCGTGTTTGTTCATTAAGCTTAGCGAACGAAATTTTTTTATTCATGTTCGTTCATTTATTAAACGGATGAACATAAACGGACTTAGCGCTTAACGATACGTTGAACGTTCGCTAATTCGTTTGCATCCCTGAATAGTAGATATGATTTATGGAGAACATGAAAATTTAATAAAACTTTTAACTGATCTACAAAGAGCATGTAGGTTAGGTCAAAGATGCACAAAGTTATGTGAGTATTTACGATTAAAAATATTAAAAGGAATATAAACTGTTTAAATTTGTTTAAATACAAAGTAAGCAAGTAGATAAAAGAATATGAATCGATATTGTAAATTATTTTTTAAACAAGTAATTTTAACATGTCATATTATAATATCTAAAAGTATGTGGACTTTTATTATTTAAATCTCAAATAATATAATTTGTTGAGATTATTCTAGACGAGAAAGTTAACTCAATTTTATATGGAGCAACTTGTGCTTAAGTTATCATGTGAATTAGATATTATTAGCAACTAAGGTTATCATGTAATTTTATTATAATTTCGTTACCTCATATTATAATTTTATTTAAAATGAAGAGGTAGGTCCCAGCAAAGCCCAGTTGGATCCGCAAGACTCACGTTAAAGAGGTACGTCTGCGCAAAGACCAACTGGATCCGCAGGACCCACCATGCTCAGAGAGATGAAGACCTTACACGCAGTAAGCCAGCTGTTCCCGCAGGAAAGCCTCCCTTGGCACAGTACCCTGCCTGTTCCCGCAGCTGTAGGTACAAACCAAGAAGGAAGGCTACCTGCACTAACAGTAAAGCTACACGCATAAGGCACTAACTCTTCAGCAATGTCACCTGAAGAAGGAATGAGCAGGGCGGGAATATTCTCGCCAAAAAGAGCCAGTCTGTACGCTTCCAGAAGATCTTTTGTACTATACCTACCAAGGTATGGACAAATAGACAAGATCTGGTAAAAGCGACCCATGAACCAATCACAGGGTGACAGCTCACCGACAATAGTACGAGGAGCAGCACGCTCCAGTACAAAATGTCACTATCAGCCGCTGCCTACCCACCAACTCCCATCGTGGCACGAACATAGCCCGTAGTTGGTGGAAAAGGAATATTATACAGCTGGCCGTACCTGCTTGGAAACCTACCTTCGGCTATAAATACTCTAACATCTTGGAACGGTATCATCATCTCATATCATCTTATCTTCTCTCTAGCTATTTCTCTCAATATACATTTATATTCAGAGCAATCTAGTCTGATTCTCACGCCGGAGGGTGGTCACAAGGAGGAACCCCCCCCCTTCCCAGTGACGAGCTCACGGTGTCTGTTTTGCAGGTCGAGAAGAATAACCATCTTTGCCGGACCTAACCCTCGTGGGAAACATCTACTTATCCCTAAGATTATCCTTAATCTGCCGGGGCCATTTAGTGTTTCTTCATTGGCGTCATCCGTGCATTAAGCTAGAGCTAATTCTCTTTCAGTTTTTTCAAACTTCTGGGAAGATGGTTAAGGTTACTCCGATGCCAAGGCCACCGAGTGACCAAGAAACTCCGGTAACCACAACCCCAGCTACTGGGGGGAATACCGGTGAATACACGATTTTTACGAACACTACCCCGGTTACCCAAGTCGAGGCAAGTGCAGTAAACAATCCTCCCTTGGGATTCATTGATACCCAGGTAGAGAAGCAGCAGACGAGGCTTCCCCGCCAAACACTAGATCAAGTTAAAGCTTGGGCGGAAGCACGTCAGAAAGAATTCCAAGCTGAGTTGGATGAACGTTTACGTTCACTCCAACAGGCCAATGACGAATTCGGAAGCACTCGACAACAGCTCAACATGAGCAATGATTGCGAGTATTTGGATGATGATTGGGAAGAATCTGACAGTGACGCAAACCCTCGTCATAAGGCGAAAGGGAAGCGTAAAGAAGCAGACTTCCGCTCGAAAAGAAGTTTTGGAGAAACTTTCAAGCCAAAGAGCACGGGGGGAAACCCACGTGACTTCTCCAAAACTTTCAGACCAACTGTTGCAAATGCGGGAACGTCCAAGTTTGCAAGAGACATTGCGAAAGCAATCGCTTCAAAGAGTGCCAAACAGATGTCCAACATAGGCACTTACGATGGCGTATCTGACCCGGACGATCACTTGAACAGATTTATAGCGGGGGCAACCGTCAGCAATTGGACGGAACCCACATGGTGCTACATGTTCCAGATGACGCTCATCGGAGCAGCCAGAGCGTGGTTTGATCGTCTACCGGTCCACCACATCTATGATTGGGCAGACTTCCAGCACAAGTTCAGCCAACACTTCAGTCAACAAAGAAAATATACTGAAGAGCAGTGGACGATCCTCAACTGCGTCAGAGAGGAAGACGAATCTTTGCTAGACTTCATCACTCGCTTCAACTCAAAGAAGCTAAGTCTGGGCACCATTAGTGAATATCTTGTTCGCGCCGCTTTCATCCAGGGCGCTGAATACCCAGAGCTCATCCGCACGTTGACGGGTAAAGATGGCATGCCATCCACATGGGATGCCATCATGACGGCAGCTAAACGCTTCGCCGAGACGGAGAAGCAACTGGGTAGAAACCTTCCCCAAAGCACAAACCTTTACACGCAGAAAACAAGAGAAAATAACGTCCGTACCGCCCGACAAAATAAGAAGAGGAAGCTTGGTATTTGGCAGTCAAGGATAAACTTTGACACCTCATCCAGCTCTCGCCCTCTCTTAGGCGGAAGGGACAACACGCACTCGTCAAACCGGAATCCCAGATGGACGCCACTCACCAAAAGCGTCACCGAGATATTTGCCACCGAGAAACTCCCATGGCCAAAGGCTCCAATAATCCGACAGCGTCATAACGCTGATCAGAGCAAATCCTGTGACTTCCACAGGACCAAAGGCCACACCACGGAGGAATGCACATCTTTGAAGGATATCGTCGAAACATTCGTCAAAGATGGAAAACTTACACACCTCGTGGCGTCAATCAAGAACGGAGGGAGGAATGACAATCGGTACAAGGGCAACGGACGAAAGCCCATCGACATGTAACACCCCGCAACCGCAGCGGAAACGTAAACGGGATGCGACAGACACCTCTGATATCAACCACATTGTTTATAAAGAAAACTGAATGCATTAATATACTTCAAAATTTCATTATCTCGTATTTCATTACCGTCTAGGTGATACACACATCATACAATACGATACATAATTCTATCTGTTATAATGTTTCCTAACATCCCGCACGCAAATCTTACACACATCAAGCACTTAGGACGTAAGCAATCACTTCATCTTAATTGTACCTGAAAAACATGTGAGAAAACGGGTCAACTACGAATAGTTGGTGAGTTTCACAATTTTAGTAAACCATGACAAATCCATATCATAATATAATATTATCTGGGGACACTGTTAACTCAGTACTGTACTCACTCCGGGGACAATGTTAACCCGGAAACACTTCTAGGGACCCCTGGGGACACTGTTAACCCAGTACTGTACTCACTCCGGGGACAATGTTAACCCGGAAACACTTCTAAAGACATCTGGGGACACTGTTAACCCAGTCCTGTACTCACTCCGTACGATTCCCGTACAATCAAATATTTATAAATACACGCAAATCCATGCGTTCAGTATGTATTTAAACATTTCAATAGTAACATGCTTTCCGCCCTGGGAAAATATTTGAAAACAATTCAGAAAAAGGGGCTCGTGAAACTCACCTTAGCACTTGCAAGCAGGTAACAACAATCATTATCAATTAACGCGTCCAATCTGTAATATGATCCCTAAGATCGTTATTATACACTTATTGTTTATATAATCTTTTAACCGTATCAACTGGTACATCTGGGGACACTGTTAACCCAGCACTGTACCCGTTCTGGGGGCAAGGTTAACCCAGAAACACTTCTCCGGACTCAGATTGTGATGTCGTTTAGAGTTCCATGGTCACAACTACTATTAGTCGTTTTTCTCGTTTTGCGTGCCTAGCACGGTTATCTGTTTTTATGTTTCAAAAATGAGTTTGGTCACACACGACCCGAAAATAGTGGATGACTGATAATTTAATTAAAGATGTGAAATTATAGCTCGGTTTAGACGTCCGGATTGGCCGCGGGACCCGTTTCCGTCTTTGGCGTACCGGAAACTGTTAAAATAGGTTAAAATTACTCAAATCATCCGAATTATTTTCGGATGATTTATTTTTACTTGTCTAACTCATTTATATGAAAATAGTTCATTTTTAGGGTTTTTATACACCAGTCAGCTCGCTTAAGCGAACTTCACCGGTTTACGCGTTTTAACTTTAAAAGTTTGATAATTAGCACAAATAATTATCCGTTTACTCTCGAATCTTGAAATTTTGCACAAATCACTTTTTAACAATGGGGAATTTTATAAAAATATTTCCAGAATTAATTCTTATATTTAAAATTTATTTATCTATTTTTAAACACCATTTAAACACTAAATATGTCGTAAATACCGAACGATCTTAGAAAAATCCCAAATTTTTCCTAGATGTCCCCTGCCATCCACATAGTCCCCTGTAATTTTTCCAGAACCAAAATCTTCTTTTACATGCCATTTTTACTAAAACCGATCTAGAACACCCTAGAACTCGTTTAACCGAAAAGCCTACTTAGACTTCTCCAACTGAACTCAAATTTTGTGTGTGACTTATACATGATATAAAAAGCTTATCTGAAATTTCCAGAATTTTTCATGATATTTAACTATTTTTCACCATTTTTGGCCAAAACCGAGCATTAAATTCACCAAATATTCATCCTTTATCCAAAAATTACCAAAAATTCACAGAACTCATATTTTCATGTGTTTAACACCTCTGTAGAATTTCATGACCTAACTCTAAAGCATCAACAATCTGTCCAAATTTCCCAAAACCGAACACAACCGAATATACCTTTCGTTTTCCGCCACTACAAGCTACAAACTCGTCTTTCCGCCTTATCTACCACTAAATACAGAGCCTACAAACAACATACCACAATACCAAGCAAGTTACACTCACGATCAAGCCATTTCTCTCATGGTTACGGTTATGATACGAAAACAAAGATTTAACCCGTAACAATTCGTTTTTGATTCGTTTAACTCCTTTCTTGGACCAAGATCCCTTGTATAACCCGTATACATCACTTGATCACGCAAGAATCGGTTTTCATCTTAGAAACCTCATTTTCTTGCAAACAAACTCAAGAAACAAAGGTGGAAACGTAAATAACTCGACTTTTTACCTCGGTTTTCTTGATACAAGTCTCGGTTTTTGATCAAAGTGTGGAGAGGATTGATGGATGATGCCATGGCTTGTTGTAAAAAGAGAAATGAGGGGGTTATACCCTCACTTATTCCGATCGGGATTTAGGAGGGGTGGGGTGGGACCCACTTCTCCAATCTTAGCCACATGTTTGGATTTCGGGAATCCGGATAATGTTTTGGATAATCTGGTTCAGTTCGTTTTTCGGTTAAATGTTTAACTCGGCTTAAAACGAGGCTAAAACGGTCGTTTTTCGGCTTAAAAATGAAATTTATATAAAACCGATTTAAAAACTTCAAAAACTTAAACCATGACTTTCATTAACTTAAAACGTCATATTATTAGTTATTACGCATCTTTTTCGGCTTGATCGATCGTCTCTTGCTCGGTTTAGTATTAAAGGTTTCGTTTAACGTACCGACGTACTATTAAATCGAAATCCTTTTTCTGTGCTTTAATCCACTTATCCCGAAGCTTTAATACTTCGTAACATCACTAAATATCATATATCTCGTCTATAATTGAACGCTCGATTCATTCGGGTTTCAATAACTATCGATCGTTTGATCGCATATTCAATACGGTGAAATATATATTCACGTACAATCAATACAATGAACCATGTATTCTCGTATAATTACCATGGTAACTCATGTACCCGACATTACATATGACTTAACTAACGTCTACCGGTTAGGGTATACCTGGTTTCGTCGGAATCGTTACATTCTCCCCCCGTTAAGAAATTTCGTCCTCGAAATTTTACACGCCCACTATCTCCTTTCGAGAGAAAGGTGGGGGGTTTTTCCTTCAGAATTCACCCTCGCGTTACCAAGTATAATCTGGTCCTCGCTGTGAATTCCACTTAATCTTAATTAATAAAGCTTGGTATGTCCAAACTGTTTAGTTTTCCCGTCTACTATCTCTACGGAATTAGTTATGATATCAAACATGTCTTCTATGAGTACCTCTATTACTAGTACTTTCGTTGCCTCATCGCTTAGGCACTTTTCAATCCGTATACATGGCAAAATATCATGTATAGTACTTAGCCCCTGGAGTACTTTAATCGATAAAATAAATGACCAACCATGGAGATAGTTCTCATGGGGTCCAATATATTAAGAAGCTATTTTCGGTTTTGCCAAACCTCATATCACCTCTCTCTAAGGTGATGCCTTAAAATGCCTTGTCACCTCTATTCAGTGACAATGGTTTCCTTTGAACGTTGGCATAAATCCTTTGCCAACCTCGCGCTACTTTCAACTTCTCTTAAACATTATAAATCCGATTGGTTATTTCTCGAATCAATTCAAATCTTATGGCTTGATCGACGCCCATTTTCAATTTAACAAATTGGTGATAACTACTTCACCCATAGAAAGCTTCAAGCTCTCGATGCTTCCTTCCCCTCCTTCCAATAATGGAAGTAGGATGACTATTTCGATCTGAGATAATTGAAAATGGTACTCCACGACGAGTTACCATTTCATCATCATGAATTTGGGCGAGAATTCATTGTGGTAATCGTCATAGATTGGGATGAAATGCGAGGACTGGTTAATCGATCCGCGATTACCTAATTTACCTCATGCCTTTGATATATCATGGGAATTTGCGTCCCGAAATCCATTGTAATTTATTCCCACTATCATTGGCGAATTTTTCTGTCGTTGTGGCGTTCCCCAGGGTTTTCGGTGTGCAGCCTTATCTCTCGCATAACTCAAATATCCTCCAACGTACGTATCCATATCTTTCTCCAACTCAGCCATTAATAAGATCCTTTCAGATATTCGCATCATCAATAGTCTAATCCGATCCCAGATGTATGGAATATTTCGATCTATGCGCTTCGTCCATGATTAAATCACGAAGGTCATGGAGGGTCGGGATCCAAACCCGATTTTTGAAGTAGAGAATTTCGTCCACGCGCTGTTCGAAATTCTTCTCATTGCCGTAAGGTCCCTCCTTTTCCAATTGTTCCTCTTTCAACGCCTCACGTTGAGCGACTCGAATCAGGTCCGAAAGATTAGACTGGACTATCATCCCCAGTGCTCGCACTCGCAATGGCTTAACCCGATGTTTCCTACTCAAGGCATCGGCTACAACGTTAGCCTTGCCGGGGTGATAACGGATGTCACAGTCATAGTCGCTTAACAACTCGACCCATCTTCGTTGCCTCATATTTAGTTCTCTGATCGAATATGTGCCGCAAACTTTTATGATCGGTGAAGATGGTGCACTTCGTACCGTAGAGATAATGTCTCCAGATTTTAAGTGCGTAGATAACCGCTCCCAGTTTTAAGTCGTGAGTAGTGTAATTTTTCTCGTGTACTTTTAACTGTCGGAAAGTATAGGCTATAACCTTATTATACTGCGTTAACACTCATCCTAACCCTCTACGCGATGCGTCACAATACGCGACAAAACCATCGTCTCCATCGGGGAGACTTAAAATCGGCGCTTGGCACAATTTTAATGGTTTCTATCTTATTTGGGTCTATGTGAAATCCTTGTTGCTTTACAACATGACCAAGGGATTATGCATTCTTTATTCAAAATCACATTTCAAAAACTTCGCGTACAACTCCTCTTGCTTTAACACTTCCACAATTTTCCTTAACCGTCGATCGTGCTCTTCTTTACGTTGCGAATATATCAAAATATCGTCAATGAATGTTATGACAAATTTGTCAAAATAAAGTTACAGACTCGGTTCATGAGTTCCATGAATGCTGCCGGCGCATTTGTTAGCCCGAAAGGCATAACTAAGAATTCATAGTGGCCGTAGCGAGTCCGAAACGCTGTTGTTGCAACGTCCTCCTCTTGGATTTTTCATTTGGTGATAACTATATTTAAGACCAATGTTCTAAAAAAAATAAATCGCCCCTTGCAGTTGGTTAAACAGATCATTCACTTCGAAGAAGTGAATACCTATTCTTGATCGTCACTTTATGCAATTCTCTCTAATCAATACATATCCTAACACTTCCGTCCTTCATTTCCCAATTAACACTGGTGCACCCCATGGTGACTAACTAGATCGTATAAAACCTTTATCCAATAATTCTTGCATTTCAGTTGGTGTAAGTCGGTAAGATGCTTTAGCAACAGGGCCAGCTTGAGGTATTAAATCGATTCTGAATCCGACCTGTCGGGTTGGCGGTAATCCAGGAAGTTCTTCTGGGAAAACTTCTGGAAATTCGCGTACCATCGGGATATCTTCTATATGTTTTCTTTTAAATTCTTTGGCAATCGCGTTCGTTAAATACACCACGTCTTCTTGTCGTAAATATTATAACATCTCAAGATGAGATTAGAGTGGTAACATAATACCGTACACTTTTTTGTGTATCTAATCGCTTCATCGTCCGAAGGAGAGCTTCTAATCATTTTCTTTTCATATTTGATTTCAGCTTCATGTTGAGTTAGCCAATCCATGTTAACTATTACGTCAAAACTTCTTAACTTTACTGGTCGTAAGTCAATAAGGAAAGGTTAATCGTTCAGAATAATAGGACAATTCCGAGCAATTTAGTTAACCATTAGGGGTTTACCGTTAGCGATTCTACAGTATAGGGTTCTATAGTTTCACTAATCGGTATCTTTCCAAATGATAGGAGGTTAACAGGAACTAACTTCTATCGACGACCGTAAAAACATCACTGAAGCCTATTGATTTAAAACTACAACATACTTAATACCACCTTTGGATCATGACGTGCTTTATTTGAATTACTCACAAAAGCACGGCTCCTTGCTTGATCAGAGGTTGATGCTTGTCATGAGGTTCATCTTCCACGACACCTTGGTTCAACTTTGGGCAATTTCTCTTGAAACGTTCTGTACTGCCACATTCATAGCAAGTACAACTGTTTGGCATAATTTGATTTCTTTGGATGGATTGTTATTGAAGTTGTTGGGTTCGGAGTGGTTGTACATGAATGGGTTGGGGTTGCCGGTTCACATGGCTTCAATTGGTTCTACAAATGGGGCATTACGTCCATCTTTACCACACCTGTGGCCTACTATCACTCGACATTCTTCTTCCTGCCGATAACCATATCTTCCACAGTTAGGGAAGGACCCTTCATGTGGTTCATGTTTTCACACCAGAACTAGTCTTAGTATAATTCTGGGTTGTAGGACATACCTACTTATTCAAAGCCTATCTTGCACTATACCTTTATCATTTCTCTTCTTTATTACTCGACGTCTCACCTAACGTCCTTCCAGTCCACTTCCCATAGAGTAAAATATATCAATGCTGGCTTGCGACACAACCCTTTCAAAGGTTGTATATTTTACAGGATTGACTATACTCTTTATCGATGGAGTTAGTCCCCAATATTGCGCTCACTTCGCTTAGTTTCAGGAGTAATTAGCCATGTTACCAGACATGACAATTCCTTCAAACGATTAGCGTGTTCCAAGTGATCAGCACACAACATTTCTACCTTTCATAGCTCAGTTTCCAATCTCTGAACTTAATTACTCGAATAAAAGTGTTCTAGCCCAAGAATTTTAAATTCCGACCATAACATCTGAGTAACAATTTTCTAACTATAATTTTGTACCATCGTGTTCCATCACGATACAACATAATCTACCAACATATCAGTAGCATATTTCACTACACAATGTTCTAGACTCATACCAATATCCTTAACCATTTCGATCTTTTCTATCCACTCGCTAATCTATTCCTCCCTTTACCATCAGTAAACTATTAATAATTTCCTTAACACAATCAACAGACATATCCTTCATACCGGATCTAATTCATTACGACTACTATTCATGTTTAGTTTATAACTAACACTTGTAGTCATAATAGTATTCGGTGGAACATTATCACTTTTAGTAATACCACCAAGATTTGAAATATTCATATTCATGTGATTGCTCGATCTACAATCTTGCGATCACATTTGCATCAACACTAGCAGTGATCTGTGATACGACATTCGGTATCATCATCTGCTATCTTTGAGCAATCAACTGAATCATATCAATCTCCATCATTGGAGTTACTCTTTTTATGTCATTCTGCCGTGCACATCCCGTACGCAGTAATCAATACTAATCTCACCGTATAACTCGTTACCAGCTCAATCATGACAGCAGGTACACATACACACCAAATATTATCATACATATTACATATATCAGTATCTAATATATATGTCCCACAAATATAATAACATATGGACTTAACCTGACGTCGGTTAACGTTCAAATATGTTTCATAACCCTTGTCACCAACTGACGTATAGATCTTTCTCAACAAAGATTAATGTTTAACAGGCTTGATTTCAATATCCTTCTGCATGTCATCATAACCGATACATGCTCACCGTGAGCACCAAACGATTATGTACCACGGAGTTATAATATCCGTGTCTATTTGTATATCCGGCATACACGTTATACCATCTACGAACGAACAACCAACTATGCTATAATGACTCCAACACCTCTTTGTGTATGGGTAATCATTCTATTCGAGCATACATGGGCGTAGGCATCTAACGGATATAAGGATAACATAGGGAGTTGCAAGGTTCAAGGTAATCGCGCAACATGGGTTGCCTTCAAATATTATTAATTACTATTATGGGAAACTCTATAACTTGCTCAGTCAATGTCCTCAGACGTTCTAGGTTCGTTGAAATCGGTAATTCTCGATTTGGAGGTGGTATGACTCATATGTTTGAGAGTGAGAAATACATATATATATTTCTATATATTATTTTTATCTGCTGATTTATTATCAAATTTATTATTATTATTATTTTATTTATTTATTTACCTTAATGGAATAAGAATGGGCTCAGGTACGGATCCGTCCGTACGTGAGGGTCGACGGTTCGGGTGAACATCTGGGGTTATTAGGATATACGGTACCGGTGTTGGTAGGGTAAGGGATTCATCAATTTTGGTTGGGAGTGATGGTTACTAGATATTTCTGGTTAATGTCAAACGGGAGATCTAACTTGGTACTATCATAATTATGACCCGATAAGTCAGACTCATCATCAACCGATGCTCTTAGAAATTTCAGCATCCTCGGTACTATTATTATTTCATCCCCCGGTTCCTTATCCGGGTCCCATTTCTCAATACATGTACCCACAAGATATGCACGTATATATATATACACATTAGCACACATAAATAATATTATATACTTTACACATATGTTGCCATTTTTACCTATTAATGTACCCCGTGACTTCCCCTGAATTCCCTCGTGCGGACAAGTCTGTTATTATGTTCCGGACCATAACAACTCACTTGTCCATCCAAGTTCATTCAGACCTCGTCACTATAAATTATTAGTTGATATTCAGATCCTATAATACTTGAGCTA
This sequence comes from Bidens hawaiensis, assembly GCF_021521415.1. Lineage (NCBI taxonomy): Eukaryota > Viridiplantae > Streptophyta > Magnoliopsida > Asterales > Asteraceae > Bidens > Bidens hawaiensis. The sequence goes on along the minus strand of NW_027491868.1, from coordinate 52,550 downwards.
CTGGTTATATTTTAGGTATCTTTTAAAAACATCCTAATTCTTTTAAAACCAATGGCTCTGATACCAAGTTCTGTAACACCCCGCAACAGCAGCGGAAGCGTAAACGGGATGCGACAGACACCTCTGATATCAACCACATTGTTTATAAAGAAAACTGAATGCATTAATATACTTCAAAATTTCATTATCTCGTATTTCATTACCGTCTAGGTGATACACACATCATACAATACGATACATAATTCTATCTGTTATAATGTTTCCTAACATCCCGCACGCAAATCTTACACACATCAAGCACTTAGCACGTAAGCAATCACTTCATCTTAATTGTACCTGAAAAACATGTGAGAAAACGGGTCAACTACGAATAGTTGGTGAGTTTCACAATTTTAGTAAACCATGATAAATCCATATCATAATATAATATTATCTGGGGACACTGTTAACTCAGTACTGTACTCACTCCGGGGACAATGTTAACCCGGAAACACTTCTAGGGACCCCTGGGGACACTGTTAACCCAGTACTGTACTCACTCCGGGGACAATGTTAACCCGGAAACACTTCTAAAGACATCTGGGGACACTGTTAACCCAGTCCTGTACTCACTCCGTACGATTCCCGTACAATCAAATATTTATAAATACACGCAAATCCATGCGTTCAGTATGTATTTAAACATTTCAATAGTAACATGTTTTCCGCACCGGGAAAATATTTGAAAACAATTCAGAAAAAGGGGCTCGTGAAACTCACCTTAGCACTTGCAAGCAGGTAACAACAATCATTATCATTTAACGCGTCTAATCTGTAATATGATCCCTAAGATCGTTATTATACACTTATTGTTTATATAATCTTTTAACCGTATCAACTGGTACATCTGGGGACACTGTTAACCCAGCACTGTACCCGTTCTGGGGGCAAGGTTAACCCAGAAACACTTCTCCGGACTCAGATTGTGATGTCGTTTAGAGTTCCATGGTCACATCTACTATTAGTCGTTTTTCTCGTTTTGCGTGCCTAGCACGGTTATCCGTTTTTATGTTTCAAAAATGAGTTTGGTCACACACGACCCGAAAATAGTGGATGACTGATAATTTAATTAAAGATGTGAAATTATAGCTCGGTTTAGACGTCCCGATTGGCCGCGAGACCCATTTCCGTCTTTGGCGTACCGGAAACTGTTAAAATAGGTTAAAATTACTCAAATCATCCGAATTATTTTCGGATGATTTATTTTTACTTGTCTAACTCATTTATATGAAAATAGTTCATTTTTAGGGTTTTATACACCAGTCAGCTCGCTTAAGCGAACTTCACCGGTTTACGCGTTTTAACTTTTAAAGTTTGATAATTAGCACAAATAATTATCCGTTTACTCTCGGATCTTGAAATTTTGCACAAATCACTTTTTAACAGTGGGGAATTTTATAAAAATATTTCCAAAATTAATTCTTATATTTAAAATTTATTTATCTATTTTTAAACACCATTTAAACACTAAATATGTCGTAAATACCGAACGATCTTAGAAAAATCCCAAATTTTTCCTGGATGTCCCCTGACATCCACATAGTCCCCTGTAATTTTTCCAGAACCAAAATCTTCTTTTACATGCCATTTTTACTAAAACCGAGCTAGAACACCCTAGAACTCGTTTAACCGAAAAGCCTACTTAGACTTCTCCAACTGAACTCAAATTTTGTTTGTGACTTATACATGATATAAAAAGCTTATCTGAAATTTTCCAGAATTTTTCATGATATTTAACTATTTTTCACCATTTTTGGCCAAAACCGAGCATTAAATTCACCAAATATTCATCCTTTATCCAAAAATTACCAAAAATTCACAGAACTCATATTTCATGTGTTTAACACCTCTGTAGAATTTCATGACCTAACTCTAAAGCATCAACAATCTGTCCAAATTTCCCAAAACCGAACACAACCGAATATACCTTTCGTTTTCCGCCACTACAAGCTACAAACTCGTCTTTCCGCCTTATCTACCACTAAATACAGAGCCTACAAACAACATACCACAATACCAAGCAAGTTACACTCACGATCAAGCCATTTCTCTCATGGTTACGGTTATGATACGAAAACAAAGATTTAACCCCGTAACAATTCGTTTTTGATTCGTTTAACTCCTTTCTTGGACCAAGATCCCTTGTATAACCCGTATACATCACTTGATCACGCAAGAATCGGTTTTCATCTTAGAAACCTCATTTTCTTGCAAACAAAGGTGGAAACGTAAATAACTCGACTTTTTACCTCGGTTTTCTTGATACAAGTCTCGGTTTTTGATCAAAGTGTGGAGAGGATTGATGGATGATGCCATGGCTTGTTGTAAAAAAAGAAATGAGGGGGTTATACCCTCACTTATTCCGATCGGGATTTAGGAGGGGTGGGGTGGACCCACTTCTCCAATCTTAGCCACATGTTTGGATTTCGGGAATCCGGATAATGTTTTGGATAATCTGGTTCAGTTCGTTTTTCGGTTAAATGTTTAACTCGGCTTAAAACGAGGCTAAAACGGTCGTTTTTCGGCTTAAAAATGAAATTTATATAAAACCGATTTAAAAACTTCAAAAACTTAAACCATGACTTTCATTAACTTAAAACGTCATATTATTAGTTATTACGCATCTTTTTCGGCTTGATCGATCGTCTCTTGCTCGGTTTGGTATTAAAGGTTTCGTTTAACGTACCGACGTACTATTAAATCGAAATCCTTTTTCTGTGCTTTAATCCACTTATCCCGAAGCTTTAATACTTTGTAACATCACTAAATATCATATATCTCGACTATAATTGAACCCTCGATTCATTCGGGTTTCAATAACTATCGATCGTTTGATCGCATATTCAATACGGTGAATTATATATTCACGTACAATCAATACAATGAACCATGTATTCTCGTATAATTACCATGGTAACTCATGTACCCGACATTACATATGACGTAACTAACGTCTACCGGTTAGGGTATACCTGGTTTCGTCGGAATCGTTACACGACATCAGCATTCACATGGTTCATGGCAACGTCAGAGGAAGAAAACGACGAACAACAGAGCCAAGTGCGTGGAAGGAAGCTGAAGTGCGCTTCCCGCGTGTGCCAGGAGGACCCAACAAAGAAGGCCCCATAGTCATCAAAAGCCAGCTGGGGCACTACATCACCTCCCGCACTCTTGCTGATAACGGCGCTTCGTCAACGGTCATGTATAGGCAGTTCTTCGACAAGCTAGACGACGAAGACAAAGAACGCCTAGAAACGGTTTACGCCTCGATGGAAGGGTTTGACGGCAGCACAAACACCCCCTTGGGTATCTTATCTTTCCCGGTCACTCTCACGGACGGGAAGTACTCCCGCACAGAAGACGTGGACTTCGTCGTAATGAGGAAGCCACACCACACATACGACATTCTCTTCAGGAGAGATGGGATGGCGAGATTTAATGCCGTGGTGTCTTCGGTCCATGGCATGATGGGATGGCCAACAGCTGAGGGTGTCGCGATGATCACGGGTATTCCCCAGGTATGCATCGCATCTGTCTCATCTAAACCCAAACCAAAGATGGCTAAACCGACCATTACCGAGCCAAAAGAATGGGCCTTCAATGGCAAATACCCTGACCAGGCCGTTACCATTGGCCCAACAATCACTAATCCCACACGCACCTTACTCAAACGCTTATTGCAAAAAAATGCTGACATCTTCGCGTGGACACCAGCTCACATGACTGGTGTACCCCGAAGTAAGGCGGAGCATAAGCTTAAGTGTGACCCGGCTTTTACGCCGGTCATACAAAAGCATCGCGTAATGGGTGCGGAACAGGCTAACGCGTGTAGAACACAAGTCAAGGAACTCCTTGACGCAGGCATCGTACGCGTTAGTAAATATCAAACATGGGTTGCAAATCCCGTCATGGTACCGAAATCCAACAAACAATGGCACATGTGCATAGATTTTAAAGACCTAAACAAAGCATGCCCCAAGGATTGTTACCCGTTACCCGAAATTGACCTTAAGGTAGATTCGTTAACACCATTTCGCCTTAAATGCTTCCTTGATGCGTATAAAGGGTACCATCAAATCCACATGGCCATTGACGATCAAGACAAAACCGCGTTTCGGACGCCTGATGGCACATTTTGTTACCAAATGATGCCATTCGGACTTAAGAATGCTGGGTCCACGTACCAACGCCTGATGGACAAAGAGTTCCACGCCCAAATCGGGAGTAACTTAGAAGTTTACATGGATGACTTGGTCATCAAAAGCCTTGAGCCAGGAGCGATGTTGAAAGACATCGAAGAAACTTTCAACACGCTCAGAAAGATAAACATGAAGCTCAACCCGAGAAAGTGTTCTTTTGGGATGGAAGAAGGGAAGTTCTTAGGAGTCATCGTTACCAAAGATGGCTTCAGAGCGAACCCTGAAAAGGTCGAAGCCATTATGAAAATGGAATCACCTACTACCATCAAACAAGCCCAGACACTGAATGGACGACAGGTCGCACTTAACGGCTTTTTGGCAAACCATGCGGATAGGTCGTTCCCATTTGTGTCAACATTGAGAAATTGCTTAAAGAAAACGCACTTCCGCTAGACACCAGAAGCGGAAGCAACTTTTCAAGAGATTCGGTCACGCTTGATCGAACTCCCAACACTCACAGCACCAGAAGTGGGGGAGGAATTAATTCTCTACCTCTCCGCCACAGACAGAGCAACCGGGGCAGTCCTACTAGTAGAACGAAAAGGCATCCAGATGCCCATCTACTATGTAAGCCGCGTCTTAACGGACGTGGAAACCCGGTACTCTACCCTGGAAAAATTAGTCTTAGCACTTGTACAGGCTTCACGCAGGCTAAGACGATATTTCCAAGGTCACCCAATCACCATTCTCACCAACTTCAAACTTGCAAACGTTCTAGGAAACCCGAGTTGTCGGGACGCCTAGCCAAATGGGCAATTGAGTTGGGGGAATACGCGATAAAATATGACCAACCATAAAAGGCCAGGTTTTGGCCGACTTTATTGCGGAAGTCCCCGCATCGCGGGAAAAAGAGTGCCAGGAAGAGGCTCAACCCTCTCCAGCACAAGACATTAACGATGTCTTGCGACTCTATACTGATGGAGCAGCCAACACCGAAGGTTCAGGTGCAGGGTTGAAATTAATCAACCCAGCAGGCCAAGAATACACTTACGCTATTCGGCTTGATTTCCCAAGTACGAACAATGAAGCGGAGTACGAAGCATTCTTGGCCGGATTAAGAATTGCGCGTAAGATGGGAGTGAAAAACTTGGAAGCCCACGTGGACTCCATGCTAGTAGCCAACCAGATAAACGGGACATACACCTCCGTGAATGACATAATGGCCCCGTACCTTGCGCAAGCCAAATCCCTTATGCGCGATTTTAACGATTGCAAAGTTGTGCACATCAAGCGAAGCGAAAACAAATCTGCGGATGCGTTAAGCAAGCTTGCATCGTTAGCCTTCACCCACTTGGGAAAGGACATCCGCGTTGAACTTCTTGGAGCACCATCAGTCCCGCACAAGGAAATTTGTGTCATCCAAACCGAAACGGAAACATGGATGACCCCAATCATAAATTACCTTGCAGCGGGTATACTACCAGAGTCAAAGACACAGACAAGAAAGATACGCTGTAAATCACTGAACTATCAACTTGTTGATGACATACTTTACAGGCGTAATTTTCTGGGCCCACTCCTCAGATGCGTTGACGACCAAGATGCCGATTACCTCCTAAGGGAAGTACACGAAGGCATCTGTGGAGTACACGCAGGTCCACACTGTAACATCTGCCCCGATCCGACCCGACCCAGGTACCCGTTTCTCTGACCCGATCTCTTTCTTTTATGATTTAATATTTATTTATGCTTATATTTTACTTTTAATAATAATAATATATTTTCCTTCCCGCCTCTTTCTCTCTCTTTCTTTCCGCCGTCCCGTCCCTCTCCTCTCTTTCCGCCTTCTTTTCCCTCTTGTCGCCGTCCCGCCCTTACGCCTTGTTTCCCTCTTTTTCTTCTAACTCTTTGCTTGTCCTTTGTTCCTTCCCGCCTAAGGTTGTCTGCGCAGCTCCACGCGCCAGACCCCTTACAAGGAATCCTGCGTGAAGACCACCTGTTACAGCGATACGCGAGACGAACTCTTCTCGCAGCGCGCTAAGAATTGTAATTCTTCTCGCAGCGCGCTAAGAACGGTAGTTCTTCCCGCGACGCGCTAAGAATTGTAGTTCTTCTCGCAGCGCGCTAAGAATCGTAGTTCATCCCTCGACGCGCGAAGAATTATAGTTCTTCCCGCGGCGCGCTAGGAATTTTAGTTCCTCCCGCGGCGCGCTAAGAAATGTGATTCTTCCCGCGGCGCGCTTAGAAATGTAGTTCTTCCCGCGACGCGTTAAGGTTGGTTCTGTCTGCCTTCGCGCTCGCGCTCTCTTGACCTTCTGTGTCTGCCTGTGCGCTCGAGCTTTCTCGCGCTAAACCCTTTGAGTTTTCTTCTGTTTAATCTAGCCGTTTGCTTTTGTGATGTCTTATCTTTTGAGCCGTTGACCTAATCTGCTTTATGTCTGAAAAGTTACTTTCGGCGCAGCATGCGCACCAACCCCATTGGTTGGCAGAAAAAGTGACTGACATTATCTTTGGAGATCTGCTTTTTCCATGCTTGACCAGTACCTTTATCTGACCCGCCCATGCTTTTACTGTTCCCTGACAGCTTTATCTTGCCCCCTGCAGCTGCCATATCTTTTGATATCTTTTGCTTTTGGAATCTTTTACTTTTTGAGATCTTTCCCCTTTTTCTAGGGATTGTGTCCCCTAGGGTTTCTCTATAAATAATAATGTTATTTTCCTAACACTACACACACAAAACACTTAATCTCTCCTGTTCTCCTTGCTCTCTCTGCCGCCTCCCTCTCTGCCTCCGTCTTCCTCCCTGTTCTACCCTGCTTTTCCGGTAATATATATTATATATAATAATTTACTTATTAATTATGCTAACTTATAATCAAGACTTAAAACAAATCATTAAAACAATAATCTTGTTTATAGGTTAACTAGTGCTTGTTTAAAGTTGGTTCTTGCTTTATCTTACACCGCATCGTTTATCAAGTGAGTAATCTCGTACCTAATCCCTTTTTATTTTTAATGTTTTGGGATGTTCATGTGTTCATACAAACTTAGAGTCTTAAACTTGTTTATGAACTTTAGTCGCGCAGTATCCCATGTGTTGAGGACGTTTACTTGGCTGTTTATTTGTATGTGTGTATCATTAACCGCTTTGTTCGGCCTATTCCGAAGTTTTCATGGATCCATTAGATGAACACGGGAGACCTATCGTTTACGGTTTTCTTTGTTTACACTTGCACAGATGTTTTCTCGTTTTTGTGCTCAATTGGGAGCACGGATTGAACTATGAACTATGAGCTATGATCTATCTAGGCTTGATCACAATCTGATTGCACCCTTGTTAAACACCAGACATACACGTGTTGCGCGCAGATTTATTGTTATCTATTATTATCTATTAAACTTGATTTCTCACCAACACGCAAGTGTTTGACGTTTATTTTAACACATGTTCAGGTTTGCAGTAGCTGTTTTGGAGCTTGTGGACACATAGGAAGTTTTCTTTATTTTGGACCTAGATTAAAATGTATCAAGACAAGTTATTGCTGTTCGAATATTATGATTTATAATATATTGATTTATGATGATTTATGTTATCTTGTGTTTACCTTGCGCGTGCGCGAATAAATGTATTTATTAAATATTGACACCCAATAGTGTCACGAGTAATGAAACAATATGTGGCGCCCCGATGTATAATCCGCCTTTGGTCGGGGTGTTACAGATTGGTATCAGAGCTCGTTGACTTTAGGATAGGTGGTTAGACGTAGCGGCCTAGAATACCTAAGAGTCCCTTCTCGCGCATGAGAGAAATCTCATGTTTGCGCGCTTATTGTTAATTACTCGTTATTTATGAATATGCTCGCGCTTGCGCAGTATATGATTTTATGTTTTATTTCGCGATATTTCGATTTTTGTTGAATTTCGATTTTTATTGATTTTACTTACATATTCGTTTGTTGGGATTGAAAATCCGAAAAGTCATGGTGATACATGAATAGTTGATTTTCAATTTCCATTTACGATTATGTTCTGAGGTTGGAGACTTGAAAAGTCATGGTGATACATGAATTGTCAACCTCCAATACTCATTTTCTTGTATATTTTATATTGAGGATTGAAAAGTCATGGTGATACATGAATCGTCAATCTCCAATACTCGTTTACTCGTCATTTTAAATTGAGAATTTGGAAGATCATGGTGATACATGAATTGTCGATTCTCGATTCGAATTTGTTACCTTAATTAAGTCTGCATTTAAAGTCATTTATTTTACTTTAACTTTTGATAGTATCTAACTCTGCGAAACCGAGCTTTATAAAGTTATACTTTGCGATAAAACCAAGATATTAACTAAAAATTAAAACTTTTATAGAATGCCTCCGCTATCTCGCCGATTTCAGAGAAGAGAAGCCTCGCGCATGCGTAGACAGCAACGTTCCCAGGAAATGGCCGCCGCGATAGCCCAAGCCTTGAGCCAAAACAATACCTCTAGTTACAACATTAAATCCTTTAACGCGGGTAACCCTCCAAAGTTCACAGGTCTTGAAGGAGCCACCGTGATGCTCCAGTGGCTTGAGAAAATCGAAAACACTTTCCTCCATACCCAATGCCCCTCAGACAGACGAACCCTGTATGCTTCCAGTGTCCTGGAATCTAGAGCGCTTACATGGTGGAATGGAGTAGCTCATGCGCGTGGCGCAGAAGCTGCTTCCAGCATGCTTTGGGAGGAATTCAAGGAAATTCTTACGCGAGAATTCTGCCCTCCCAACGAAGTTAAGCGCCTGGAGGAGGAATTTTGGAATCTTAAGCAGTACAGTGGTGAAGCGCGCGAGTACGCGACGCGCTTCCATGAACTAAGCCTGCTGGTCCCTCACCTTGTTACCCCTTCCCGCCGAGCCATAGAGAAATTCCTTGGGGGTCTCCCCATGGAAATTCAAGATTCTGTATGGGCCAGAAACCCAGTAACCCTCTCTGACGCCATCGAGTTGGCCGCTGTGCTCAGCGACAACCATGTCAGAGCAGGAACCCTGTTCCTGCGGGGAACAGAAAAGACCAAACTCACCAAGACTGCCCCTGAACCAACAGAAACCAAACCAGAACCCTCAAACCGTAACAACCTCAAGCGCAGGCGCAAGGCCTATGTGCTTACCAACCCGCCCATAGTCCAGCAACCCATCTACCAACCTCCAGTTTACGCGCCTAACCCTCTGTCAGCCAACCCAACACCTCCTGTAGTCCACAACTATGCCTTAACCAATCCCGCACTCCCTGCCCCGCCACCTAAGAAACCTTACACAGGAAATCAACCCTTTTGCCCAACCTGTAGACTTCACCACCCAACCCAAACCCCGTGTCGACAATGTAACCGATGTGGCCGCGTTGGTCACTCTGCCGAATACTGTAGAGTCCCTCCCGCCAATCCAATTGCGCCAACACCACCAGTCTACCCGCAGAATCCACAACCAACCTACCAAAACCCACGACCCAGATCGTGCTTTAACTGCGGTGATCCCAGTCATTTCCGGAACGCGTGCCCAAGACTACAAGTTCAGATTACGCAAGCAAATCCGGTGAACCAGATTTCAAACCAAGTGACACGCGGACGAGCTTTTAATATAACCGCGCACCAAGCGCAAGCGAATAATGACGTAGTTAATGGTACATTTTTGCTTAACGGATTTTATGCTTCTGTACTTTTTGATACTGGCGCCGATCGAAGTTTTATCTCTCGCGCCTTCGAGCAGAAGCTTGCGCGACCGCGCAGCGATTTAAAAGAAGATTTTTCAGTTGAATTGGCTAACGGTGAAACTGTTTTAATTAACTCGGTGATTAAAGATTGCACGCTTAACCTTAACGAAAACGATTTTCTGATCGACCTCATCCCCATGCCTCTTGGAAGCTTTGATGTTATTATTGGTATGGACTGGCTCTCGAATAATCGCGCCGAAGTTATTTGCGCCAAGAAGTTGATTCGCATACCTCGAGAAAATGGTGATCTTCACATCTACGGCGAAAAACCCTCCCGCGGTCTTAAGCTTATGTCTTGCGCCGAAGCCCAAAGGCTTATGCGGAAGAAGTGTGTTGCATTCTTAGCCCATGTGGTCAAACCTGCTGAAGAGAAGAAGCTTCGCGATATCCCTGTTGTGCGTGATTTCCCTGAAGTTTTTCCTGATGATCTTCCTGGTATCCCTCCCGCTCGTGAAGTTGAGTTCCGTATTGATCTTGTCCCTGGTGCTTCCCCCGTAGCTAAATCTCCTTACCGTCTTGCGCCCGCTGAGATGCAAGAATTGGCAAGCCAACTTCAAGAGTTGACTGCTAAAGGATTCATTCGCCCTAGCTCTTCGCCCTGGGGTGCTCCGGTGTTGTTCGTTAAAAAGAAAGATGGATCGTTTCGCATGTGTATTGATTACCGCGAGTTGAACAAACTCACCATTAAAAACCGGTATCCCTTACCGCGTATTGACGACCTCTTTGATCAACTCCAAGGTGCCTCTTGTTTCTCCAAGATTGATCTCCGCTCTGGCTATCACCAGTTGCGCATCCGCGATGAAGATGTTCCGAAGACTGCTTTTCGAACTCGTTATGGCCATTTTGAATTCTTGGTCATGTCCTTCGGTTTAACCAACGCACCCGCCGTTTTCATGGATCTAATGAATCGGGTGTGTAGGCCTTTCTTGGATAAATTCGTGATTGTGTTTATCGATGACGTTCTGATTTATTCTAAGACCAAGGCCGAGCATGAGCAACATCTTCGGTTGGTGTTGCAAAAGCTTCGAACCGAGCAGCTCTATGCTAAGCTTTCCAAGTGTGAATTCTGGTCTGATGAAGTACAGTTTCTTGGCCATGTTATCAACAAGATGGGTATCCATGTCGACCCATCCAAAATTGAAGCAATCAAGAACTGGATTACGCCATCCTCTCCTTCTGAGATCCGTTCCTTTCTGGGCTTAGCTGGTTACTACCGGCGATTTATTTCGAACTTCTCAAAGATCGCATTGCCTTTAACAGCTCTAACGCACAAAGGTAAACCTTATATTTGGGGCTCGAAGCAAGAAGAAGCCTTCCTATCGCTCAAGCGATTGTTGTGTGAAGCTCCTGTTCTTGCGCTACCTGAGGGTAATGATGATTTTGTCGTGTATTGCGATGCATCCAACCAAGGTCTCGGTTGTGTTCTTATGCAACGAGGCAAGGTTATCGCTTACGCATCAAGGCAACTTAAGGTTCATGAAAAGAATTATACAACTCACGATCTCGAGCTTGGTGCAGTTGTTTTTGCCTTGAAGATCTGGAGACACTACCTTTATGGTACTAAGTGTATCCTCTACACTGACCATAAAAGCCTTCAGCATATCCTTGATCAAAAGGAACTCAACATGAGGCAACGCCGATGGAACGAACTCATCAGCGATTACGATTGTGAGATCCGGTATCATCCTGGTAAGGCTAATGTGGTAGCCGATGCGCTCAGCCGAAAACCCTGCCAACTTAACTGTATCTTGCCGCGCACCCAGCTTCACTTCGCGCCGATTCAAAGCAACCTTGAATCGCGTATTCGTGACGCGCAGCGCGCATCCATCAGTAATGGTAACCTTCGCGCCGAGTTAGCGTGTGGCGCGGAAGCGCATTTTGTGCCAAATCTGAGTGGAATTCTCTGTTATCTTAATCGCATCTGGATTCCCTTTGATGAGAATCTTCGCGCTGATATCCTGAGTGAAGCGCACAAATCTCGGTATTCCGTTCATCCTGGCGCCGATAAAATGTACAAGGATTTGCGCATTACTTATTGGTGGCCCGGTATGAAGAAGGATATTGCTGTGTTCGTAGCTAGATGCCTGACTTGTTCTAAGGTAAAAGCTGAACACCAACGCCCATCTGGTTTGCTCGAACAACCTGAAATTCCTACGTGGAATTGGGAATGTGTAGCGATGGACTTTATTACCAAGTTACCTTTGACAGCAAGCAAACATGATAGCATTTGGGTAATAGTGGATCGTTTGACTAAGTCTGCTCACTTTCTGCCCATTCGTGAAAACTACCGTGTTGAGCAACTCGCGCAGCTTTATGTCAAGGAAATTGTCTGCCGCCATGGTACTCCTTTGAGCATCATATCCGATCGCGATGGCCGTTTTATATCTCGCTTTTGGAAATCTCTCCAATCTGCGCTAGGAACTCGCTTGGACATGAGTACGGCATATCATCCTCAGACTGACGGTCAGTCTGAGCGAACTATTCAAACTCTTGAGGATATGCTCCGATCTTGTGTTCTTGATTTTGGAGGTAATTGGGATTCGCACCTGCCTTTGATCGAGTTCTCTTATAATAACAGCTATCATTCCAGTATTGGTATGGCCCCATTTGAAGCACTTTACGGTCGTAAGTGCCGCTCCCCGATTTGTTGGAACGAAGTGGGAGAAGCTCAAATCACAGGACCCGAACTTGTTCAAGAGACAACCGATAAAATCGCCAAGATCCGTGATCATCTGCTGACTGCCAGAAGCCGACAGAAGAGTTACGCAGATCGTAGGCGAAAGCCTCTCGAATTTCAAGTTGGTGATCTTGTTCTCCTCAAAGTATCGCCTTGGAAAGGTGTTGTCCGCTTTGGGAAGAAAGGTAAGCTTGCTCCTCGTTATGTTGGTCCATTCAAGATTCTCGCGCGTGTGGGAAAAGTTGCCTACAGACTTGACCTGCCGCCCGCGCTCAGTAATGTGCATCCAACGTTCCATGTATCCAATCTCAAGAAGTGTTTAGCTGACGAGAACCTTCACATTCCACTTGATGAAGTTCAAGTTGATGAAACTATGCATTTCGTTGAGAAGCCTGTTGAGATTATGGATCGCGAGGTAAAGCAAACCAAGCGCAGTCGCATCCCTATCGTGAAAGTTCGCTGGGAGTCCAAGCGCGGAGCCGAGTTTACATGGGAAAGGGAAGATCAAATGAAGATCAAGTACCCGCACCTGTTCTCTGCGCAACCTACTTCGAGATAAATTTCAGGACGAAATTTCTTAAAGTAGGGGAGACTGTAACATCTGCCCCAATCCGACCCGACCCAGGTACCCGTTTCTCTGACCCGATCTCTTTCTTTTATGATTTAATATTTATTTATGCTTATATTTTACTTTTAATAATAATAATATATTTTCCTTCCCGCCTCTTTCTCTCTCTTTCTTTCCGCCGTCCCGTCCCTCTCCTCTCTTTCCGCCTTCTTTTCCCTCTTGTCGCCGTCCCGCCCTTACGCCTTGTTTCCCTCTTTTTCTTCTAACTCTTTGCTTGTCCTTTGTTCCTTCCCGCCTAAGGTTGTCTGCGCAGCTCCACGCGCCAGACCCCTTACAAGGAATCCTGCGTGAAGACCACCTGTTACAGCGATACGCGAGACGAACTCTTCTCGCAGCGCGCTAAGAATTGTAATTCTTCTCGCAGCGCGCTAAGAACGGTAGTTCTTCCCGCGACGCGCTAAGAATTGTAGTTCTTCTCGCAGCGCGCTAAGAATCGTAGTTCATCCCTCGACGCGCGAAGAATTATAGTTCTTCCCGCGGCGCGCTAGGAATTTTAGTTCCTCCCGCGGCGCGCTAAGAAATGTGATTCTTCCCGCGGCGCGCTTAGAAATGTAGTTCTTCCCGCGACGCGTTAAGGTTGGTTCTGTCTGCCTTCGCGCTCGCGCTCTCTTGACCTTCTGTGTCTGCCTGTGCGCTCGAGCTTTCTCGCGCTAAACCCTTTGAGTTTTCTTCTGTTTAATCTAGCCGTTTGCTTTTGTGATGTCTTATCTTTTGAGCCGTTGACCTAATCTGCTTTATGTCTGAAAAGTTACTTTCGGCGCAGCATGCGCACCAACCCCATTGGTTGGCAGAAAAAGTGACTGACATTATCTTTGGAGATCTGCTTTTTCCATGCTTGACCAGTACCTTTATCTGACCCGCCCATGCTTTTACTGTTCCCTGACAGCTTTATCTTGCCCCCTGCAGCTGCCATATCTTTTGATATCTTTTGCTTTTGGAATCTTTTACTTTTTGAGATCTTTCCCCTTTTTCTAGGGATTGTGTCCCCTAGGGTTTCTCTATAAATAATAATGTTATTTTCCTAACACTACACACACAAAACACTTAATCTCTCCTGTTCTCCTTGCTCTCTCTGCCGCCTCCCTCTCTGCCTCCGTCTTCCTCCCTGTTCTACCCTGCTTTTCCGGTAATATATATTATATATAATAATTTACTTATTAATTATGCTAACTTATAATCAAGACTTAAAACAAATCATTAAAACAATAATCTTGTTTATAGGTTAACTAGTGCTTGTTTAAAGTTGGTTCTTGCTTTATCTTACACCGCATCATTTATCAAGTGAGTAATCTCGTACCTAATCCCTTTTTATTTTTAATGTTTTGGGATGTTCATGTGTTCATACAAACTTAGAGTCTTAAACTTGTTTATGAACTTTAGTCGCGCAGTATCCCATGTGTTGAGGACGTTTACTTGGCTGTTTATTTGTATGTGTGTATCATTAACCGCTTTGTTCGGCCTATTCCGAAGTTTTCATGGATCCATTAGATGAACACGGGAGACCTATCGTTTACGGTTTTCTTTGTTTACACTTGCACAGATGTTTTCTCGTTTTTGTGCTCAATTGGGAGCACGGATTGAACTATGAACTATGAGCTATGATCTATCTAGGCTTGATCACAATCTGATTGCACCCTTGTTAAACACCAGACATACACGTGTTGCGCGCAGATTTATTGTTATCTATTATTATCTATTAAACTTGATTTCTCACCAACACGCAAGTGTTTGACGTTTATTTTAACACATGTTCAGGTTTGCAGTAGCTGTTTTGGAGCTTGTGGACACATAGGAAGTTTTCTTTATTTTGGACCTAGATTAAAATGTATCAAGACAAGTTATTGCTGTTCGAATATTATGATTTATAATATATTGATTTATGATGATTTATGTTATCTTGTGTTTACCTTGCGCGTGCGCGAATAAATGTATTTATTAAATATTGACACCCAATAGTGTCACGAGTAATGAAACAATATGTGGCGCCCCGATGTATAATCCGCCTTTGGTCGGGGTGTTACACACACGCAGTTGTAGCTAAGCTAAACAACGCGGGATACTTTTGGGCGGGGATGCATATGGATGCGCTGGCCTACATCAGAAAATGTAGATCCTGCCAGCTCTACGCACCCAACACGCATTGCCCGAAGAACGAACTTGTTCCAGTCACTTCTTCATGGCCATTCCAGAAGTGGGCCATCGATGTGACAGGCCCATTTCCAACAGCAGCAGGGAACGTTCAGTTCCTAGTGGTAGCCATCGACTACTTCACCAAGTGGATAGAAGCATAACCCTTAGCCCAAACAACCGCAAAACATATCAAAAAATTTATTTGGGAATTTATTATTTGTCGTTTTGGACTTCCACAGAATTTGGTGAGCGATAACGGCACCAACTTTGCTGACCAGAAGCTACAAAAGTGGCTGAAAGAACTTCAAATCACCCACACCTTTACCTCAGTGGCACACCCGCAGGGTAATGGTGAGGTGGAAAGAGCAAACAAGAGCATCGTCGACGGCATAAAGAAAACACTCTTGGAGCATAGATCCGGCTGGGTGGACGAAGTTCCACACGTCCTTTGGGCGAACAGAACGCTAAAAAAGGCAAGCACGGGTGAAACCCCGTTCAGCCTCACCTATGGCACTGAAGCTATGGTTCCAGTCGAGATCGGTCTACCCTCACCAAGAGTCATAACTCAACCAGAAGACAATGATGCGGAAAGACGGTTAGACCTTATGCTAACCGAAGAACGCAGAAACTTAGCCGCAGCGCGTGAAGAGAACTACAAGCAACAAATGCAAAAGTACTACAACACGCGGGTAAAACTCTGCAACTTCAATGTCGGAGACTACATACTGCGTAACAACGAGGCTTCGAACCAAGAGCGCCCAGGAAAGCTGGCCCCGGTCTGGGAAGGGCCATACATTATTAAAGAAGTTTTGGGAAAGGGCGCATACCGGCTCGAAAGGCTCGATGGCACTCCCATCCCAAGAACATGGAATGGAGCTCAATTACGCAGATGTTACATGTAGATCAATTCCAAACTTGTAAAGAAAAGGCCTAGAGCCACTTCTAATGGAAATGATTCTCCTTATCACATTGTGTTGATAGCCTTACCTTTAATACTTATGAACTGACCACACTGATATGCCGGTATTCACCGCATAAATAAGTGAGGGAGGAAGTAAGTCGTTGCGTGTGGAAAGAAGCAAAAACCCGCATAAACACAAAAAACGGTAGAAAATTTCTAAGGAAAAGATGAGGAAAACCTTCACGCAGGTCAGATATAGGTGAAGTTTGGTCATCCTACTAAGTGAAAGTGACGGTCCTACCCGCACAATCATGATAAAGGAAACTGAACATTAACCTATTATCAATCACGCGTCGAAAGGTTAACTTATTCAAAACACTTAGAAAATTGCTAAGTTAAACTAAAATATGCATGAGCAAGTCATATAATGTTTACAAGGCAAGGCGTTAACAAAACATTTATATTCACAATAAAAGTTCAAACATTACAAAATGGCTAGGTATATACCCGCCTACAAAAATACAAATCTACCCTAACGGTTGGAAGGGATCTCAAGGTTCAAGCTTCGGGACCACTCCCTCCGAACCCACTTGAACCCGCACCATCAGTTGGCTGCGGCGGTTCAAGGAAAGCTTTGAGAACAGCTAGCCCGTCATCAGCAGCAGCAATTTCATTCACCTTCTCCACAACCGGATGCGGGAAAGCAGCATACTGGTTCACGGCTTGGTCGTAGGCAGCTTCAGTGTCAACATCGTATAAAGGAAAGTTAGAAGGCGGGATGCCCTTCTCTGCAAATCCTAGACCAAGCGGGAAACCAGCTTTCTCCCCATCCTCATGAGAAGCGTTGAGGGATGCACTCATGGCATCGTCATAAGATGTGTTCGCGAAAATCCGATGCATAACCTACAAATATATATATATATATATATATATAAAACTTTTCTAAGTATAAAGAAGCGTAAAGCAAAGAAATTAAGGAACTATGCGTACCTGTGGCAACGCTTCTCGTAGAAGCCATCCCTTATTGGCCAGAGCTTCTTGTAGGGTAGCTTCAGCTTGATCGCGGGCGCGTTCGGCTTCATTCTTGTTGAGGTTGGCAAGCAACACATCCTTGGCAGCATCCTCTTCAACGCCCTTAAGCTTGCGCTCAGTGCGATCAAGCATACCCTTCTGATCCAAGAGCTCTTGCAGCTTCTTGGCATCTTCTAAAGCCAAAGCATCATGAGCCTGCTGAAGCTTCTCTAGTTTGGCTTTAAGCTCTTCGTTCTCAGCGCGCAGAGGCTCAGCAACGGCTTCAGCTTTGGTGGCCCTTTCGGTCGCATTACGCGCAGTTTCCTTGGCCAACCTAAGCTGTTCGTTAACAGCTTGGGTAGCCTTGGAACGGGCCTCATGCCTGGCCTGGATCTCGACCTCAAGGTCCTTGAAGGCCTTCTCTTTCTCCGCAGCAATGGCGGCGAGCCTCTTGTTTTCCTCCCGCAGCGAACGCGCCTGAGCCACCTCCAGGCTACGCGCAGTCTTTAACTTGTCGTTTTCACGACAAAGCAACTCGATGCGCGGCTGCATCCGGGCGAGGAGGATTCGGAGCTCGTTGGACAGCCTACCCTCCTGGTAGCTAGCCATTGCCTCCCCCAACGCACCGCTTGGAGTGGCATGGCGCGCCCAGTCGACACAGTTCGCAGCCGTCCTTAGGGTTGTTCCTCGGCGGATATTCCACCTTGGAGCATACACCTCATTGGAATCCGAAACTGCAAAAACAAAAAACAGTTAGGAAAAAATGATAAGAATGGAAAAAAGGCCAAAGTAACCCCATGCACCTGTAGGGTCGACAACAGGCCGATAGCCGCTAAACCCATCACCTGAACCTAAAGGATATCCATCCAAAAGGTCAAGGAGATGGGAAGGAGGCAAAGGTTGGACTCCCTCATCAACAGAGGTAAGTCTAGAGGTCCCAACTCTAAACATACCTGAAGCACCGGCCGAGGACGAGGTAGTCGCTGGCGTCGAACGCGACAATGTAGAAGCCATGGAGGCGGAGACCATCGGAGATGAACTCATTTGAGATGAACTTACAACCGTGGTAGCCGCCGCAGCTCTGCTCGCGGAAAATATCACCGCCGGTCCGGTGAAGGATGTAGTGAAGATGGCACTGACGGCCGGCGGAGATGACATCATAACTGGAACAGTTGCTTCAACAGTAAGAGCAACTGAACCAGCACCAGAAACAGGCGCAGCCGCCTGGGTCATCGCCTAGGATAGGTTGACCAAACCTATCGTCGTGGGTCCTGAACTGCTTCCTCCCGCACCGCTCTGGAAAGCGGATACGTCCACTCCTGCATAAAGAACAATATTAAAAACAATGGCGGAAAGAAATGCGGAAAAGGTACACAAAAAATATACTTACGGGTTTTCTTAATCTTGAAAGACCTGACAGGCGGAGACGAACCCGATGGAACTGGCCTCTTCACGCCAGTCACCGTCACAACGCTTGGTTGCTCGGAGGTGACAGCCGTCTCAACCTCCGAGACAATGGTCTCGCCACCACCAAGGTTCACCGCCGCCTCCTCACTTTCAGTCTCGGAATCAGACTGATTTCCCAGGTTGACGGAAGTAACCTTCGCCTTGCCCTTCACGCCAGCAGCCTTCTTCTTCCTCACAAAGAAAGGCCCATCTGCGGATCCCTCATCAGAAGATGACAAAATCAGAGGAATTCCAGCAGAAGTTTGAGCATGAAGAGGACGAGGATTAAAAAACTCCTTACCTGGTCGAGTGGCACTCAAAATTTCGTGGCCCGGCGGGTAGACCTCTACGAATATATCCGCCGTTTGCTCCAGAATGGGCAACTCGTTCTCATCGAGATCACGAGTACCCAACCGAGCGGGACCACCAGTCTCCCGCGGATGCAAGAGCGACTGTAAGTCGTTCCCCTCTGAAATAAAAAAGATAATGTTAGAAGAAAAACCCTAAACCAACACAAAAGACAGAGCATACCGTAAGGGAAATAGTTCAAACCGTATTCAAGGACGATGGGTATTTGCGGCGTCCCAGACCCAGCATCCTTCCACACGCGGCTCATACCGAGCATCACCATCCCAGAATCCACGAAGCGATAAACCGGAGTCTGGATCTGGGAGATCTTGGCAAACCATTCTGTCTCCTGGTAATTGGAGCGTTCAAGAATGGGGAACGCCCGCCCATTCTTGAACGTCATCGCGATGGGGACGACGCGAGCGGAGATGAAGAAAAACTCCCGCTTCCAAGAACGAAGACTACGCTCGGTAGCGCAGATCTTCAACCCCTTGATCCGGGTAACAAGGGTATACCAACCCTGGATGCACCTCCAGGTGTAGAAGGTCATCAGACAATCGACGCGGGGCTCGATGCCCAAAATACGGCACACCCATTCGAAATGGCGAACTTTAGCGATCACCATTGGGTGCACCTCCGTCAAATGCACACCGTGTTTCTCCAAAACACGGTATACGAACTTCGTTAATGGGAATCTTAGATTCCCATATATGAAGAACGAGGCGTACACCCCTATCTTGCCCTTTGGGGCATCGTACACCGTCTGGTGGGGCTCTGGAAACTCTGGCTCGTACGGCTCCAGCATGAACTTCTTGACGATGTAATGATACACATCGACAGAAAGAGTACACTGGCACTCGCCAGCAGTACTCTTATCGTCCTTATCGGACGTAGACCTCGGGTTCTCGAAGTAAACGTCAGACTCCTCGACGTTAACCTCAGGATCGTGAGTGGAAGAAGACATATTTTAAAAGTTAAAAGAGCGGTTTCAGAAGAATACTCGCCGGAAAGGATGAGTATTCGCCGGAAATCGCTTTAAGAGGAAAAGAGTGAAGTGAAGGTATGGAATGAGATGCACCCTCTCCCCCCTTATATACTCATCGCAATGAATGCGATGAATTTAATGCGGTGGAGAGAGAGAGGGCAGGTGCAATGAAAGGGTGACACGTGGATAAAGCAAGCTGGCAACAGGTGTCAGAATGGCGCGTGACATGAAACTCGCGCCCACGCGCCTGAAAAAAGCGTCCTGATTGACCACATGCTGTCACGTCGTCATAACTCCCTGCACGTCCTGAAACCGTCAGAAGACGCCAACGTCCCTTCAGCCGTTTGGATTGTCCTTATCCTTTCACCAACTCTTCGAATTTCAGAAAGATTCAAAAAGATTCAAATATAAGAGGGAATATGCCCCCTTACCTTGGAAATCAAGAAACCATAAAACAAGTGCGGGTACAGTGTCAAGGCGAAACCCTTCACATACTTAGCACTTGTAGGGAATTGAAGCCAAGAAAATACCTTGGAAAACAAGGAACCGTAAGACAAGTGCGGGTACAGTGTCAAGGCGAAACCCTTCACATACTCAACACTTGCAGGGAATTGAACCCAAGATGGATCTTATGGATCATGCTTGCGGAAAGGGAAATAACACCCCCGCATGGCGGGAACGTTGAGAACTAGATTGTTTGAAGCTTCAAGGTGGAATTGGTTGTTTAACATAACTGATCACTATGTCAAACTACCAAAACCTCATGGAGAATCTACACAAGTGAAACTCAATGCTCTCGACTTGCAGAGAGGTTACGCACCTACCCGCATCATACCCAAAGATCATGCAGAAAAAGTCGGGAATTTTCTGCAAGTGACATTAGGAAAACCGCGGGAAGAATCCCCACGGAAAACCTTAAAAAACGAAAACCCCCTTTTCAAAACCCCTTGCTTAAAGTCCAAAAGTTCACTTCACTTATTAAAAATTCATGAGAAGAACAATGGACTGGGGGGACTTGAAGAGGTAGGTCCCAGCAAAGCCCAGTTGGACCCGCAAGACTCACCTTAAAGAGGTACGTCTGCGCAAAGACCAACTGGATCCGCAGGACCCACCATGCTCAGAGAGATGAAGACCTTACACGCAGTAAGCCAGCTGTTCCCGTAGGAAAGCCTCCCTTGGCACAGTACCCTGCCTGTTCCCGCAGCTGTAGGTACAAACCAAGAAGGAAGGCTACCCGCACTAACAGTAAAGCTACACGCATAAGGCACTAATTCTTCAGCAATGTCACCTGAAGAAGGAATGAGCAGGGCGGGAATATTCCCGCCCAAAAGAGCCAGTCCGTACGCTTCCAGAAGATCTTTTGTACTATACCTACCAAGGTATGGACAAATAGACAAGATCTGGTAAAAGCGACCCATGAACCAATCACAGGGTGACAGCTCACCGACAATAGTACGAGGTGCAGCACGCTCCAGTACAAAATGTCACTATCAGCCGCTGCCTACCCACCAACTCCCATTGTGGCACGAATATAGCCCGTAGTTGGTGGAAAAGGGATATTATACAGCTGGCCGTACCTGCTTAGAAACCTACCTTCGGCTATAAATACTCCAACACCTTGGAACGGTATCATCATCTCATATCATCTTATCTTCTCTCTAGCTATTTCTCTCAATATACACTTATATTCAGAGCAATCTAGTCTGATTCTCACGCTGGAGGGTGGTCACAAGGAGGAACCCCCCCCCCCTTCCCAGTGACGAGCTCACGGTGTCTGTTTTGCAGATCGAGAAGAATAACCATCTTTGCCGGACCTAACCCTCGTGGGAAACATTTACTTAGCCCTTTAGATTATCCTTAATCTGCCGGGGCCATTTAGTGTTTCTTCACTCATACTCTTAATTAAAAAAATGCACACACATACTCTCAACAATGTATGAATTTAATAAAACTTTTGCTCAATATTTAATAAAATACGATAACATATCAATCATGTACGACTAACTTCTTATCGTTGTCAATATTCATATTCACAACATAACTCCATAACAAAAAAGAAATATATAATTTGTCAAAACCAAACCACTCACTACATTTGTTTTATGACGCTCAATGACAACGACAAGTGAATACAATCGGTGGAGAAAATGGTGATGACAATGTAATTCGACGCCTGGTTACCCGTAGGTTGTTGCGTAGACTCAATTGAACAAATCAAACAAACATAAAATCATCCTAACAGCCCACTTCTTGAGAACATGTCATAACTCACGATTTTGCCATTACTAGTTGAATCAATAGCCATTTTAACCTTTTATTTCAAGGGACTAAACGCAACGGTTGAGCTAATCCAAACAAGATACCCATAAGTTTGTCAAAATCAATAGAAACATATCCATAATATAGTCCAAAATCCAATGAAGAGAACTCCAAAAACAAGAACATACATAACTAAGGTCTATAGACCAAACCACATAAATACATAAAAACCGAAATCGCTTTCACGACTCGTGATAAACTTAAAAGAACATAAGCGCGAACATGCATTGCTAGAAAACAAGCCTGCAGTTCCCACAGGCTACCACTTATTCTCCAAACCCCATATCTTAACATATTAACCCATATCCAAACACCCTCTTTACTCCTTATCTACTTCTTCCTTCCATTTCACCAAACTCTTAAGAAACTCCGAAACCTAAAAAAAAATTCAAAGTAAATCAATATAAAGCGAAAAACAGAAACGAGTCAGCAGGTTGACTAAAAAGTCAAAACAAGTACTATAACCGAACCTCCAAAGTGTCACGTAGAGATAAAAAGGCTTTGCTTTCTTTGGGTATAGAAGACACCAAAATCCCATATCCACGGTTTGATTCTCTCAAAACCTAGACGTTTAAGGTCAGCCATAAAGTCAAACCGTAATTTGAAATGACTTATGCTTAAACAGTTGTTATATAACTGAGTGTACCTTGAATGCATCCTCATCTGTTCTGTCATCCCCGAGATAAATCGGAAGCACGTCATCACTATTGCCTAGCCCTGTTTACATATTATATTTAGTTAAGTTTTTATGTTGTGTCTAGCTCGTTTAACAAACAGGGCGCGTTTGGGCTGACCTGTTTAGCCCGTTTAATAATATGACTGACCAGTTGACCCGTTTAACCCACTTTATACAGCCCACCAGCTCAACTAATACATTTAATAAATGGCCGTCTTTGGGTTGACTTGTTTACCGGTTTAACTAGATAGGTTGAGCTGTTTCCCATTTAACTAAGCAGGCCGGCCTTTTAAACCCATTTAACTAAACCAATCGTCCTTTTTAGCCCGTTTTTACCGGTTTAACTAAATAGGTTGAGCTGTTTCCCATTTAACTAAGCAGGCCGGCCTTTTAAACCCATTTAACTAAACCAATCGTCCTTTTTAGCCCGTTTAACTAGACATGTTTAACTCATTTTAACTAAACAGATCAGCCAGTTTAACCCGTTTTTACTAAACATGTCGACCTGTTAACCCATTCAAAAACATTATAATAGCCCACCAACCTGACACAACTGATGGCCCTATATTTGATTTGGCTAAAAAACAGCTTGAGATACAAGTAAACTATAACTAACGCATACCAAGTGATTCAAGAAGAAATTCAACAGCTTTTCCTTTATCCCAATCAATTACAGGACGGACCTCTAAAACCTGTTGACAATCATAATCACAAACGTTTATTTTCTTTAATTACAACATTGAACCTTACTGGACACACAAGTAATCTACAACGCATACCTTCCGTCCATGAGTTAGTTTCAACCGAGGATAACCTTTCAACACATCATGAACATGTTGTGCAACCGTACGCCAACTCTGCAATCAGTTTAATAATAATTAAACTGTCATTATTCATTAACCATAAACCAAACCATCATAAACTTTTTAATATTATTAAACGCGCCACCTTTTCTTCTACGTTACGGTAATGTACAGAGGTACAAAACTTGTGATTTTCAACTTTTGCACCAGGAATATCCTTAGTAACATCGACAAGGGTTCTAAAAACCTCATCAATCATTGGTATAAATTCTCTAGCAGGCTGGAACAAGTTTACTTCCTTTCCCTATATAATATTTAATAAATTTTAGAAAAAGTGTACGATTTTATTTATGAGAGGAATTTAAATGATGTAATTAGTACCTGTTTGTCAGTAGATCTAATGTAACTTGAATGGTGAATAGATGATGTGTCCTGAAGAGGGAACATAATGTCCATACCGTGACTCCCCGCATAATAGAGTTCGTTTAGTCCAACTAACTCGTGAACCTTATCACGGCTTCTTCCGCTAATTATTGTTGTCGGGAAATACTCTGCAACGTTTTTTACAGCAGCACGCATCTGGAAAATATATGATGTCAACCCGTTTAACCAATCTATTACAACCCACAAACCCAACGAAAACATTTATAATTAAATAAATACATGTCAACCCGTTTGACATATTTGGACGAACAGGTCGTGTTCAAGTTACATAATTAGACGTCTGACCGGGTTATAATTGATGCTTTTGCACAAGTAACTAATCGAGTTGTGTTTGGGTTAATGTGTTTACTTAAATGGGTAGTTTTCAGGTTGAGATGTTTATCTAATTTAATTAAAGAACTCAATCCACCAACCTGTTAAAAGACCTGTTTAACCCATATATTACAGCCCACCAACCTAATTCAAATGTTTACAACTTGATTACTACTCATCAACCTGTTTGACAGATCCGGTTAATCAGGTCAGATCAGGTTGAACAATTCAACATGCCAATACGAAACCCGTCAATCTGACAAGTTTGACACCTCTACAACTACTATTGTGTCACCCCCTTGAAGGTTTTGTTACATTTAAAGATAAAACAAATTTAAATGCTTACATCAGCAGACATAAACGCACGATCCGGATCATCCACAATTGGGGAGAGTGTCCCGTCATAGTCTAGGAAGATCACTACCTGCTTACCCTTTGCATGACTAACAATATGCTCAAATGAGTTAAGAGCCGACGGGTACTTCACCTGAAACATTATGCATACATATACATGTTTTATACTTATACATATACACTACTAGAGATTTTTTTTAACTATTACGCATACCATCCAAGAGTTATAAACTACATCTCTGTCATCAGATGCACTTTCCACCCCAAAATTTTTAACTATTTTCTTACGAGGAGGCGATGAAGAATGCATCGCATCAAGCCAACCGTTGGATCGAACATCATCAAGCTTTATGGGCTTCTTTCTTGAAGCTGTTAAAATACTTGATGAGAATGAAGGGCCAGATTGTGAATAAGGCAGCATACTTGAATGAATCCCTAATCTAGATTTGTTTATAATCGCAGGATCGGTAAGAACAGGTGAACCATTTTTTGGCTTCAAATCCATATGATGATGATGATTATTATTATATAAATAATAACAAAACCAAAACAAAATATTAGATTTGAAACACTTTTTACCCAACCCTTTTATCGATAAAAAACCACCTCTTCAACGTTTTCTTATCACTCGTGTTGGTTGAGCTTTCCATTAAACACAAGCGTCCTGAAATCTGCAATGCAGAATTCATATTATAATTGGGAATTTTGTTACAGTAAATATTAAAATGAAATTGGAACTTGACATACATCATTTTCAGAGGTGAAGCATTAAATAAGGAATATGTTTGCTCTTCAAACTCCAGGAACTTTAATTGTACTCCTTCCTGAGAGACAAATACAATAGGGTAAGTATTTATATTACTAAAACATGAATAATTAACATCATAATGCAGTACACCAAAAAAACAATGTTACAATTAATTACATTTAGCACAAAGTTAGTGCTTCAGAAAGTAAAAGTTGGGTTTAATAGCATCAGAACAATGAAAGGAACTGGATATGAAAGTACTTTAAACTAAATAAGATGTCATACTCCAATCATTACATATAAAACTCATATGCGTTGCATATAAACTAGCTACATAATGATGTACCAACTCCAAATTTCTTTATTTTTATACCTTTTAGATCAATAAAAATCCAATATTTGGGTTTTCTATAGTATATTTCAAAGTAAAATTTGATGCAAGTTCAAGATATTATTCTTTCAAATTCTTAGTATTTTATGATGATAAAAAGATTCCCAGGTGGGTTCAAAATATGAGTCATGTGAAAGGATTTCATTACAAACTAAAAAAATTCAAGATTATATAAAAAAGCAGATTCTTTTAATCACAAAAGCATGTACTCTTTTTGCACCAATTATGAAGATAACCTCAATTTCTAAATAATAGAAATTTTTGCACCAATTATGAGAATACAACAGAACTATCTTGATCTAGAAACCTTATCCATAAGACAACCTTAATAAAAGAGGTTAAGAATTAATAAGAATTAAAGACATGTTTTGTACTTTAAATGTTGTGTTAGAAGTGGATCCAAAGATTCCATTAATAATATAAACAACAGTCTGCTCAGCTAAAAGATCCATATCCAGCGCCTTGTTTTAGAAGTTTATTCAATTAAACATGATATAAGTAACCAGAAAACAATTGTTAAAGCTTGAAACAATACTTTTTTTTATTTGTTTCACATAATAATTAACTACCAAACACTTTAATGTTAAACAGTGTCTTCACACTTGTCACATGACCCTGATGTGGACCCTGTAAAGTAGGAAACCTGTAATTTCTTCATGGATCTACTGTGCTATCATATGTGAGTTGAAACTTGAAAAGACAATTAATAATTATACTCACATAACCTCCATAAAAAGAACACCTCCTTGTTAAAATATAGAAAAGAAATAACTATATGACTCAGTTATCACCATGTTCTTTCTCCTCTTGATGTGACTTCACAACTACCATAACCAGCAACCATCATGCTCTCCATATGTTTATGTTTAAATACCATTTAAATCAATTTTACTTGTCTATTCATCATCATAATAATAATAATTATTATTATTATAAAACAACATCAACAATTATGTATGCAGCTCATACACAATACCGAGTTACAAATCAATTACTTGCAACTAGAAGTTTATTCATAGTCGAGTATTTTAGGCATAGATTTAAACAGAAATCTGAAATCAAATTTACACCGTGTAAAGCCAAAATAACAATAATCAACGATTAAGACACACGCATGATATTTCAGTAACTACCAATACCTGTTTTATTAACTCATATTATTATTATTATTATTATTATTATTATTATTATTATTATAAAACAGCATCAACAATTATGCAGCGCATAGATAATACTAATCAATTACTTGCAACTAGAAGTTTATCGTAACCGAGTGTTTTAGTTATAGATTTAAACAGAAATCTGAAATCAGATTTAAACCGTGTAAAGCCAAAATAATAATAATCAATGATTAAGACACACGCATGAGATTTCAATAACGGCCAATATATTAACCGCAACCGACAAACCGCACGTCTTTATAATCAGACGTTCAAAATCACAGTTATTCATTACAGTTGTGTAGATCTCGATCAGAATCCATTCATTCTCAATAGATTGATATAATATGATATGATATAATAACGACGATGATTATTAAAATGGAGATGAAATTGCGATAACAATGCACAGCGTAATGATTTGTGATTAATGAATATGAGATATTAGGTTAAGCGTATACCTTAATGAGAGGCGAGATGATGAATTAGGGAGGGGGTGAAATAATAATAATAATAATAATAATAATAATAATAATAATAATAAGGAATGGGTAGAAAGAAATTATGGAGAGAGGGAGGGAGAAATGGGAGGAAGGTGGAGGTGGGTATTTATAGAGTTTGATAGACCAAACACGACGACGTGCTAAACAAGGCAACCACCTCTCCTCCTTTCAATTTGTTATTGTTCTAGAACCAAACGTATATGAACCACTTGTGGGTTTTTTTATTTTAAATGAGTTTTGTGAAATCGTAAATTCAATGGCGGAGTAAGAAATTTTTTCTTATGGGTTCGGGATATTTTAGTGCTTGATTCTTTCGGATCGGGATGGGTCGAGTCGGTCAGATAGATAAAGTGTCATACCACTATCATAACAAAATGGAAAATTGGATTTTAATAATCCCAACTTGGTACAGTTGGCCGATAATAATCTCAACTTTAAAAATAGCTGTCACTAGTTCCAACTTTCACACTATTTGTTTTCATTGAAGCTCCGTTAAAAAAAATTTAACGACGTTAAGTTTTTTTCAAATTTCAAGTTGATATTTTAGGGCTTTTGATCAGAATGAGAATATGAATCGACTGATGTAAAACTTAACTCGAAATGGCGCGTTAAACAGTTTGAGTTTTGTTTGGCCGATAATAATCCCAACTTTAAAAATAGCTGTCACTAGTCCCAACTTTCACACTATTTGTTTTCATTGGACCTTCGTTAAAAAAAATTTAACGACGTTAAGTTTTTTTCAAATTTCAAGTTGATATTTTAGGGCTTTTGATCAGAATGAGAATATGAATCGACTGATGTAAAACTTAACTCGAAATGGCGCGTTAAACAGTTTGAGTTTTGTTAATTAAAAGTTTAAACATCGGAATTGAAACATCCTTTAGTCGTTTGGGCCACCGTTTGATGGTAAGTTTTACATCAATCGACTCGTATCCTCATTCCGATCAAAAGCCCTAAAATATCAGTTTGAAATTTGGAAAAAACTTAACGTCGTTAAGTTTTTTTTAACAGAGGTCCAATGAAAACAAATAGTGTGAAAGTTGGGATCAGTGACAACTATTTTCAAAGTTTGGATTATTATCGGTCAACTGCGTTAAGTTGGGATTATTAAAATCCAATTTTCCTAACAAAATTAGATCGATCATTAACATTCAAAAATACACAAATTCATATTAAATAAAAAGAAAGAGTCGGTCGGTCGTTGTTGCCTGGTTGAAGTCCGTGAGTCCGTCAGATGAGTGGCGATGTCGTGAGGCTATGATTGAAGCCCTAGGCGAACTAGCGAAGGCGATGAGATGAAGAGCGTACTCTCCTTGTCTATATATAGAAACAAAATTTGACCGATGTTGTTTTCGTTTTTGATTTTTGATTTAATATTTATTTAGGTATTACGTTTTAAAATGTTAATTGGGTTGGGTTTATTGTCCAAATCTATTAGTTATTTTGGGTTTTTTTATTATATATATGCGGGTTATTATTGGCCAATTTATAATTTTTGTTAGTAATTTTTATAGTTTTTTTATATTTTATAAAAGAAATATTCATTACTAAAAAACATTTTAACTAAAATTTTCAGAATCAGTGTTTAGATGAGCGGATACCAGTACTGATAACTGAAATGTTCGGTCGGTACCAGTATTGTACGCAAAATTTGGGAAATACAGGTATCCAAAAAACTCAAAAACTTGGTATCGATTCGAACCCGACAGTACCAATTTCGGTACACTAGTATATGTTTTGCTCATCCATAAATTAGTGGGTTCGAATACTTTTTTAAAGTGATAACGGATTCGTTCGCCATAAAATTATGGGTTCGCTTGTTAGTTCCACACTACATGTTGTATATAAAACCGAGAAAAGACCGGGTTCGGCCGAATCTGACGTACTCAATGTGGCTCCGCCACTGCGTAAATTGTAGAAGGGTTTAAAACCTAACATGTGAGGATTAAGTTGTATAGAGAATGTGTAGATTTGGTATGTGTGGTTCCCTCCCTTTAATTTTGTTATTCTATAAGCAAACCTATAAGACCACCTATAATGAGGCGCTTCTCACACCCAAAAAGCCCTAAAGCGCTGAGGAACACCGCCCCCAGGAAGTTTTGGAGGGGGAGCGATTCCCACAAAGCATCGGATGGAAGATGATTGGTAGTGTCTGATTGGTTGGTTGTATTATAATAATAATAATAATTATTATAATAATAATAAGATAATGATGGTAGGGGCTCCATCCACTACACCTTTTTTATCAAAAAAGTCTCTATGATGACGTGACGACACATGATGCAAAACGCCCTATAGAGATTACATCTACTACACATGGTCTAAGAGCATCCACAATAAAGAGCCACACACACACACACACACAAAATAACATGTCTAGTCAACGACCACATCATTTTTTAAAAACACTCAGATCTCATCTTATAAGAAATCCATAAAAACTATAAAACGCCATTTATTAACAAATTTCTTTTTTTTAGTTAACACTCAATCCCCCTCACATGGCCCGCTTCCAAAAGAGTCGCTTTTTTTTGTTGTTGTGAAAGAACTTTGAAAAATGCGTTCTAAAAATGTCACCCACAATACACAAATATGGATGAAGTGGATAAACTCAAAAAAAACATGTCATAAAGTCTCTTATTGTGGATGCTCTAAACAAATTGTGCTTTTTTTATTATTGAATTTGATAATATTGTGATAAATGAATAATAGTTAAAATGAGATTAGTAATGTTAAGGGCTAAGACCACCCCATGTGTATTTGCTTGTTTAGCGTCACAAATGGCATACACAATGTCACGCATTATGTATTGAGATGTTCCTTTGCTCGACTATGTTGTTAGGGATGTGAGTACTATATATTCTCTTGCCTCTTAGTGTTATATATGTTAGTGATATAGTTTTTTTCTCTTGTCTAGAAAAGTGGATTTTGTGACTATTTATCCGAATATAAAAGATTATTGACTTAAATTAGTATATGACGATTGTAATTTTTCGATGAACATACTTAGCATTATTATTATAAATAGGA
This sequence comes from Bidens hawaiensis, assembly GCF_021521415.1. Taxonomy (NCBI): domain Eukaryota; kingdom Viridiplantae; phylum Streptophyta; class Magnoliopsida; order Asterales; family Asteraceae; genus Bidens; species Bidens hawaiensis. Next base: position 21,757 of record NW_027491868.1, on the reverse strand, counting down.
TTTCTCCTTGGGTGTGTATATATAAAGATTATTACATATGGATAAATAATCTTTACCTAGCCACCAACATCATAAAAAACCGGCCAACTCTCTCCATGTGATGTTCATATCACCTAATACCTTCCTAACCGAATACCTAAATGGGAACCGAACATCATCAAGATCATGGAGTCTTTCGTTACTGCAAACTCAGGATTAATGCCTTCTTAAGATTAACATGTACACAAATTTAGTTCTTGTTTTTATTATCATGTTAAAGAATTTATCAACAAGACAATAATTTCTTTGAGTGAAACAAGTTGTTGATTCAGCCCATAAATAAATTGGTATACCATAGAATGCTAACATTGTTCGCGCAACTTCTACAAGAGTTTTATTTCTTCTTTCAGTGACCACATTTTGTTAAGGGCCATACCTTCACTTGACAAAAGTCATTTAGCGCAATTTAGTTATGTTTTCGCTTCGCATCTTCGTAGCCCTTGTTTGCAAAAATACTTAAAATCCTTTTAATGAAATTGAGGACCAGATCTAGTGCTTGGGAAAATCGATTTTGTAAATTCATCCACAATCACTAAAATGTACTTTTTGCTTGATAAGCTTTGTGTTCATACACGACTATGTAGATCCACATGTATCAGTAACATTTAGAGCAAATGAGTTTTGTCGTTTTACATTCATGGTGATAGTAGATCCTTCTTTCTTAAACCTAAGTTTTGGTAGTCCTTTTGACAAGTTGTAGTTTGGCTAGAAAAGTCAAGGAGTAAAAGTTTAGATGTGCCAACCTTTTATGCCATAACCATGCTTAGTCATTTAAGACTTTTGAGATTTATAGACGGGTTCAAAGGTAATTTGTGCTTTGAAGCTATTTGGAGGCAATTTTTGCCTTCTCATGGGATTTCTTCACGAAGCCGGTACCCTATATGAATATTTATTGTTTCAACTTATTTTTATTCATTTGTTTGGACTAACGAGAAAAAAAGATAGAAAAAACAATAAATAATAAATCTTGAGTTTATTATAAACCTATTAGCAATATAGAGAAGATTGGAGAATGAGTTCTTATTGATATTTTAATATGGAGTATGAGCTCTTTATTTATAGGCTCATTACATTGATTACACAATAAACACATAGATAAGTTAAGTACATGGAGAGTCACAATATAATAGTGGAGAGTCACCATATATAATTCATAATACTCCCCATTGACTATCCACATGCTGAAATACGCTTGTTTATGTTGCCTCGTTAAAAACCTTGCTATGAAAACCCAGTGGGATAAAACCATAGCTAAGGGAAAAAGAGTGCAACGCATATTATTCTCCTCCTAATTATTTTAGCTCCTTGAGTCGACGCATCCTGATCCCGTGAACTAATTTTTTGAATGTTGAGGTCGGGAGTGATTTAGTAAACAAGTCTGCCAAATTCTCGCTAGAACGAATTTGTTGAACGATAATATCCCCATTCTTTTGTAGATCATATGTAAAAAAGAACTTTGGCGAGATATGTTTGGTTCTGTCTCCTTTGATGTATCCTTCCTTGAGTTGTGCAATGCATGTTGCGTCGTCTTCATATAAAACTGTTGGTCCCTCGTCTGCAGAAGAAATACCACAAGATCCACGAATGTGTTGTATTATAGTTCTCAACCAAACACATTCTCGACTAGCTTCATGGATTGCTAATAATTCTGCATGGTTAGATGAATTGGTTGTGATTGTTTGCTTCACGGAACGCCATGAAATTGCAGTGCCTGCGTGTGTGAATAAATATCATGTTTGGGATCGGCCAGAATGAGGATCAGACAACTACCCTGCATCTGCAAAACCAACCAAGCTAGTTTTCGATCGGTTAGTAAAATACAATCCCATATCTTTATTCCTTGGAGATATCGATAAATTTTTTTACCCCATTCCAATGTCTCCTTATTGGGCATGAACTATACCTTGCCAACAAATTTAATGAAAATGATATATCTGGTCGTGTATGGCTCGCAAGGAACATTAATGCACCAATTGCACTCAGATACGGTACTTCTGGACCAAGAATTTCTTCTTCGTCTCCTGGTGGTCGGAATGGGTCCTTTTCTACATCAAGCGACCTTACAACCATTGGAGTGCTCAGTGGCTGTGATTTGTCCATGTAAAACTGTTGGTGCATAATGTCAGTAGTTCAGTATCTCGTGTTTTGTATGTGTCTGTAATCGTGTTAGATTGTTTGTTTTGGTTTTTGAATATTGTTTTACACAAGTTCGCCTGGGATGTAGGCGAACTTGGAGATAAGCGAAGTTATGACAACTTCGCCTAGTATGTTAGGCGAAGTTGTCGAGGTTATATAAACCTCACTTCGGCTTATCTTGAAACAGTAGTTTTTACGAACGTGTTGGTGATTATCGATATCACGTGTTGAAGTGTTGCAATACAATCGTGTTTATTAGTATTGTGACGTGTGTTTGTTTATCGGTTCAACGTATTATCTATCTTACGCTCGTATCGTATTACGTGGGGATTCCGCACCTTCGTGTTACGAGATACTCCTGTGTAGATCCGGCTGGGAACCTACAAAAACTTTTTGAGTAATTTTTTATGTAAGTTTCATGATGCATAAGTATCCCACCTTTAAGATGTTCTATTTGTAACCCAAGACAAAACTTTGTCTTTCCAAGGTCTTTCATTTCAAACTCTTTTTTCAAATACTCGATTGCCTTTTGGAGCTCCCTAGGAGTTCCAGTTATATTCAAATCATCAACATATACGACAATTATAACAAATTTAGATTCTGATCTTTTTGTAAAAATGCATGGACAAACAGAATCATTTTTGTAACCTTCTTTCAACAGATACTCACTAAGGCGATTATACCACATACGCCAAGATTTTTTAGTCCATATAATGATTTGTTTAGCTTAATTGAAAGATGTTCTCAAGAACTTGATTTACATGATTCTGGTAGTTTGAATCCTGCAGGTAGTTTCATGTAAATTTTTGTATCAAGTGAGCCATAAAGGTAAGTTGTCACAACATCCATTAGACGCATATCAATCCCTTGTTGTATTACCAGACTAACAAGATAACGAAAAGTCGTTGCATCTATCACAGGAGAATACGTCTCCTCATAATCAATTCCAGGTCTTTGCGAAAATCCTTGTGCTACCAATCGTGCCTTGTAGCGTGTAATCTCATTCTTTTCATTACGTTTTCACACAAAAACCCATTTATAACCAACAACATTTACACCTTTAGGTGTTTGAACTACAGGACCAAAGACTTCCCATTTCGTGAGGGAATTTAATTCTACTTTAATTGCGTCTTTCCATTTTGGCCAATCATGTCTCTATTTACATTCATCAACAGATATTGGTTCATGATCCTCATTGTTTTCCATTATTTCTAGCGCTACATTATATGAAAAGGTGTCATCGACGTCGACTTGGTTTCGGTTCCATACTTTCCTAGCATGATATAGTTTATTGAGATCTCTTCATTTTCAGGTACCTTATGTTCGTCTTGAACCATCATGTCTAGTGTCTATTTAGGAGACTCTTTTTCTGGCATTACTGCTATCTCGATTTGACTATGCTCACTATTTGCTCTTTTTTCTTTCGAGGATTTTTGTCTTTGGAACCAATTGGTCTGCCACGTTTTTGGCGTGCATTAGATTCATTACCAATATGTGGTGGTCCTTCTGGGACACTGATTTTAATTTGAGCATTAGCAGCTGGTATATGTGACTTAGTCACTCTCTTTGGGTCAGTAAATACATCTGGTAATTGATTTGCTAATCTTTGTAAATGAATTATTCTTTAAACTTCATGTTCACTCTGTTTAGTTCGAGGATCCAAATGAGATAATGATAATTCATTCCAACATATATCACCTTTTAGCTGCTTTTCATCTCCCCCCAATTTTGGGAATGCTGATTCATCAAAATGACAATCAGCAAAACGATCCATAAACAAATCTCCTGTTGTTGGCTCTAAATACTTAATAATAGATGATGACTTATACCCGACATATATTCCTAACCTCCTTTGAGGTCCCATCTTTGTACGTTGTGGTGGAGATATTGGATCATATACAACACAACCAAAAATCCTTAAATGGGAGATATTTGGTTCCTTACCAAAACCCATATTTAATGGGGAGGAAGTAGGTAACTTGTTGGTCTGATGCGAATTAGTGTTGCTGCATGTAAAATTGCATGCCCCCAAGCAGTAACTGGTAATTTTGATTTCATAATCATTGGTCTTGCAATCATTTGAAGTCGCTTAAAAAGCGACTCAGCAAGCCCATTTTGTGTGTGGACATGAGGTACAGGATGCTCCACACTTATCCCAATAGACATGCAATAATCATTAAATGTTTGGGATGTAAATTTACCAGCATTGTCTAACCGAATTTTCTTAATGGGGTAATCGGGGAAATGTGCTCTTAACCTTATTAATTGAGCAAGTAGTCGTGCAAATGCCATATTACGACTTGATAATAAGCACACATGAGACCATCTAGTTGATGCATCAATTAGGACCATAAAGTATCTAAATGGTCCACTAGGGGGGATTTATAGGCCCACATATATCACCATGTATTCTTTCTAAAAAACTAAGAGATTCGGTCCCCACCTTAGCCGGTGATGGACGAGTAATTAATTTTCCTTGCGAGCATGCAGCACATGTAATGTCCTTAGGCTGAAGAACCTTTTGTGTTTTCAAAGGATGCCCGCATGTATTTTCAATAATTTTTCGCATCATAATTGATCAATAATAAAATTTTCCCGGTCCATAAACTTTTGGTTTAAGACCATATTTGATTCAGTTATATTAATTTTAGTATAGTACAAACCGGAGGAAAGTGCGGGTAACTTTTCCAATACATGTTTCTCACCCGAAATCGTACTTGTGATTTGAAGATACTCATCATGTTCCTCACATGTTGTCTCAAGATGATATCCATTTAGACGAATATCTTTAAAACTTATTAAATTTCTTTGAGACAATGGGGCAAACAATGCATTATTAAATTTGAAACGTATTCCACCCGGAAATACAACATTTGCTTCTCCAAAGCCTTCAATTAATTTTGAACTACCCGATATAGTACCAACGTTTGCCTCTTTTATAATTAAATTGGAGAAAAAATGTCTTTTCTTGAAAATTGTATGCGTGGTTGCACTATCGATTAGACATATGTCTTCATCATTAATAGGACGTTTTAAATGCACCATACACTTCAAAACAATAACAAAAAAATCACATAAATTAAATGGCTTATGCGTTTCAAACACAACAAGTCCAAAATATCCCATATTCTTAAAATGAAAATATTATTTCAAAATAAATGTCCAGACGTAACATAAAGAAAACCAAAACATCCAGACATAACATAGACATAACATAAAGAAAAACATTTATTAAAGTCCAATCATTCATATGTAATGGAAATTGGAAGCATCAAACTTGTGTGTATCATCCATGTTATCACCGGAATTCATATCGATTGGATCAATAATGAAATCATCCACATCAAGAGCAGTTGTATTAGTATGATCATTGTGACCATTGGGGATATCAATGTTGCCATATGCAAAGTTTGTTTCCATTCTTTTTCCTTTATTTTTGACTGATTGTTGGTAGAGTGTCACCAAGTGTTTTGGTGTACGACAAGTACGTGCCCAATGGTTATTACTTCCACATCGGTGACATGCATTTGATGTGGTTACATTTGTCTTTTTATCACTTTCATACTTGGGCTTCTTTCCATGTTCTTGCTCTTTATGATGGGATCTTGTGTTCTTAAATTGAACACCATGATAACTTCCCCGGTTATATCCATGTCCACGACCACATCCACGACCCCGACCCCGATGGTAACCACGACCACGACTTCCACTTTTATCGTTATATGCTGCCACATTCGCTTCAGGGAATGGGGCAGTGCCAACCGGTCAGGTCTCATGATTTTTCATCAAGAGTTCGTTGTTTTGTTCGGCCACAAGTAAATATGAAATAAGGTCACAATATTTTGTAAAACCCCTTTCACGATATTGCTGCTGCAATATCACATTCGATGCGTGAAATGTGGAGAATGTTTTTTCCATCATATCCTCATCAGTAAGATTTTGCCCACATAAAATCAATTGTGAGGTTATTCTAAACATAGCCGAGTTATACTCGCTTATTGATTGAAAGTCTTAAAACCTTAAGTTGACCCAATCATAACGAGCTCTTGGTAATATTACTGTTTTTTGGTGGTCATATCTTTCTGTTAATTTGGTCCACAAGTCAAGTGGATCCTTAACCGTTAAGTACTCGGTTTTTAAGTCGGCGTGGATATGATGGCGAAGAAAAATCATCGCCTTTGCCTTATCTTGGGTGGATGTTGTATTACCATCTTTAATTGTGTCACCAAGATTGTTGGCATTTAAATGTATTTCCGCATCCAACACCCATGACAAATAATTCTTTCCGGTAATGTCCAAAGCTAAAAATTCAAGCTTTGCTAGGTTTGACATGTTGAACTATTATATCAAAACACATGAATTAATATATGTCACTCAAGTTATATTCACGTCAATGTCGGAACACCATTGGTTAAAATTTTGATTATTATGAAAGAGAAACATAGCAATATGATGACAATATATACCATCGGTTTTGTGTAAAAAAACACAAATGGGTCACGTAAAAATAATAATAATACATCATTCTAACAAAATTATTCTAGCATGTATGATGACAATGAGATTTTATCAAAAAAAAATTGACATAGATCAAATTCAAACATGTACGTAAAATTCGAAATCAAATAAGTGAATGCGAATTATTTAAGAAAGAATTGAAAAAAAAAACATTCAAAAATCTATTGTAAGTTAATTAACGAATGGATATAATGCTAATTAACGACTTTTCATGAGGTTTATAAACAATGATCATTAACTTCAATTTAATTAATTAATATAAAAGATGTTATGAAATTATGTATTTGATCAATTGAATTTAGATAAATATTGAAACACTTTATAGTGATTTCACCAATTATCACTCACCAAACTAAAATTATTATCACACGCATCAAAATCATTTAGTTAAATTGTTAACTTATCTAAATAATATCATTATATAACATATTATATGGAAACAATAAAATCTCTAACACATCTCAAGATATGCATGCTCACCGTATGATAATGTGGATTAAACTTTCAAGAGTCGTGCTGATAACGTATTATAAACCTATTAGCAATATAGAGAAGATTGGAGAATGAGTTCTTATTGATATTTTAATATGGAGTATGAGCTCTCTATTTATAGACTCATTACATTGATTACACAATAAACACATAAATAAGTTAAGTACATGAAGAGTCACAATATAATGGTGGAGAGTCACCATAAATACATAATTCATAATAGAGTTTAACTTAAAATTAAAGTGGCATTATACTATTATCTCAACCAAGGTTCAAATCAAGCGGCGTACAAGCATGATGATTTTAAAAGGAGAGTAAATGTAGGGTAGAAAATGTGTTCGTTCGCGGGTCAAAAGAAAAACAAAAACATATATGAGAGAGCTTTGATTTTATGACTTCGTTGAGATTTATTAAAAGACATGTTAATATAATAAAATGGTAAAGTTAAAATACAAAAGATAACAAAAATAAAAAGGGTGAGACGAAATCTAATCCATTGATCTTAGATTTGTCTTTCTACTTATCATTGTGTTTTAGTCCTTATGCTTAACATTCACTTAAGTTGAGAAAAATAGTATTACGTTCATTGTGTATTACGTTCAAGTCATTGTGTAATATGTAGATTCCATTGTGATTTACGTTTCAGGTCATTGTGTTATATGTATTTATTATTGTGTTTTACGTTTCAGGTTATTGTGCAATATGTATTCATCATTGTGTTTTATGTATTAGATAAGTTATTGGTATTTTTCATTATATTTACATATTATTACACAATGATGTTATTAGTATATAAAAAACATATAGACAAACAGAAAGGCACAATGACGAAAAAAGACACATAGACAAACAGAAAGACACAATAACGAAAAAAGACACAATGGTAAGCAAAAAAGACGGGCGAAAAAAAACACATGGACAAACCGAAAGACATAATGACGAAAAAAAACACAATGGTAAACAAAAAAGACACGATGGCGAAAAAAACGCATAGACAAACAGAAAGACACAATGGCGAAAAAAAACACATAGACAAACTGAAAGACACAATGACGAAAAGAGACACAATGGTAAGCAAAAAAGACACGATAGCGAAAAAAACACATAGACAAACAGAAAGATACAATGGCGAAAAAAGACACAATGTATGCAAAAAAGAAACAATGACGTAATTTTTATTTTATTTTAATATAAAAAATCATACTCATCTAAAAGATAAAAAAAAACTTGTTATTATGGTGAATTTTTTGTTTTTTTTAAATATCATATGAAAAAATTATAAACGTTTAAAAATGATAGAGGAATTAACATGTGACTTGTATATGGAGAGAGAAAATGTATACTATTACTTTTACACCATTTTTTCTTTGGTCCCTATTTAACTAACACATGCCAATTAGTTATGGTTTTTTACCATTCTTATTTTTGTTGACATTTGTAGAATAACTCAATTCTATAAAAAGAATATATAGGGAGAGAGGTTTTTTTCATCAAAATATACATAACTTTTAACATTTATTTATAACGTGAAGAGCTATGCGTTAAGTATATCTAAATTCCCTTTTTTTTAAAGTATATTTGTATTGGAATAAAATATATCAATACAACCATCGATAAAATTTTAACTTAAAACAAAACATGCATTTCTAAAAGATATATTTATTTAAATTTCAATTTTATGTCTTTCAATAACATAAGTAGTGGCTGAATCTTGTATAAACATAATTCTCTTAGATTGTAGGGACAAATAACGTTACCTATACATTGTTTTTGAGTTTTTTAACCAAGGAAAGAAAAGGAAATAAGAGAGAAGGATAAGAAAGTAAAGGAAAAGGAAGAAAATTTTTTTAACTAGGTGTGTTCTTAAGTTTGAAGAAATTTAGAGGAAAGTAAATGATAACTATGTTAAAAAATAGTTATCCTTAGTAATCATCTCATTTTTGGGAGGATAACTTATTGGGAAAATACATTAATTAAATCTCTCCTAACTCTTCCTACTCCTTTCCTTTCTATCCTAAAAAAAACTCAAGAACACCCATCTTTTAACTATCATTAGTTTTCATTTCCTTTCCCTCCTTTAAAAAAACTCAAGAACAGCACGTAAATGTGATAATTTCATTCGGAAACCGAACCATTCAAGATCAGTAACTTGATGTTAGTTGATACTTGATACCCGACTCAATCACTCAAAATAATGTTTTATACTCGTCTACAAACAATTATATTTGGTTTCTATTGTGCTTTATCGTTGGTGATATAGTAATCTATTTATTCACCATTTTTTCTTATTTTTATTATAACAATATTATATAAATTGTATAAAAGTCATAATGAAATATTAATATACTAGCTTTAGAAATCCGTGTATTACATGGGATAAATTAATGTATGAATTATAATAAATAATTTAATACAATTAAAAATAATTAAGTCTTTTTATATTATGTAAAAAAATGTATTACAAATATAGTCGTTTTATATCATCAAATATATTTGATCGAATTTTAAATTGAGAATGGGTTGTTCTACCATCGTTATATAATAATGAAGCAATGCGACTGGAAGCATCATTTAAAACAATGAGACCTTTCGATGTGAAAGATGTAGCTAAAAGTCTTTCACAAAAATGTTATACATTCCATACCCGACCATAGACAAAAAAAACCAATTTTTCCTTTTTGAACAACTTTCATATTGTCCTTATAAACACATTTTTGTTCAACTATCACAATAGTCTTATAATATATATATATATATATATATATATATATAATGGAAAATTTGTCTATAATTTTTAAGACTTAATATTTGTAAAAAAAAAATTAAAAAATTATTATAGTTTTCTTCAATATGAAGATGTCTAAAAAGTTTGAATGTTAATGTATAAACTCTTTTACATATACATTTCAATTTTTAAAAAAAATATACTTATGGCATGTAATTATTATATTAATATTTTTTTAATATTAAGTATGTTTAAAATATAATTTATGGCATCAATAATTCAATCAATGAACATGGACCAATTAATACGGTATGTTGAATTAATAATCATTACTATATTTAGAATTAATTTTTTTTTATTTTTAATCAATAGAAGAGAAATGATTTTGAAGGGAATTTGATAGTTATAATTAACCTCAAAATGCCATGTGTATTTTTAATGGTACTGGTTTTGGTATTTTTAATGGTACCGGTATCAAGCCTGAAAATTATTATTGCATGTTTTTTGTATCGATATATTTCACTTTAACAGCGGCACGTTACCGTCTCATCCATAGATACCTCGCTGATCATTGTCCACACGAATACGAGTAGAATATTAGAAACGAATTTATACGATTGCTAATTTGCTAGTGGATTTATGACCGAAAAGGATAAAAACAAGAAGCTTTAACGTCACCATGACGTGGATATGAAACACATTGAACACGTGTCATCAATGGTTAACGTGAAGTGATCAGTATCACATGTGGCAATGCGACACGTGAGTGGCATATGATATTGGTCAATTAAATGGAAGACCGTCAAGAAAAGTTGGTGGTCTGGTCTTTGTGCAGGAAGGCGGTTGGGAGTTATCTTGGTTGTGGTGTGTGTTTTCTCTCATATTAAAAATAAAAAAACGCTTATTATTATGGTGAATATCTTTTAAGAAAATAATGTCGTATGAAAAAGTTATGGACATTTTAAAATGATGGAGAAATTGACATGTGCCTTGCATGTGAAGAGAGAAAGTCAACAAATGTGGGTAATTACCTTCATGCCCTTTTCATCAATTTTTTTTATTAATTTAATCTCAGTCATTCAAATCTAAGATCTATGGACGGGATTCCTTCTTACCCTTCTCATTTTTGTTGTCCTTTATATTTTAACTTTACCCATATTTTTAAAAACTATATTCAAAATTTCAAATTATATAATACCACAAATAATTTAAATTACTTTTAGTAAGTTCATTAAAAATATAAGCAAAACTTAATATAACATCTACTTCTCTAAATAGTAAATATCATATAAAGATAGCCTTTGAACCCGTTAATCTATTAAAAAGTCTGGCTGAATAAAGATAGCCTCTGAACCTGTTAACATGTTTCTAAAGCGTATCTATTAAGAGGTTCAAAGAACTATTAAGAATCAAAACACACTTTATCTCCGGTCAATTTAGAAGTGTCTCTTAATAGAATTACTAAAAGGCCTACCAAACAACCTCTAAATTTGAAATTCATATAATTATTACAAAACACCAATGATTCAACCCATCAATCATTCATTCAACAAACACATCACAACGTCTTATTTAGATGTCTAATTATACGATCAACAAACACATCACACCGTCATGTTTATATGTCTAGTCCGTATGATATTAATAGACAAATTTACAAATTATAGAAATAACAAGTCATGGCAGGTTTGTCAATCTAATTGACTATCTACACATGTTAAGAGTAACTCCTTAAATTAAATGTGTTCTACAGTTGACTCACGCAATCAACATATAAGATTGAGGTGGTTTTCCTGTTGACTCGAGTAAATTCATTAAGTTTATGTACGAGTGGACAACCTAGTTTGTTAAATGATGAAAAAGTGTATTTTTAATCTAATTTCGAGGATAAACAAACTGAACTAAATAATCCCACTCTTCGTACCAGTTTAGCGAATATAGGAATTGATTGTAAAAATCTTGACTAGGCGCTGATTAATCCGCGATTAATCGCTAGTCTCCACTTCACTGATTAATTTTAGGCTAATCGGTCACTGGTCAAATCCTGCCAAAATCAAGATTAATTAGGCTTAATCGACTATTTCTGATGAAATTCTAGTCAAAATTTCCGGCAAGATTCCGGCCAAAATCAGCCGTTTCCAGAGAGATTCAGTCAATTTCTAGCCAAAATGTGTTAGTGTATGTATAAAAGTGAAAATTGCATATAAAAATATGTGTGTACATTAAACTGACAATTATACATTAAAGTTCGATCCGATTAATCCCGATTAATCGCTAGTTTCCACCATACTGCCCGACTAACAGCTAAGGATTCTTACAACACTGCTCTTCGGTACTTCGTCATTTTTGTTCAACCTCGGTGGAGGAATTGGATCACATTTTTGGAGGGGATTGGTTTGCCTCTAGCATTTGGAATGCAAGGTGTAAGTGGCTTGATTTGCCTATGGTGGATGTTTTTTTGGTTATAGGTATTGGTCTAGATTGATACATTATTGGTCACTAGTAAGAAAATGAAATTAATTCATGGTATAATTCTTATCATGACGAATTATCTGGTGGACTCGAAATAAAGAGATATTCTCTATAAAGGATTGAAGGAAATATCTTATTTTTAACTCTCTTCTTAGCTATTCGTTTTCGTGGATTAAAAATACAGATAAGAAATGTATTATTAATTAAATCGAGTGAATCAAAATCCTCTAATTAATATGTAACTGTATATATTTTCCTAACACTCGCTAGTTTTTAACAATAAAAGTCGTTAAAAAAAATAAAGATATCAAGATAAGTAAAAGAAATAAATCTTGTCATAAGAGGTTGAAGGAACACCAGTCGAACCCCGACAGATTACGAGTAACCTGAGGGTTAGATAGACGTTTCCCACGAGGGGTTAATTCCGGCAAGATGGTTCTTCCGATAACCTGCAAAACAGACACCGTGAGCTCGTCACTAAGAAAGGGGGGGGGGGGGGTTCCTCCTTGTGACCACCCTCCGGCGTGAGAACCAGTCTATATTACTCTTTGAATATAAAAGTATATTAAGAATACTAGAGCAGTTATCAGGTAAATTATACAAGATATTAGATGATGAAATGATAATACCATTTGATGTCTTTTATAGCCGAAGGTGGGTTTCCAAGGAGGTTTAGCCGGCCTAGTACTCTGCCAACTGTGGCCTACACACGTGCTCTGCTCGTAATTGGTGGATAGGCAGCGGCTGACAGTGACCAGGCGTGCTGTTCACTTTTCCTTTTCCACCAACTACAGGCTAGGCACGTGGTATGGCAGGAGTTGGTGAGTAGGCGGCGGCTATTGGTCACAGTGCTGTGGCGTGTTGTCTGCCATGCTGCTGTCAGTGAGCTGTCGTATCCTTGGTCAGATCTTTTGTCCATACCTCGTCAGGTATCACACAAAAGATCCTCCATTATTATACGGACTGGCTCATTTAGGCGGGAGTTTTCCCCCTCCCGCCTTTATGCGGGAATGTTCCCGACTTTGCTCATTCCTTCTTCAGGTGACTACTGAATTATTACGAGTTTGAGCCTTATGCGTGTAGCCATGCTGCGCGGGTGGCCAGTCCCTAATGGCGGGTACCCGCGCCTGCGGGAACAGGCGGGTTACTTGGAAACCATAGGGAGGCATTTCCTGCGAGACCAGCTTGCGTACCGCATGTGAGGTCGTCACAACTCTGAGCGTGGTGGGTCCTGCGGGTTTGGTAGGTCGCGGCGCAGACGTCCCTATGGTGAAGTCTGCGAGTTCAACTGCGCAGACGTCCGTTTAAGGAGTCTTGCGTGTTCAACTGCGCAGACGTCTCCTTTTAAGGGAGTCTTGCGGGTCCTAACCACCTCTGCTGGGACCTACCTCTTCAAGTCCCCCCAGTCCAATGTTCTTCTCATGAATGTTTAATAAAGTGAGGTGAACTTTTGGACTTAAGCAAGGGGTTTTTGAAAAGGGTTTAGTTTTTATGGGTTTTCCGCGGGAAGTCTTACCCACGGGTTTCTCAATGTCACGCAGAATTTCCCAATGTTCTGCTTGATCTCTGGGATGATGCGGATAGGTCTGTAACCTCCCCGCAAGTCAGGAGCGTTCAGAACCTTTTGTGTAGATTCTCCATGAGGTCTTGGTGGTTTTGAACATAGTGATCAATCATGTTACAACCACCAATTCCATCCTGAAGTTTCAAACAATCTAGTTCTTGACGTTCCCGCTATGCGGGGATGTTAATCCCGTTTCTGCAAGCATGGCCCAGAAGATCCTTCTTGGTTTCAATTCCCATGGAGTGCTCGGTATGCGAAGGGTTTTGCCTTGACGCTGTACCCGCACTTCGTCTTATTAGTTACTTTACTCCCAAGGTATCCCTGGCGTTAAATCCCTGCAGGGCTAGGTGCGTGAAGGGTTTTGCCTTGACACTGTACCCGCGCCTGACTTATGGTTGCCAAGGTGTTCCTGGCGTTTAATCCCCTGCGGGCGCTAGGTATGTGAAGGGTTTTGCCTTAACACTGTACCCGCGCCCGACTTACAATTGGGTGCCGAGGTATGACTTTTTACGTGTGTTAGGTACGTGAAGGGTTTTGCCTTAACACTGCACCTGTGCCCGTTTTGTAGTTGGGTGGAATGCCAAGATATTCTCGGCTTCACTTCCCTGTGGGTGCTAGGTATGTGAAGGGTTTTGCCTTAACACTGTACCCGCACCCGGCTTCATAATTGGGTTTTTCCGGTTTCCGTGCCCTGCGGGTGCTAGGTATGTGAAGGGTTTTGCCTTAACACTGTACCCGCACCCGGCTTCATAATTGGGTACTCTTGGCTTCTGTTCCCTGCGGGTGCTAGGTATGTGAAGGGTTTTGCCTTAACACTGTACCCGCAGCCGTCTTACGGTGAACTGGATAGCCAGGGTAAGGGGTTTTTCCCGCTTACTTTTCGAATCTTTTTGAATCTTTGAAATTTGAAGTTGGTGAAATGATAAGAACAGTCGTCGTGCGACGGTTTCTTCTGACTGTGTCAGGACGTGCAGGAAGTTATGGCGACGTGACATTATATGGTCATTCCAGACGCTTTTTACGGCGCGTGGGCGCGATTTTTCGGGCGCGTGGCCGCGAAATTATTGGCACTCGTCCTGTCAACAGCTGTTGCCAGCTTGCCTGGTGCCACATGTCACGGTTTCATTGCATCTTCAATTTCTCTCTCCTTCGCATTAAATTCACCGCATTAATTGCGATCACTATATAAAGGGGAAGAGGATCCTTTGTAATTCACACCTTCACTTCTTCTCTTCATCTCTAAAGCGATTTCTGGTGAATACTCCCTTATTCAGTTGAGCATTCCTCCGAAATCGTTTCTTCTTCCTCTGCAATATGTCTTCCCATGATGCTGAAGCTGTAGCCGACGATAGGAGTACTGCTGGCGAGTGCCAGTGTGCTCTACCTGTCGATCTGTACCAGTACGTCGTCAGGAAATTCATGCTTGAGTCTCTTGAGCCTGAGTTTCCTGAACCCCACCAGACAGTGTACGATGCCCCCAGCGGCAAGATCGGGGTATATGCTGCATTCTTTGTTTATGGGAACCTTAGGTTCCCATTGACAAAGTTTGTGTACCGTGTCCTGGAGAGGCACGGTGTGCACCTGACCGAGGTGCATCCGATGGCGATTGCCAAGATCCGGCACTTCGAGTGGGTGTGCCGGATTCTGGGCATTGAGCCCTATGTGGACCGCCTGATGACCTTCTATACTTGGAGGTGCATCCAGGGGTGGTACACCCTGACAACCCGGATTAAGGGTTTGAAGATTTGCGCGACCGAGCGCAGTCTCCGATCGTGGAAGCGGGAGTTCTTCTACATTTCTGCCCGCGCCATCCCCCTTGCCATGAAGTTTAAAAATGGCCAAGCAATTCCGAGCCTTCACGCCCCCAACTACCAGGAGGCGGAATGGTTTTCGAAGATATCTCGGGTCCAATCTCCGGTTTACCGGTTTGCGGAGTCCAGGATGGTGATGCTGGGGATGAGCCGGGTATGGAAGGAGGCGTCTCAGGTTCCCATCCTTCTCGAATACGGTTTGAACTCTACTCCTTATGGTATGTCTTGTTTTCCTTGCTGATACGAGTTTGTCTTCTAACTGTTTCTTTTCTTTCAGAGGGGAACGATTTGGAGTCGCTCCTGTACCCGCGGGAAGCTGACGGTCCCGCGCGGATGGGTACTCGTGCTCTAGACGAGAACGAGTTGCCCATCCTGGAACAAACGGTGGATCGGTTTGTGGAGGTCTATCCGCTGGGCCACGAGATCTTGAGCCACCGGCGGCCAGGTAAGGCGATACTCTATCCTCAACCCCTCAATGCTGTACCCGCTGCTGGAATTCCTGACATCCTGTCTTCTTCTGAGGAATCCGCAGATGGTCCTCCGCTGGTGCGGAAGAAGAAAGCTGCCAGCGGGAAAGGGAAGGAGAAGGTGGCCTCCACAGCTGATCTGATGCTTCTATCTGACACCGAGTCGGATAGTGAAGAGGTGGCGGGGAACCCCGGTGGTGAGAAGACCACTGCTCCGGAGGCTACGACTGTTACCTCCGGAGAACCAACGACGACGACGGTGACCGGCATCAAGAGACCGGCTCCATCGGGTTCGTCCCCGCCCGTCCGTACGTTCAGGCTCAAGAAAACCCGTAAGTACAAACATCCTTATCTTTGTAGATTTATCATACTTCATGAATTTATTGAAACACTTATCTTCTTGTGCAGGCGTGGATGTTGACGCATTCCAGGGTGGAGCGCAGAGGAGTACCTTTCCGCCAATGACGGTAGGCTCGGTCAGCCTACTTGAGGCGACGACCCAGGCGCCTGCGGCTGCTTCCGCTGGATCAGTTGCTCGCTCCCTTGAGCCGACTGTTCCAGCTAAGATGACGTCACCGCCGGTGGTAAGTGCGATTTTTACAGCATCTTTCACCGAGCCGGCGGTTACGATTGCTGCGGATTCTGCGGCGGCGACCGCGGCGGCGACCACGGCGACGCTACTATGCCTCCGCCACCGGCCCCGACGGCCGGCCCATCAGGTACGCGCGGGGCTTCTCGCCAATCTTTGTCACCTTCCCATCTGCCCGACCTTCTGGATGGATTTCCCGTAGGTTCAGGCGATGGGTTCGGTGGCTATCGGCCTGTGATCGACCCTACAGGTGCTTAGGGTTCTTTTGGCCTTTAGATTTTTCTTCATCTTTTCCTAACTGCTTTGTTTCTTTTGCAGTGCCGGATTCCAATGAAGTGTATGTTCCGCGATGGAACATCTGCCGAGGAACAACCCTTCGTACCCCTGTGGAGTGCGTGGAGTGGGCTCGCCACGCTGCTCCTCATGGTGCGTTGGGGGAAGCCATGGCTAGCTACCAGGAGGGTAGGCTAACCAATGAGCTTCGGGTTCTCCAGGCCCGGATGCAGCCGCGCGCCGAGCTGCTTTGTCGTGAAAAAGACAAGTTGAAAGCAGCTCGCGCCAAGGAAGTATCTCAAGCGCGGGCTCTTCGGGAGGAGAACCAACAGTTGGCCGCAGCTGCTGCGGAGAAGGAGAATGCCTTCAAGGCCCTCGAGGTTGAGGTTCAAGCGCGACTCGAGGCCCGCTCCAAGGCTGCCCAAGCTGTTAACGAACAGCTTCGGCTGGCTAAGGAGACTGCGAGGAACGCAACCGAGAGGGCCACCAAGGCTGAAGCCGTTGCTGAGCCTTTATGCGTGGAGAACGAGGAGCTCAAGGCCAAATTAGAGGCTCTCCAACGTGCTCATGATGCCTTAGCGATGGAAGATGCCAAGAAGCTCCAAGAGATCCTGGACCAGAGGGGCGTGCTTGACCACACCGAGCGGAAGCTTAAGGGCGTTGAAGAGGCTGGTGCAAAGGAAGTGCTACTTGCCAACCTTAACAAAAGCGAAGCCGAACGCGCCCGCACCCAAGCTCAAGCCGCTCTCCAAGAAGCTCTGGTTGCCAAGGAATGGCTTCTTCGAGAAGCGTTGACTCAGGTATGTTTAGCTTTACGTCTTCACGCTTTCCTTTGTACATAGAAAAGGTGTGACACTTGTATTTTCTTTGTAGGTTGTGCATCGGGTCTTCTCAGAGACTACTTACGATGATGCCATGAGCGCAGCCCTCAACGCTTCTCATGAGGATGGGGAAAAGGCCGGCTTCCTGCTTGGTCTAGGGTTCGTTGAGAAAGGCGTCCCGCCTTCCAACTTCCCTTTGTTCGATGTGGACACCGAAGCTGCATATGATCAAGCGGTGAACCAATATGCCGCCTTCCCGCATCCGGTGGTGGAGAAGGTGAAGGAAGTCGCTGTTGCTGCTGATGGACTTGCTATCCTCAAGGCTTTCCTTGAACCGCCACGCTCTACTGATGGGGCGGGTCCAAGTGGAAGTGGTCCTGAAGCTTGATTCTGAAGATCCCTTCCCGCTGCTAGGATAGACTATAGGTTTTGTTTTGTAGGCGGGTAGTTACCCGGCCATTCTTGTAATATATCTTTTGTGAAATACAAATCTTTTTGCGGATAAGACTGTTACTTCCTTTGGGTTCATTGCTTTATAAACCTTATATGACTTGCATACTAAGTTTAAATTAGCGATTTCCCAAGTGTTTAGAATAAGTTAACCTTGAATGTGGTTGACAGTAGGTTGAAGTTTTGCTTCCCCCTTTGTGAGTGTGCGGATAGGACCGGCACTTGCTCTTGGTAGGATGGCTAAACTTTACCTGTCTGACCTGCGCGTAGGTTTTTCCTTATCCTTTCAGAATGACTTTTAACCGTTCGACGCGCGGTTGTTAATGAGTTAGTGTTCAGCTTCCGCTACCAGGATTCATGCGGGTATACCGGCACTTTCACATAGTGGGATGGCTGAACTCTTTCCCTTTAACTGTCCTGCGTGAAGGTCTTGTCATTTTCTGGGTTTATGCGGGTTTGGCCGCCTTCCCCACGCAACGATTCTTCACTTGATGCGGTGAATACCGGCCTTAGTGTTCGAATCGACCGTTCAACGCGTGGTTGTTAATAGGTTAGTGTTCAGCTTCCTCTACCAGGATTCATGCGGATATACCGGCACTTTCACATAGTGGGATGGCTGAACCTTTCCCCTTTAACTAACCTGCGTGAAGGTCCTGTCGTTTTTTGTGTTTATTCTGGTTTTGCCGCCTTCCCTGCGCAACGACTCTTGACTTGATGCGATGACTACCGGCATTAGTGTTCGAATCGACCGTTCAACGCGTGGTTGTTAATAGGTTAGTGTTCAGCTTCCTCTACCAGGATTCATGCGGATATACCGGCACTTTCACATAGTGGGATGGCTGAACCTTTCCCCTTTAACTGACCTGCGTGAAGGTTTGATGCTTTTGGGTTTGTGCGTGTTTTGCCGCCTTCCCTGCGCAACGATTCTTCACTTGATGCGGCGGATACCGGCATCTCCATGTGCAAAGTTCATAAAATATAAATGTAAAATCATCAACTTCAATTTAAAGGAGAATCGTTTCCATTAGAAGTGGCTCTAGGCCTTTTCTTTACAAATTTGGAATTGATCTACATACAAACTGTGTAATTGAGCTCCCATTAGACGTGGCTTGGATAGGAGCAACATCGAGCCGACATGTATCTTGTTCGGGATCTCGTTGTTTACGCAGTATGTAGTCTCCGTTGAAGCTGCGATTTTATTCGTGCGTTTCCCCAGCTGGGGTTCACGCATCAGCTTGCTCGACGCTCACTTCGCCACAAGGTGCGCGAGTGTCCCATCCTTGACAAATGCTTCGACCAAGTCCTTTACGTCTAAGCATTCTTCAGTGTTGTGACATTTGGTTTTGTGAAAATCACAATACTTTCTCCGGTCAGCATTGTGGCGATGTCGGATGTATGGAGCCTTCGGCCACGGGAGCTCCTCCGTGGCGAATATCTCGGACACACTATTTGTGAGTGGCGTCCACCTGGAGTTCTTCTCCGGTTTCAGGTTATCTCTTCCGCCTAACCGATGTTGGAAGCCGGACGGGGTGTCAAAGTTTACCCTTGACTGCCAAATGCCCAGCTTCCGTTTTTTGTTCAATCGGGCGGTAAGGACGTTGTTTTCCCTCGTCTTCTGGGTGTAGAGGTTCGTGCTCTGCGGAAGATCTCTGCCCAGTTGCCTCTCAGTTTCCGCAAAGCGTTTCGCTGCGGTCATGATGGCATCCCATGTGGATGGCATGCCATCTTTGCTCGTTAGGGTGCGGATGAGCTCCGGATCGTTTGCGCCCTGGATGAAAGCGGCGCGAACGAGATCTTCGCTAACGTTGCCCAGGCTTAGCTTCTTCGAGTTGAAGCGAGTGATGAAGTCAGGCAAAGATTCTTCCTCCTCTCGGACACACTTGAGGATTGTCCACTGCTCCTCAGTGTACTTTCTTTGCTGACTAAAGTGTTGGCTGAACTTCTGTTGGAAGTCTGCCCAATCATAGATGTGGTGGACCGGCAGACGGTCGAACCACGCTCTAGCTGCCCCGACCAGCGTCATTTGGAACATATAACACCACGTGGGTTCCGTCCAGTTACTGACGGTCGCCCCCGCGATGAATCTGTTCAAGTGATCGTCAGGGTCAGAAATACCATCGTACGTGCCTATGTTGGACATTTGTTTGGCACTTCTTGGGGCGATTGCTTCCGCAATGTCCCTTGCGAATTTGGACGTTCCCGCCCTTGCCGCGGTTGGCGTGAATGTTTTGGAGAAGTCCCGTGGGCTGTTGCCCACGTTTATTGGTCTGAATGCTTCTCCAAAACGCCTTCTCGGTTAGGAATCCGTTTCTTTACGCTTCCCTTTCGCCCTATGGCGAGGGTTCGCGTCTTCCTCGGATTCCTCCGAATCATCGTCGTATTCGAATTCTTCCACTTGTTGGAGTGAACGTAAACGTTCATCCAACTCAGCTTGGAACTCTCTTTGACGTGCTTCGGCCCACGCTTTAACCTCATCGAGTGTTTGGCAGGGGAGCTTCGTCTGTTGATTTTCTAACTGGGTATCGGTGAATCCCAGTGTCTGATTATTTACTTCACTCGCCCCGGCTTGGGTAGCTGGGGTAGTGTTCGTAAAGTTTGTGTACTCGGTATTCCCCCTTATAGCTGGGGTCGTGATAACCGGAGTCTCTTGGTTACTCGGTTTTGGGACCGGAGTATCCTTAACCATCTTTCCAGAAATTTTGAAAAAACTGGAGAAAAATAAAGTTCTAGCTTTATGCACGGATGGCGCCAATGAAGAAACACCAGTCGAACCCCGACAGATTACGAGTAACCTGAGGGTTAGATAGACGTTTCCCACGAGGGGTTAATTCCGGCAAGATGGTTCTTCCGATAACCTGCAAAACAGACACCGTGAGCTCGTCACTAAGGAAGGGGGGGGGGTTCCTCCTTGTGACCACCCTCCGGCGTGAGAACCAGTCTATATTACTCTTTGAATATAAAAGTATATTAAGAATACTAGAGCAGTTATCAGGTAAATTATACAAGATATTAGATGATGAAATGATAATACCATTTGATGTCTTTTATAGCCGAAGGTGGGTTTCCAAGGAGGTTTAGCCGGCCTAGTACTCTGCCAACTGTGGCCTACACACGTGCTCTGCTGGTAATTGGTGGATAGGCAGCGGCTGACAGTGACCAGGCGTGCTGTTCACTTTTCCTTTTCCACCAACTACAGGCTAGGCACGTGGTATGGCAGGAGTTGGTGAGTAGGCGGCGGCTATTGGTCACAGTGCTGTGGCGTGTTGTCTGCCATGCTGCTGTCAGTGAGCTGTCGTATCCTTGGTCAGATCTTTTGTCCATACCTCGTCAGGTATCACACAAAAGATCCTCCATTATTATACGGACTGGCTCATTTAGGCGGGAGTTTTCCCCCTCCCGC